>NC_133513.1:51108750-51417375 GCF_049354715.1 Callithrix jacchus | reverse complement strand
AAAAGCAATTTCACGACTCTTTGGGAGAGAAAAGATTTTATTTACTTCTTTTCAAAAGCTTCAGAATTCTTCCTGAACATCAAATAACTTCTGGCAAACACATCCTGATGAGTAACATGGAGTGAAATAGAACCAGATGGGCCGGCTGGCTCTGGGCGCTGCACTGGAGGAGGAAGGGCGAGTCCCACTTGGAGAGAGGCTGGGCTCCAGGCCGCAAGAAGCGCGAGGGGAGGGGGCACAGCCGTTCAGGCAGAGAGGGGCGAGTCCCCTGGACCCTGCCAGGAGATGGAGCCACTCCGCCTGCCATCTGGCTTTGTTGGGAGGAGAACAGAGGAGGGGCCTGGGGCTGCCAGTTGTACCCTGGGATGCGGATTAGACAGGCTGACAGGATGGCCTCAGGGTCCTGCTGCAGGGGCTGGGGTCCTATAGTGGGCAGTGACGACACTGGGTGTTTAGAATCTCAGGACACCCTCCTGGGGTAGACTCAGCTAGCTGGCTCCACAATAGCCAGTTCCCTTTTCTTCCTTACAAATGGAACCCTTGAATTTGTTCAAATCAGCAGATGCACTGCATGTCCCCGCCTCCCTCTCAATCCGGGGAGACCCTGTGACAGAAGCTTCTGGAAGGGATGATTGGAAAGCTTTGACCTCCTTTTGTAGACACTGCTCTTTCCCCCGCCCTGTGTCTGACCTCCAGGAACATGGGCATGAGGCTGCAGGGAGAACTGCCATCTTGAGCTGTGAGATAACCAAAGAGGGCAAAAAAGCAGGAAGCAGCCCTGGTGCCCACGGCTTCATGGAGCCGCCGTGCTGCCCCTGGACCTTTATCCCTGTCAGATGGAGCAGTTGTTCTTTGGAACCTCAGTAACACTTGGTCAAAGGTAATCCCGACACCAAGATTGGTGGGTCCACCAGTTTAGAGCCTCCTGGCCTTTACTAGTGTCCTCCTCCCCTCCTGAGGCTCTCCTTCCTTTCCTCATCCCCTTTCCAGTTGCCAAGGCCAAGCTCCAAGCCCTTTTCATGCTGGAATCTGCACCCCTGCCACCTCTGCCGGCCTCAGGCCATCCTTTATCCCCTTTCTAGTCTACCTGAGATCTCAAGCCCTGATGCCCTGCCCCGCCCCCCTCAGCCTTGCCATACCAATTTCCTGTCTTTTCAGGACCAATGTGTTAGGATCCAGGATGTTAACGATCTAGTTTGCCTGGAACTGAGGGGTTTTGACACAGGACCGTCTGGGTTTGCAACACTGGGCCCACTGCCTTTCCCTGTCTGTTCACTCACCTGTTACCAGCACTAGACTTGGCCCCTAAAAGGCTATCATCATTACACCCCGAGTGCCTGTGTAGATACATGTAGCTGGCAGTCAGTTTGTTGAATGAATGAATGAATCTGTTTCCTCCAAGCAGAGCACGCATTATATTTTTTTTAAATAATAGTTAAACAAGGATAGTACATATTCATCATGTTTTGCAAGTCCCACCTCCACACCCCCTCACTAACAGCAGCCTGATTTCCTTCCAGAATTTGCCTTTTTCCTGTTGTGTGTGTTCTTGATGGAGGAGAATTCTAGGCTCCTGCCCCCCATTACAAAAGCCAAAAGGCCAAATCCAGCTCCCTATGTCTCCTGGTCCTTCCCAGGGAGCAGGCAGGTGCCCTGACCTCTCTTCTGAGAGTTTGCATATGGAGGGAGGGATGCAGGGTGTTGGCCAGGCTTCTTGGTTACCAGCAGCAGAATCCAAGCAGAAAGGAGGTGTTCCAAAGGAGGTGAGGTAGCTCGCAGATTCATGGGGGAGTCTGAGAACCACGATCAGAAACAGGCAGCATCAAGGCAGGCATGCCACAGTCAGGATCGCAGCCAGCCTCAGGTGAACTTCACTGCCCAGGCTGCCACAGCTTGCTCCAGATGCTGGGCACCGGCACTGTCTTTCTGAACAGCACTGCCCCTCAAGTGGGCACGGCTCCTACGGTTGTTGCCCCCAGCATCCTGAGCTGGTGGCTCAGATGTGTCTTGCCCTGATCCATGGCATTGTTTGCTCCAGTTACCAACCTGGGCACATACCTTTGCATGGACTCAAAGGTCACTGGGACTATGGAGATCTGCAGCCCAGTCCACGGTGGGAGGCTGACTCTGCCACGCCCCAACCCCAACATTTTTAAGGTAGGGGATTTATCAAGCCTAGAAAGGAGGAGTCATCAGATGACAGATAACCAGAAAGAATGACAGAAGCCACTAGACCCAGAAACAGAGGACAAGGTTAGAGGGCATTTGCCTCGGCCTTGGCAGTGTGCGGACCAGATGTTTCCCACTACAAGGTGCTGGCTGTGGCTCCTAATCCAGACCCTTGGCAGATCCTGGGCTCCCGCCTTCCCCGAGCCTGCTTCTTTGGGCTCCCGTCACTTCTGTGAGCTCCCGACATCCTGCCAATAAATTCCTTTTTACTTAAGTTAACCAGTGTTAGTGTCTGCTGGCTGCAACCAAGCAACGCTAAGTGAAACCACATGTAAACACGAGTACATGCTGCTTGTAAAACACTAAGACGGTCCTGATAAGGCTGCAGGCCTCCTGACACCACCCCTTCCAGCATTCTTTCCAGAAGAAACTACTGGTATAGGCTGGATGTGTGTGTCCCAGAACTGAGTTGTGCTTCTATCCCAAGTATAGAGCCCTAGAAGATTTTACCTAGAAGCAATATTCTACCTCACTGAATCTAAGATGCCTTCCATTGCAAGATGTGCTACTATTTTATGGGCTACCAGGAAGGAAAAATAGTTGCCAATTTACCAATGACCAGTGTTAAGAGCTGTCAATTATAAACCACATCTCAATGGCTGGTTTAAGATGTGAAAAAATATGCATGTATTAAAACAGATGAAATAGGGTCACAGTTACAACTGTTTCACCCTTACCATGGGCCAGGCACTTTTGCTAGTATTTTGCTCATATTAACTTAGTTAATCATTTAATATGTTCAATAATTCCTTGAGGTCAACATATAATTATCCATATTTTGCAGATGAGCAAATGGAGGTACAGTTACATTCAATTCTCTGCCCAAAGTTACAAATCTAGCAAGTTGCAGAGCTACAAGTCAAAGAAATTCTGGGCTTTAGAGCTTCTCTCTTACCTACCAATGTTACAGTGTCTGTGTGTGAGCACATGTGTGTGCCCACGTGTATACGTAAGTGCATGTGTGTGTACACAAGGTTACAGACATGTACATTTGTTCACTTAAGAAGTATTATGCTTACGTATCACTCTGCCCCTTGCTTTGTGAATTCAGTACTCTCTTGCCTAAGCATCTTCCTATTCCTTCTAGCTGCTGAAGTATACACACACCGTACAGTCCCCAGCCATTCTCCTACGCATGGCCACTAAGGTTGTTGCCATTCCTGACACTTACCAGCAAGGCTGCGGTCCACACCCTTCAACAGGCCTCCATGAGCCCATGCGTAAGTGTTTCTCTTAGTAAACAGAGAAAAGTGGACCTGTCCCATCGTAAGGTATGTGCATTTAGAATGTTAATGGATAAACCAGCCCCTCATCCCATCAAAGCTACCACAGTGATTTCCACCCCTACCAGCAACCGACGTGGGCACATTATGTGTGATGTATATCCCAGACTCCTCCTCACCAAATACGAGGGGCTGTCCCAGACCTCATCCTCCACAGCAACTCTGAGGCTTTCAATTCGCCTGACCTGCTCCCCACCCTGGAAATTCTCCCTCCCTTGGCAACCAGGAAAACCCACATTGTTTGTGCTGCCCCTGTACAACTTCTTGTCTCAGTCACTTACTCCTCACTCTGTCCAGCTGTGTTGCATAGAGGGGACTTTTCCAAGAGGAGTGGCATGTGATTTGGGAGGCTGAGTTGGGTAGATCATGAGGTTAGGAGTTCAAGACCAGTCTAGCCAAGATGGTAAAACCCCATCTCTACTAAAATACAAAAAAATTAGCTGGGCATGGTGGCAGGTGCCTGGGAGGCTGAGGCAGGCGGACCACTATGTCAGGAGTTTGAGACCAGCCTGGCCAAGATGGTGAAACCCTGTCTCTACTAAAAATAGAAAAAATGAGCTACACGCAGTGGTGGGCGCCTACAGTTCCAGCTACTTGGGAGGCTGAGGCAGGAGACTCACTTGAAACCAGGAGGCAGAGGTTGCAGTGAGCCAAGATTGCACCCCTGCACTTCAGCCTGGGTGACAGAGACTGTCTCAATGAAAAAAAAAGCATTCTGAGGTGACAAGAAAGGGCATCCACTGACCTGTAGGTCTGGCAGACACTGGGAAAAGCAAAGCTCTTTCAGGACTTCATAGGGCCTTCATCGAGTGAGCTAATGTGTGATTGCAATCTCCAGAGAAGGCAGGAGGAGCCACAGAGGAGTCGCTGCTACTAGTTCCAGACAGTGGGCATGTGCCCTGAGCCAGACAGGGATGCAAGCAACTCAGGGCCATCTCCCGCTTCCTGCCTCCACTGAGGCCCAGGACCCTTTTCTGTGCCCACATCTGCCTGTACCATGACCCACTCTCCACAGTCTTCCTGGGCAAGGCAGAGGAAAGAAAGCTGGCCAGGAGCCAGGAGCCCTGACACACCTTCAGAGCTTAAGGTACTGAGTCAGTTACCTCACTCCATGCTTTAGTTTCCTTGCCTGTAAAATGGGAGAATATACAGTACCTACTTAGGATACTATGTGCAACATAAAAGCATTAATACACAGAGCATGCAGAGCAGCACTTTGCATGGAGTGAGACCCTAGCACCCCTTTGCTGCAGGAAGGCAGTAGCACTGGGTTCCAGTTTTGGCTCCATTGCCCACTTCTGTGTGACCTTCACTCCATGACTGCCTTCCTCTGGACCTCTGTTGCCTCATTTGTTCATAAGGACAGCTGGGCCAAATTGGAGGATTGAATGAGTTCCTGCCTTCAAGGGCTCCTGCCTGTGTCTCGGTCAACCGTGGCTCTCCCAGAGCTCAACAGAAACATGACCACGGGGCCCATGCTCGGCGACTGTGGGTTGAGCTGGATTGAAAAAGTGGTCCCTGGAAGATGTTGGGGGTGCAATGACTAAATGAATCCAGACAGCCAACAGCCCTGGGACAGTCTCCAAGGAGGGAGCTGGGGGAGGCAGGAATCAGGAGAGGCAAACACTCAAGGGTGTTATCAGACCATTAGGAACCTGGGAGAGGTGGGACGAATTCAGGAAACGTTTCCCAAAAAGGGAGGGACTTGAAATCAGCCTGGAATGATGAGTATGATTTTGCTTAGCTCCAGGGAATACCATTAGGTACTGCACGAGTGATTTTCACAGAACAGCCGCCAAGCGGAGAGAGCAGGGCTGGGGAGAAGGCTTGGTGATGAAAATTCAGGCATCTGTGCAGATGTCTGGGGCACTTCCCTCTGATTGGGGGTGAGGCAGACGCTGCTGCCCTGCCCAACCTGTGCAGAGATAAGATCTAGTTCCTTGCAGACAAAGCCAGGGTCTCTCACCCCCTCCACAGGCTTGCCCCAGCCCTCAGTGGGCTAAGCACAGCTCCGTGGGCTTAACCATCTTCCAGAGAAAGAGGGAGCCTCGACAGAGACAAATGAGACACGACATCCTCCTCCCTCAGCTGCCCGTGAGACCCAGACACCCCTCACGCCTGAGACAAGCTCCAGCCCCCCTGCTCTCTCATTATGTTTGCTGGGGTGTCCTCAGGCCAGAATAACGCACCCAACTCCTGCCTGTACCTGGGTGTCATTATGATGACTCCTACTTGAAATTATTTGTTTTTCTCTATTGATCTTGCTTGGACACTGGAAAAATGTATTCTTTGTACAGCATTCCCAAGGGTTTAATTTGTCCGTGTTGGAAGCCTTTTTTAATAGGATTCTGCCCCATTGTTTATTCTGAACATTGAGTTCTGAGAGTCGAGATTCAGCTCTTTTAATAGAAACTCATTACCAGGGTCCCTCCGCATCAGAAAACTGATACTGACACTGCGAGGAGGAGACAAATTAGGAGGCTGCCAAGGGCCCGTCTGATCAGAAGGCCCCATGGGAGACCACGTTGCCATCCAGTACCTGCCACCCTCCTCCTGTTCAGAGACCCAGCGTGGGTGACAGCCACCAGCTGGGCAGACCCAGGCAGCCCCTCCGCCCCTTACCAGTTTCTGTCTCAGAAAGCTCTTTCTACCTTGAGTGGACCCTGGGCTCCTAGAGCAGTGTTTCTCAAAGCCTGGTCTGCATCGAAATCCCTTGGTGTCCTGGGGCCAGTTTGGGCTGCCAGGTCTCCTCCAGACAGTACTGCCTTTAGATACCTGCCATGGAGCCCACACCACAGGGGGCTTCCTTCTGTTCAAGACTGGCAGGGTTGGCAGTACCATCCAGAGGCATACCCCATGCCTGGACCCATTGTGAACCCCCATCCCCATTTGTGTCTCTACCCCTGTCCCCTGCTGCCCCCAGGAGGTGTCAGATGCCCCAAAGAGCTATGAGGGCTCATGTATATGGGGTGGGCCCAGAGCCCTCTTGTGGGCCCCTGCTCCAGGCAGGCAGCCTGGTGAGTGAACTACTCGCACTGGCCAGCAAAGTATTTCTTTCACAGGGTCACATGAGATGGAGTCAGCAGAATGGTGCTCACATGATTTTGAGTGGCTCACAAGGTTTATATAGAGAGCCTTCCCTGCAAAACAGAAAATATACTGGCCTGAGGCCCTGTACACCCCAGGGACAGCCCTGTCTCCAGACCTACTACAACAGAGCACTGAGGATGGAACCCAGGAAGTTCAGGATCTACTGGAAGAATAGCGATGAAAGGAAAGAGCATGGATTTTAGAGTTACTCAGAGCTCAGCTTAAGCTGAGATTTGCAGCCAGTCAGCTGGGTGACATGAGCAAGCTACTGATCCTCTCTGGGCCTCACCTTGCACTCATAAATATTTTTGCTTCAGGGTGGCTTTAAGAGTTCTTTCTGGTACAAGGCAGCATGCAAATCATACAGATATGAAGCTAGGACCGTGCCTGTGATGTACTCAGAATCATACATGGCATGTGGTACGAACTTAAGCAAGGATTTCTGGAATCATTGATTTGTTCAATCAACAAACATTTATTGAGATTCTGCTATATGCCAAGCACTGCACTCAGCCCTGTTGAAACAACTAAACAGGCTCACTCCTTTGCCGTCATAGGAAAGGGTAGATGTTAGACATAGGTAACTCTAAATCATTTATTTGATGGCAGTGGTGATAGTCATATATGGTGCTGAGCAGTGCATTATGGAGAGTAAGTGACATGCTCATGAAACCCATGGAGGAGTCACAGAGGGCTCCTCTGAGAGGTGACCATTCTACTGGGACCTGGAGGTGCAACCGGGCTTACCAGAGAAAAACCGAGACTATGAGCACCTCCTGGTCTGGTTTCTGCATTTTGGGGAACCTTCCTCTCCCTGTGATAGCTCTTTCTGGAAGTGAATAAAGATGACTGATTTGACAACTGCCCTGCACAGAATTTGTATGAGCTCAGTGGGTTTGCAGAGGATGGGGAGGCAGATAGTGGATTTCTGAGGCCTAACTGTGGGGCAGGCATGGCACTAAGTGCTTTCTATGCATTATTCCATTAGATACCCACAGCAGGCCTGCATGTCCCCCATTTAACACATGAGAAAGCTGAGACTCAAAGAGGTTAAGTAATTTGTCGCCTAAATTGGGTTACAGAGCTCATAAGTGGTAGATTCGCCATCCAAGCCGAGACAATGTGACTTCTTATGCCACAGGCTAAGGCCTCCACACTCCACCTGTGACGCTATCTTTAGAACCCACTCATGGGGTCACCTTTTCTCTATAGAGAGAGCTGGACATACCCGGAAGTTACCTGAAAGAGATTTGGCTTGACTTATGTGAAACTACACAAAATCTCATGCAAGGTTGGAGAACAACAGACCTGGCATCCTGTCTAGACGATCCCCAGAGTGACCTCAGGCCATCACTTTCCCTCTAGGCCTCAGAGACCCCATTTGCAAGATGAAGAGCTTCGACTAGGCCGATGGTTTTCCACATCTGTTCTTCAAGGTTCTGGGCTACATTGAATGTGGTTAGGGAACCTAGCCTTGCACGGGTACTGGGCAATCGTTGGAAGACAATCTCTGTGGCTGTGACAGCCACAGCACATGAAGGTGATCATTAAAAGCTTTTTCTTCTCTAATATCATTCATTCTTGAGTCAGTCTCCATTTATGGAGCACATATGTGCAAGCTAGGCATGGAGGATCCAGGCAGGTCTCTGCCCCAGAGGAGCTCTGAGGCCAGAGGAAGAGGGTACCCAGAGCCACCACCCAGAGTAACGAGGTGCCATGGGCTCTTTTCCAGCTTAGGCAGGGACTCAGGGGAAGGGAACGGCAGAGGCCAAGCTAGCAGCTGAGCCCAGGATTCCTGGCACTCAGGCCCATGTTATTTCCCCATCCTACCTGCATCAAATAGGTTGATTTGGGCAGTAAGACAATGGCCATTTTATGGAATAAAAAGATCGATGTAGAGTCCCAAAGGGGTGGAGAGAGCTTCAGGGAGAAAGGCAACAGAGGAAAGCAGGAGCTGAAACATCAGACAGCGACAGGAGATCGGGGGAGAACCCATAGCCAAGCTGGTGTGAGTCCTTTGGGTGACAGAGCAAGAGCTCCTGATGGTCACAGTCAAGGATCTGCTGCTTAAGGAAGGAAGAGTACAAGGGCACTTACCTTTCTGTAATAATAACAATACTACCAATAACAATCACTACTATATATCGAGCAGCCATATTAGTCAGGAGAGGTTGCGCTATGCTGCAGAAATAAATAGCTCCACAATCTCAATGACCCAGAACAGCAAAAATTAGTGTCTTGTTCACACAACATCCATTGCAGATCCTGACAGCTCTCCAGGATGAATGTTCTTCCTGCAGGGACTCTGCCCCGTGGCTGACAGGTCCTCTACCACCCAAAGCAGCACCACTTGCGACATGTGGCCTTCTCAGTCTTCAGGCAGGAAAGAGAGGCTGGAGAAGGATGTACAGGCTTTTCCCCAGCAGCCTTACTCAGGGTTCTCCAGAGAAATGGAACCAGCAGGACATATAGAAATATACAAAAGGAGATTTATTGTGGGAATTGGCTCATGTGACTACAGGGGCCACAAAGTCACACTAATGGCTGTATGTAAGCTGGAGAATCAGGGCAGCCAGTGGTGTAATACAGTCTGAGGCCAAAGATGCAGAACCAGGAGCTCCAGTGTCTGAGGGTAGAAGAGGATGCCCCAGCTCAGGAAGGAAGAGAATTCACCCCTCCTCTGAATTTGTGTTCTATTGAGATCCAAACAGATGGGATGATGCCCACCCACATTGATGAGGGAGATCTTCATTCAATCTGCAGATTCTAATGCTAATCTCTTCAGAAACACCCTCACAGACACACCTAGGAATTACATTTTACCAGCTATCTGGGTATTTCTTAGCCCAGTCGACACCTCAAATGAACCATCTCTGCCCCAGATCAGAAGTGATAAAAATGACACCAGTTTCCATGGCCTGAACTTGGCACTTGGTCCACTAACCTTCAATGATGGGTGAGGTGAGGTGGGAAGTGCTATCTTCTGTGTGGCTGGAAGGGGGCTAATCAGATACGGTGAGCATTAGCGATGTCTACCACGAGTGTTAATCTGTGTCAGGCACTAATGAAGTACCTTACCTAGATTGTTTCACTGACTCTACAACAACTTGTGATACAAATAAGGAAGCTGAATCACAGAGAGAATGAACGGAAAGAATCTACCCAAAGTTACCCAGCTAGTAGTGGAAGAGTAGTAATTCAATCCCAGGTGGTCAGGGTACTGAAGCTTCTCTCCACCTCCTCCCAGAATCTCAGAAGTCATCAGTGCAACAGTACTCCAGAGAGTGATCCATTGTCACAGCTCAAAGTCATTCACATCCTCTCAGCATTAGGCAGATGGGAGAGGAACACCATGCTTCCCAGTGGCCTGGGACCATCCTCAACCCTTTTGGATGAGATGCCAACAGGATAAAATGTTTCTCAGTGAGGAAGCAAAGCAGGTGCCTTGGAAGGGCAAACCTGGCCTAAGTGGATTCTGTAGCTGAGAGAGAGAGAGAGATCCCAAAAAACGGTGCAGCTCATCCCAGAACAGTTCAATCACAAATGCCAAGTGCAGGGGGTTGTAAACAGATCATCACTGTGGTACAACCCATGCATTGGGGTCTGAGATTTCCAATTCAGGCGAGGGGAAACAATCATAACCGTTGACTAGCCTATCCAGGTTCATTGATTTGAAAGGTCATATACTGACGGACAAAAAGCCAAGGTCAATATTTGATTTGAGGAACAATAAATCTTTATATCCATGGAAAGAAGCCATCGACGCAGGCGTTGTTAGGCAGAGCCAGGGATGCCATCACAGCAGGGTCATCATGCCTCCTCTGTGACCCATTAAAGGCACTCCTGCATGGAAAATTGGGAAGGAGGCTTGTGTGTGTTTAGCCATATTTAGGTAGCTCTGGCTGAGTGTGTATTTTGAAGAAAGGCCACAAAAAAAGAAGCATATACTGTTTTCAGAGGACTGCCAGAATAGGGCTACTTCTGCCCCATTCATGCAAAGGAAAGGAAAATACCTGCCCTGTCCCCTCTCCATCTGCCTGCTCCCCACAATCTGCTGGTGTTGGAGATTTGCCTCTGCCCTCACCAAGGAGGGATTTCCTTGGTGACAGTGAGATTTCCCCTTGCCTGCCTTCCAGCTCTCTACTTGCCAGTCCTTCAATGTCTTATTCTTTATCTCCCCAAGAAAGGCATGCCACTAAAATCAGGGCTGAGGCACATCCACCAATATCTGCCTTGGAGAGGACCTGGTTCCATTCTCCTGCCTTTCCAGGCTCTGCTCCAAGTCTTGTCCCTACCTCACATACAGCCTCCCAGACTCCTTGCCATCCTGCCCAGTGCCAGGCAACCCCAGCTCCTTGGAGTTTACCTATAGTGTGCTTGCTGACAGACACCCCTCCTCTCCCCTTCCTCCTGCCCCATCCTGCCTCCATCTCTGCTGCAGCACTTGCTCCATCCCTTAGACAGTTTCTGTGTGCCTGTCCATGGGTTTTCATTATCCTATGAATGATAGCTTCAAAGGCAGGGCAGGTCCTTACTTAACTTCATATCCCCACTGCTTGGCCAGGGTGAATACCCAATATATTTGCAGAATGAAGAGCAGGTCAGTGGGACGAACAAACATACCAGGTAAAGAAACTCAGAGTCTGGGCCAGAGCAAGGAGGGTGCACATGAGATCTATAGGGATGGGAAAGGGAGGACTCCTGAGTAGGGGGAGAGGTGGCGAGCACCAGAGGTGGAGCACGGCAGAGCATTATCCTCCCTCGCTCCTCATCCTCGCCAGTCGCTGCCCTGACAGTATTAATCAAGGCCCAGGCGTGTGGAAATATCAGTCCACTGTGTTCTATTCAAGTTCCCTGGAACTAAATTATGTTGTCAGGATTGGACAGAGCAGGAATGGAAAAGACCAGGCTGGATGACATGGGGCTGTTAAAAGGAGATGAATGAGCCCAGTGGTTTCCATTCAATTTTTCAAGGTTTCCCAAGGCAAGTCTGACAAATACCACCATATAATTCCCAGGCACCCTGCACAGCACCCTCCACACTCTCATTGTTTTTTTCTGCCCATCAGATTAGAAGGACAAGGGATTCTTCTTTATGTCTTGCAAATCGGGCAATGGAGAAACTGGAGTGGGGGGAGCACTTTGACCAAGTTCAAGGTTGGGCCAAGGTCAAGCCATAAATCAGTGACACGATCAACAGGACAAACTTAGCATACAGCACAATGCTCTCTCCATTACCCCATCTGCACAACTTTCGTTGCAAAACCGAGGTGCCCAGACCTGACTCTCAGGGCTGCTGCAAGGTGTCAGGGATCTAACACATCCGAAAGACTTTTGACTGGAATGGCTCTATTCATTCATTTATTCAGTCAGTGTTGATCCTGGACATACCATGTCCCAAGCCATGTTAGCCCTTATTTAAGGGCTGCTGTAGGAGTATAGAAGGTCGCTGAGAACTAGAAACTGTTCACAGTCTTGCCACTTGACAGCTGTTTGATCTTGGGTCAGACGTGAAGCCTCTCTGATCCTCTTCAGAAGGGGAAAGTCAGAACTGAATTAGTTAACAGCAGGCCAGCTGTTAACCTAGCACAATCCCTTCAAGGGAGTGAGTTGTAAATAAGAACTTACTGAATCTAGATATGTTCTCCCACAAAAGACGGGGTGGCTCTTCCCTCCCTGTAGGAGGCGTGTCCCTGCAAAACGGATGTGTGTGTCGGGCTTCCAGCTCTGCAGTGTGCTGCAGTTGAGCAACTCTCCCAACCCAGCAGTGAGTGAGCCTCAGTTGTAAACAAAGGGCTAATTAAATTAGCATAAATGATTTTATGTAAATTAAAGATCCATGCTATGGCTTTTTATTGGTAGTGGCATCAAATCTTGCCACTGCACATGCTTGTTTAAAATTAATGTTCATAAATGTTCCAAATATTGTATTATTAGTAATGATAATAATGTTGATGAGGATGATGCGAATAAACACAATCTCACAGCAATGGTTATGGCTGGCTCTGAAAGCCCAGCAGGGAGTGCACTGGGACAGCTCCTACGAGAAACAGCAAGATTACATAACCCCTTCCTAACCGCCCCAGCCCTCACCCATGGCACCATTCTGATGTCTTCACTGGGTTCAGCTAACTAACGGCCTCTTCAAATCCCGCCCATTTTTTGAGGCTACACTCGAAGGTTACTTCTATGAATCAGTCTGAACAGTAACTACAGAGATCTCTCCTTCCTTTTAATTTCTGAAACAACTTTTCCCTTCGCTTTTCTCCATGCATTACCTCCTTGGACTCATCTCAGATATGTGAGGTAGGTGGCAGGTATATTTATGATTTCCATTGCACACATGGGCTGTTGGAGATCAGAGAGTAGAAGCTACCCTCTGATCCCATAGAAGGTCACATTGCTAGGAAATTACAGAGCCAGGACTAAAATTTCTGACTCAAAATTACTGAGGTGCCTAGCCAAAAGGCTTGCATATAGCAAACAATTAATCAATGTTTGTTAGGAAGAGAGAAAGGAAGATGTACGTAAAAGGATGAGTAAGCGAAAATTTGCAGAATGAAGTATTTAAAATTCCTCAATATAATGATGACCTTCTCTTTTTATTACGATCTAACAGTCAATCTATCAATGAACCTGTAAAGTGTTTGTTTCTGGAGGAACTGACCACACGTTGACAAGCACCCACTGAGTCTAAGCCTAAACATAGGCCCATGCATGTGGCCCAAGGGAAGAGGTACCCAGGCTGTGTGCCAGCCCACAGAGCACCTTCGTAATAACTAGAGAAAGGCACCATACCCCCCAACATAAGCAGGCTTAGTGAGCCTCAGTAGAGTTCGCCCTCTTGGCCTGGTGCCAACCTGTACAATCACACATCGTGGTCCTGGATTTATTAAAGACTCCAGAATGTTAAGAGGCTGAGCAACACCATCTCCCCCAGAGTTCCGCGTCACTCTTTCTCCCTATGATAGCACTAGGCAGAGATGGCCTGCTTGGAGGGGTGGGGTGTGTGTATGTGCATGTGTGAGCATATGCTCCTCCTGGCTAGGAGACTCTTCACACCAGACACCAAGGGATTGTAGGACAAATTCTGGTTTCTGAAACAGACCAATCTGGGTTTAAGTTTCACTCCTGCCAGCACAATGGATAGAATTCTGGGGGTCCTTGACTTAGATGGAAAAATGACATTCTTCAATCACACATGTAGGAAACGAACCACAAGTGGAGGTACTTGAAATTTTTGTTACCCATAGAAATCATAGTCATTTTCCTATTCCATTAAAGTTGTTGCAGATATCTCAAAATATGGACTGCAGCAGAGGTCAGCAAAACTTTTCCGTAAAGGTCCAGATAGTAAGTATCGTAGGTATGCAGGTCCATGCAGTCTCTTGCAATAACTTAATTCTGCTGTTGTAACTCTGAAGCAGTCATAGACAATACGTAAATGAATGAACATGGCTATGTTCCAATAAAACTTTATTTACAAAAATAGGCAGTAACCCAGATCATAGTTTACTGATTCCTGATACAGTAAGTCATTAGTTTACAATTACAATAGTTAGTAGGCTCTTGTTACTAACTGTGTTAGTAAAAAGCACATATATTACTATATCAAACTTTCTCGTATTTTGAAAATTGCATTTCAATGTAACTGGTTGCCTCTGTGACCCTATGTATTCAGTTTCATGCATTAAAAACCATTATTCTGAGACAGAGTTCATTGACTCACTGGTCTAACCAGGGAGTCCTTGACCCTCTGGAGGTGAAGAGTCCCCAGTTATTTAATCCATCAGCTTCAGTTTCCTCACTGCAGAGTGGCAAAGCTAATAATAATATTATTCATGTCAGAGGGTTTTTGCAAGAATTCAATGTGCTTATGAAAGCAAAGGTGTTTCGTTAACTAAAAGGGACCATAGAGATTTAAGGTGTTAATTTTTTTCCCCAGTGGTTCCTACTGTAGTCATCTGTATGTAGTAGGTGCTGAATAAGTGTTCGTTGCAGCTCAGTTAGTTGTGCCAAGAATGCAGCATTCCTTCCTGAGCAATCAGTAAGACAGGGGAAGGGGATGGGAGGGAGAGAGGAAAGGGGAGAGGGAAAGGGAAGGGAGGGAAAGAGAGGAAGAGGAAGAGAGAAGGGGAGGGAGGGAGAAGAAGAGACTAGAGAATCCTGGCCACTATGAGTATTATTTCACAATTGTCTATGCAGAATTCCTAACCGTCACAGCTATTTAGAAATTGCGCTGGAGAATGAAAAGAGGAAGGGGGAGAGATGGCTGTGTTTTGAGCAGAGACTTTTGCTGATGTGGCAGGTTTTAAGAGCACAACTTGCACAGTTTGTGAAAGCACATGAACCTTGAAATAGAAATATGGACCTCTTAATTCATCTCTCTGTTACTTGATAAAGTATAAGGTAAATGAATGCAGAACATTTTCCCTTTAATTACACAAGGAGAAATAGTTGACGGCTGAGAGGTGGGGGAGCAGAGGGTTGAGGGTGAGAGGCCACAGTGAAGCATTGTGCTTCCAAAGCAATGATATGGAATGGGTTTCTCTGAGATTTGAGTTCTGGGGAAAGAGGCTGAAGCTGTGCATTACAATAACAACCTCAGCGCCCAGTGGCTTCCAATCAGAATGCATTGTAAGGCAGGCAGTGGGGCAGGGGACCGCTGCCTTCAAAGGGCTAGCAGTTCAGGTGCAGAAACAAGTCTGAAATGCTTAAAGTGGGCATCAGTTCTACCATATGGTTAAGATCACAAGTCCCAGCCCCAGCTCCACCACTGAGTGGGGCTTCTCTGAGCCTCACTCTGTAGATACTACTAGATACCAAATATTTCTAGTTCTGCCCTCACAAAGCTGACCCCCTCACATGGAGCTGGGCAAGCAAATAAATCCTCAAACATTTCAGGTGGAGGCCTTGGGTGTAAAGCCTTCCTCTCCCTCTCTCTAGGCTCCTGCAATCCATCCCCTTCGGACCATCACAGACATGCCGGTGAGAGCGGGCCCCAGGCACAGCCAATTTGCATGGAGGGATTTCAGAGTCATGATGTTGCATTATTCAATTTATTTAAAGCCCTAATAGTTTCTTCCAGGCTGCTAAGAAACCCATATTTTATTGCATTTCATTGTGATTTGTTCAATTAAAAGTTGCTCTGGATAACATGCTAGAGGATAATCAGGATTTGTGATGGACTGAACAGTGTGCCCCCAAATTTGTATGTTGATGTTTTAACCTGTGGCACCCAAGAATGTGACCTTATTTGGAAAGAGGCACATTGCATATGTAACTAATTACAATGAGGTCATCCTTAGGGTCATTGGTCCCTGATCCAATGTGCCTGTTATCATTGTTAAAGGGGGAAATTTTAATGCAGACATGGACAGAAAGGAGTGCACCGTGTGAAGATGAAGGCAGAGATTGAAGTGATACGTCTATAAACCAAGGAACGTCAACAATTTCCAACCAATCATCAAACGCTAGGGAAGAGGCCTGAACCAGATTCTTCCTCACAGCCCTCGGACGGAACTAACGCCCTCACCTTGATTTTGTACTTTTGGCTGCCAAAACTATGAGCCAATAAATTTCCATTGTTTAAGCCAATGGTTTGTGGTACTTTGCTATGGCAGCCCTAGCAGAGTAATACACGGTTCTAATTTGGTTTCCATCGCCGGATGACTTGGGTAGGTTCTTTCTCTGGGCTTCCACTGTAAAGGCAGCACAACTCAGTGGATGAAAACAAAGGCTGGGGCCTGCCGACCTGGCCTAGCATCCCAGCTCTGCCACTTACTTGCTGCGTGATCTCGGACAAGGCTCTGAACCTCTCTGTATCTCCACAGAAAGAGATAAAATACCATATAACCTCTAAGTGGCCTCACAGCTCAAATATTCCACAAGCCAAATACAAAGAATGTTATGAAGGGTTTAGCATGATAGGTCATTTGCAAAACCACCACGACTATCCTAACTGGGCTGTAAGCAGAAAGGGCCCTCTGCAGAGGATGCAAAACGAAGGAACATGACAGGTGGACACAGAAGGCCTTTCTGCTGAGGTGGCTGATTTCTATCATAGCAGAATGCTTGTGGTCCACTTGAAGTCACTAGGCACTTCATCCAGCAGAAAGGCCAGGGCTGCTGAGCACAGGTCCCAGCTGTCAGGATGCTGTAGGGAGGACCACACTGCCATTGTGTCACAAAGTCCACGACTGACCATCTCTTAGATAACCACGTGGCTGAAGAGCAAGGCCATCGTCTCTGCACTGAGAGGCAGAGCAAAGAAAACTGCAACTTAATGATTCAAAACATCTTCCAGCCCAGTTAATTTGTTATTGAGTAATAACTCAAAATAAATATTTTGTTATTCTAAGTACTCTGTGTCTGTCCTGAATCAAGAAATGGCTTAGATTCCAGGCTCTTCGAGGGCCTACAAGTGTCCCGTCCACTTCACTGCTCTCAGGGAAGTCTCCAGAGGAGCCAGCTCGCTCCCATCACTCTCTGCAGTCTGGAAGGCCATGCATAATTAAAAACTTCGTGGGTTTTCTGCAATATTTACTGTAAAATCATGGAGGGGCTTGTTGAGACAGATTCTTAGTGTTGTGTTAGGAGCATTGCGTGTTCCTATTTCTCTGTGGAAAAATAAAAAGAGAGAAATCTCAGCAACAACACAACCTGCCCAGCAAACATGCCAGCTGTTCCTGGCATGAAACTGTGGGATCTCTTAGCAGCCAGCTGCCTGGTGCCTAGGCCTGGACTGGGTGCTGTGTGGGGGTGGCATAACAGACAGGACAGCAAGCAAGACCTGTCCAGAGAACAGTGGAGGTCTCTCCCTCACGCTCCTACTGGCCAGGGCTCAGGCTGGGGTTTCAGCAAAGAACGGCTGAAACCCAGTGGTTTCAGGGAAGAAGAACATCCTGCAAATGCCCCAGAGAATTCACAAGTATCAGCCGCCTGGTGGGGAAAGCTTGGGGAAAGTATGTGACGGAGTTGACCCTCTGCAGGGGAGTGTAACTGTGGGGCACTTGGCCAATAGTATAGAGATCATAAACACACTTTTGTGAATAAATAATGTATTCATCACCCACTCTGTGACAGGCAGTGTTACCGGATTTGCGGACATCACCATAAATCCATAGACAAAGTAGCCAATAACATCTGCCCTTGTGGCACCTATTTTCTAACAGAGCAATGGTGGGAAGTGACAATACCATCTGTGGAATGCAGAGTTTTATGAAGACTCTGCGACCAGCTTACAAGGTGACTTGCAATGTCATTGTCCCTCTTCTGGGCTTCAGTTGGCTCATCTGTAAACTGCAGCAAAGAGGCCAGCATTCTCTTGAGAAGACTGGTTCATCCCTCAACTAGCCTTTTGACTGAGGACAAACAATTTAACCTCTCTGTGCCATAGACACTTCCTTCCAGTGTTGGGGAAACAGTTGCAGTAGTACATGCAGATGGCTTTGCACAGTGCCTGGCACATAATAAGCCTTCAGGAAGTGCTGCTCTTATCTGAAGGTAAGTAAGACCAAGTGAGCTTCACTCCTCCCTCTACTGTCTTGTGTTTGAGAAGTTTTCTTCTCTCCGAAGAGTTCGGGGACTACAGGTTTTGCCTCTCCAGAGCTCGGCATCTCTCTTGGGTCTCCTGACCTGATCCAAGTGACCTATGCCTCCGTAGACTTCTTCATACTCTGTGACAGGAAGGAGCCAGCCTTGAAAGTCACTTCTTGGAAGAGGCATCGTGGTAGATAACGCAAGTCGTCAGCTTGTTCTGTGGTCCACCAACCCAGGTATGAATCCAGGCTCTGCCACTTAACAGTTGTGTGACCTCAGGCTGGTCATTTAATCACACTAGAGCACTTCAGTAGAGCTAGTGCTTCCCACACAGAGCTGTCATGAGGATGAGCCAGAGAGTGAGCTAGAGTGCTTAGGATGGCAGCACAGAGACAGGGGTCAATAGGTGTTGGCAATGGTGATAATTAGCTCCTAAAGAGACCCACAGCAGAGGAGAGAATAGATGTATGCCTCCAGACATCACCGAGCTCTCTGTCCCACTCTAGAAAGGAAACAGCCAACTCCTGGGAAGGCCTGGAGCAATTTGATACGAATTCTCATTAACAACCTGAATAAGAACATGGAAGGTGAGCTTATCAAATTTGAAGATGATGTAAATTTGAAAGGAAAGATAAATAAATTAAATGAAGGTCTGATCCAAAAATCTTTCAACAGGAATGATAAGTGGTAGCAAAAGTCTTGTGTTTGATTCCCCCAAAAGCTGACTGCACATACTTGGTAAGGGACACATGGTTTAACAGCAGCAAGGCTTAGAAAAGACATGGAGTTTTGAATCAAGAGTGAGTTTACACCAGGTGCAGTGCCTCATGCCTGTAATCCCAGCACTCTGGGAAGCTGAGGCGGGAAGATCACTTGACATCGGGAGTTAGAGACCAGCCTGGGCAACCTAGTGAGACCCTATCTCTACAAAAAGTTTAAAAATGAACTAAGCATAGTGGTGTGCTCCTGTATGCTGGAGTCCTAGTAAGCTGGGAAGCTGGGGCAAGAGTATTGCTTGAGCCCAAAAGTTCAAGGTTGCAGTGAGCTGTGATTGTACAACTGCACTTCAGTCTAAGTGATGAAGCAAGACTTTGTCTCAAAAAAAGGGGTTTAGAAAAGTTAACTATATTGGACAACTTCAAAAGAGTTATTGCTGACTTAGGCCACATTAATAAAAATATAGTGTTCTACAATAAGGGAGGTGAGAGTCCTCTATTTTACCCTGAAAAATTATCACTCTATTTCTATTTGTCTTGACCATTTGTCAGGAGAGATACTGCTCTTTTAGAACATGAGCAGAAAACAGATGCAAAGGATCTCAAAACCATGCTATTATTGAATGGGCTCACCAGGAAACAAACTCTGAGATGGAGATAACTATATTGCAATTTTATTAGGAAGAGCTCTTGGGAACAACACCTGTGAGAGTAAAGGAAGCAAATTTGAGCAAAGGGAGAAATAGAACTGTGTTGCTATTGCAGTGAAAGCCTCATTAAACTTATGGAGAGCTGGAAGGCCCCTTCGAAATTGCTCTGAATTGAGGTGAAGGAGATGGAGCTTTGTGCCTCATATCACCCAGCCATGGAGGAGGCCTGCTCCCAGCCAGAAGGCAAACAGAGCTTGGACACGGTAGCTCCTTTTGGCCAAGTTTAATTCCTGGGGAGAGACTTGGCTTAGAGCCATGAGCAAGCAGCACTCTTGGAAGCTCTGGGAATGAGTGCTTAGCCCTGAAGAACAGCCTGGGCCATGCATCTCAGCATCTACTACAGTCCACCCCTTGTACCACCCAAATCTGTTTGTTTCATCTGAGTTCTGGGAATAGCATATTCTGGCTCCTGTATTCCAGTTGTCTCTTTCCCTGGGGAGGCTTAAAGGAGGAAGGTTAGTGGAACAAATGACAGCCAGCACTGCTGCAGGTGATAATCTCACTTCCCCTCCTCCACTTACCCTAGGTTTCTTTCAGTAGCACCTAGCACCCACGGTGGTCTCTGTGCTCATCCAATATCATGCCCAGACCTCATTGCTGGAGAGTCGGAATCCCTGGATGCCATCCTGTCCTCAGGCGTCTCTGACGCCCAGATACTTACTTCATGTGTCTGTGCTTCTCAAATTAGCCAGTTTATTCCTGTTCAAAACTAGGCATGAAAGAACAAAACACTCCCTAGTGTATTACCTTGGTGCCAAATACATTCTTCCCTGTTCTTTCATGCCATAACGACAGCCCGACTTCCTCCTGAGAACCAGGAGCCCTTAACTCTGCCAGACTACTGACACTTTTTCCTTGCCTGTTGGTCTTTCAACATAAGCAGCCCAAAGACACTGTGTAATATCATAGCTTAAACTTTAATGGGACTTTTCCAGTGTACCCTGGTGGAATCATGCACGTTTTGGAAACCAGGACTTCATGACCCACGGAGCCTAGCTTTGTGGAGACAGGAAGCACAGATTCCCCACGTGGGTCCTTGGGAGTGATGATAAACAGACATTCCTACTGCTACCTCTTTTTCCCCACACTCATGCATTCTACTGGCTGGGGGCCATTTAGTGCTCTCTGATTTAGGGTGCATACTGCATCCTGTGTGATGATACCCTGTGCTCACAGACATCATCTCTAAACTGATGCCTCAGTCGCACTTTAACTCTGTCAAGTCGGCAGGGTCTGGTGGTCTAGTTTGTGATAACCTCAAAGGGCCCTATAGTCTTTTATTACTGTGAAGTGGTTCTCTTAGTCTGATGCAATATTATTTATATAGGATCTTGGGTTGCTGGATCAAATATTCCATAAGCTATCACATGAGGGTTCAGGCTGAAGCCCTGAAGACAGGAGAGGTAATCCCATAGCCAAAATTTATGGCCATTCCAATCAGAATGAGTCAGTTTCCCTGTCAGAGTGAAAGAGGCTCCATGTAATCAACTTGCCACCAAGTGGCCAGTTGGTCTCCTTGAAGAATGGTGCCATATTGGCATCTCAGCCTCTGTCTCTGTTGCTGGCAGGGTGGACATTGGACAGTGGCAGTAGCTATGCTGGCTTTGATGTGTAGGGAGACCAGGCTGTCAATACCATGTGTAGTTCTGTCCTTGCTCCCATGACTTCCCTGTTCATGGGTCCATTTCTGCCAGCATGAGGATTGCCAATGACAGAGGCTGACTGACACCAACCATCTGAGTCATTCTGCCCACCTGATGCCTCTTCCATTTCAGATACTCTCTACTGGGTGTCAATATGTCATACAAAAGTCTTGGTCTTCACACTCCATGCACACCATGGTTTGAATGTGTCCCCCAAAAGGCATGTGTTGGAAACTTAATCCCCAGCGCAACAGCACTGGGAAGTGGGGCTAGCTGAGAGATAATTAAGCCTGGAGGCCTTTACCCTCATGAATGGATTAGTGCTGTTATTAGATTATTCCCATTCTCATGGCAATGGGTTTCTTAAAAAGGGATGAGTTTGGCTCCCTCTCGTGCTCTCTTGCTCTTGCCTTTCCATTTCCTGTCATTGGATGATGCAGCAAGAAGGGCCTCACCAGATGCTTGTCCCATTATCTTGGACACACTTGCCACTTATTGTTTATTCAATTTTATTGACATGATCTCATCAGTTCCACAGACCAATGCCATATCCCACCAATTGTCTGGATATTTCTAGACCTCTTGGACTAGATTATGACCGAAGACAAGAGTGTTACCTAAGCCTGGTGAAAGACTTTACATGTATGCAATTTTTCACCCCCGCAAGAATGTGACCTGCTCTGGTGCTCCTTCCTGACAGAGATCAATGATCAGACACCATCTGCTTGAAGCTGTGTTCATCTCTCTAGCAAAATCACAGCCCTGCAACAGGGGCCACTACTTAGTCAAATTGTGGTAGCCTGCTCTCATCCTCCATGGTCCATCTCATTTTTGTAGGCTTCAGTTGGTGAATTAAAAGGTAAAAGAGGCTGGGCGCGGTGGATCACGCCTGTAATCCCAGCACTTTGGGAGGCCGAGGAGGGTGGATCACGAGGTCAAGAGATCGAGACCATCCTGGTCAACATGGTGAAACCCCATCTCTACTAAAAATACAAAAAAATTAGCTGGGCATGGTGGCGCGTGCCTGTAGTCCCAGCTACTCAGGAGGCTGAGGCAGGAGAATTGCCTGAACCCAGGAGGCGGAGGTTGCGGTGAGCCGAGATCGCACCATTGCACTCCAGCCTGGGTAACAAGAGTGAAACTCCATCTCAAAAAAAAAAGGTAAAAGAATGAAGTCCACTACCCCTGCGTCCTTTAGGACCTTCAAGGTGGCACTAATTTCTGCCATTTCTTACCTGGAATGCAATATTGTTTTTCACTTTTCTTCTTTGCTGTGGATGGAAGATAAGGAGCTTTGGAGGTTTCTACTTGGCCCTTCCCACCGGAATACCTTATATCTCAGAGTCCAAGGCACAAAGGCAGGAGGTTTACCAAATACAGCTGTGTTCACTACAGTTATACTTTCAGGAACTGAGGAAATAAATGTCCCTGGGGTGGCTCCGTGGATGCTGTGGGCTCACACGAAGCAGATCTGTGCTAGGACTGTATTAATTACCTGACCTCATCTGCATCCACTCTAATGATAGCCAGGATGACCCCAGTCCCTGTTTATCAAGGTCAACACTGGTATTTGCCATTTCTCAGTATACAAGTCCTAAAAGGACCAGCAGTCATCACTAGACACAGTTGTCATGGCAAGGTAGGGTCTTTCCTCATGAGGATCTCCTTCTCCTGCAGTCAGTGGACTGGCTCAGATTCAGGCACTGGGCAAAGAGTCATGTTGTAGCTCTTTTCTCCTTTTTGTTTAAGCTGAAGACTACTTTTAGCCTCCTGATTATTTATCTTTGATTTTTTTATTTTATAGCTCAAACAATATCCTTGTTAGCATTCCCAAGAATAGGGTGACCTGCTCAGCCCAGTTTGCTCAGGACTTTCTTGGTTTTAGCACTGAAAGTCCCACACCCTGGACAAATTGACACAGGTGGTCACTCTGCATTAGGAACATCACATTCTACTGCAGGTCAGGCCCACCTGCCGCCACTCTGCCCTTACTGCTCATCACAATCACTGTGCCCACCTTGCTTCTGACAGCCAAGCACCACCCCGGCCTCTGTTCCCTCCTAGCATCTTGATTGCTATCAGAGAGCCCCATTCTGTAACAACGTCTCCTGCGGCCCTGCCTGGTCTACACAGGTCACCCACCGCTGACTCCTTCCTGATGCTGGAACGTCTTTCACTGTTTTGGTGAATGGAAGCTGTCAGGGCCACAGTCCGTTGGTAGGTTTTCCAGCTTCTGTGGAACACCCTTTCCAGCACAACCACTCCTCAGAGGTTTTGATTCCTCCTCCTGACATTTGCCATGGTAGTTCTGGCATTTCTCCTTCACATAGCGAGGGCCATATCTCTTGCCAAGCTTCCAGAAGCCACCAGGCAGCATACATCACAAGGTCCCTGCAGGATGTGAAATCCTCTGTTAAGGGAGAGTCCCCATGTTGATAAACTCTTGCTCATTCAGTTTTTCATTCCACCGCCCCTTATTCAGCCCCTCAGTGTGCCCTGCATCCACTTCTAGACCTGCCTGGATGGTGGGTGTGTCCTGTACCTACTTCCTTTCCTCCCTCTAAGGTCTCAGCACTTACCTGATTTCTGCAGTGGATAGGTCCACTGTCCGGGAGGGGCGCTGGGGTAGATGCTTCCTGGGTAGCACATTGTCTTATAAGACAGAGGCCTCTACCTCAACTTCAAGCCAGGGCAGTGAGTTAGCCTCTCACAGCCAAGAAATGACCACTTCGGTAGGCCCAGAGGATTCGGGGACCCTGGAGTTTCAAAGTGCTCAAGTTCATTGACTCCAAGTCTCATAGTCGACTCTTTCCCAAGCAAGGCTGTGATCGTGGCATAGCCGACTTACCCAGGATCAGAGTTCAGTCTTCTCTGAAGCTTCAACCTTAGAATTAAGCCTGGATCCTGAAAAGCAGCTTTCTTACCTCTCCACTGCTGAAGAGGTACCTCTCTGTATGTCACCGAGGAAGCCCACCACTTGCACACTTTGCCTTAAATTGGTAGTTAATCACCTACAGCATTTTATTGTTTTTTTTCCAATCCATTGATTGCATTCAGCAAGAGTCATACAATTTCATTGTCCTTATAATTACTAATTTTCCCATTCTTCTCCAGCTCCTGAAATATGCAGCCTTCCCCAAATTCTGTTCCTCTCCAGTTTTTCCACCAGAGAAAAAGCCAGCCATTGCATCCAGGGTCGAAACTATGAGCCTGGAGTTCTTAGCCCTCCACCTCCAGCCTGTGATGGGGTCTTCAGTGCCCACTGGCTGGCAGGTGATCCAGCTCCACAATCCCAGCTAGAGTCCGCTTCCTCAGACCACTCCTGGTTCTGGCCCTCTTTGGGTTGGTTTCCTGGGACTGCCATGAGGACTTACACGCAGGAGGTGTGTTGGGATGTCTGGATATTAACACCTGTGGGGAGAGACAGACTCCGGGCCAGGCAGAGAGAGGCTGCACTGCAGTGCAGCTGCATCAGAGGCCTCAGCCAAGCCCAGGGGGCTCTAGAGCTGGGAATGACTTTTCAGAGATGTATCTACCAGTCACTCAGTTGGGCTGTGTCCTTGCCCCACAGGTGGGGAGGGGCAAGACCTTGGCAGAGCCAGTGCCCCCTGCTCAGGGAAACTCCTAAAGATGGACTCAGCCTCGAGCCAGCAGCAGGCCACATTCTGGGCAGCAGAATGAACTCCTCGGTCCCCAGGTGGATCTGGGCAGTGCACCCCAGCATCCACTACACAAGCAATTCAAAGAAAGGCTGAAGGAACAAAGGCCTGGAGAAAGATGATCCCAAGGATGCCATGCCACACTCAGAGCTCTGAAGGATGGGCCCATGGTCTGGGAAGCAGACTTGTGCTGTGGGACCTCATGGACCAGCACAGCAACAGTGAATGATCGTGAGAAGCAGCCCATTCTCACCTCTGAGAAAGACCTGTGAGCAGTGTGACCCTCCCGAGTTGGAATGGGGAAAATGCCGGCGGCCCTGCGCTCCTGTCTCTACCATATACAAGCAGAGGCTCTTCCACCAGCTGTCCAAGTCCTATCAGAATGAGCCAAATTCAACAATCTTTATGAGCGTCCCTTCCAACGTTAGCCTTTGTAGACTCGGGCCACGATGACTGCCTGAACAGTGCAGAGGGTGACCTTGGAGAAGCTCTGCTCTTGGGCATCCGGAGCAATGCCCACAATCTGGTCCTATTTTATTTTAGGACTCCACTTGAGGTGCTGGGCGGATCTGAAGACGGAGACCACAGGGTGGGCGGATTTAATGCCTGTGCAGGGAGCTGTGGAGGCCATGGTGACGTGGGCTATCCTCCAGAAGGAGCCCTGGGCGTCCACCACACTGAGTCTCACTGCTGTCACTGCGTGCCCCTCCAGCTGGAACACGCATCCACCAATTCTGTGCCCAAACGGGTGTGTGCCCCTCTGTGTGTATACAGACATGCACACGAGCTCTTCCCAACACAAATATATATTTAAGATTTACTGTTCTGGAAAACCTAGTGAATAATGTAAATGATGAAAGCCTGCGTCTGACAGAAAATATTGTTCAGGCTGCCTCATTGAAATTCAGCCTCTCATGCACACTTGGTAATACACACGCCATATGAATTATGGATTCCGGGCTTTATCTCTCACACTACACATGAATGTTTGATAAAGATTGTTTCCAATATTATATTTTGTCAAAATGCTCATCTAAAATTCAGTCAAAAATGCTTTTTGGTAATTATGCTCTGACTTCACAGGGAGCAGAGAAGGGGAGAAGGAACATGCCCCTCGGTGGG
The DNA here is from genome assembly GCF_049354715.1 of Callithrix jacchus. NCBI lineage: Eukaryota > Metazoa > Chordata > Mammalia > Primates > Cebidae > Callithrix > Callithrix jacchus. The sequence continues at coordinate 51,391,382 of NC_133513.1, read as the reverse complement.
GTCATTGCTTTATGTGTGTGTGTGTGTGAGAGAGAGAGAGAGAGTGTGTGTGTGTGCACGTGTGCATGAATGTTTTCTGTATTTTTTTCACTCTGGTATTTTTGCTAAAGGGGAGATGAAGGCTCACAGTGTTTACCGTGGAAATTCTTTATTCCTCCTGCCTGTCCTCATTACAGAAGCAGCTACAATATAAGGTCTTCTTTTTGCCATGCAGACACTCGGCGGTTCATTCGTTCCTCAGATTTTTTTAGACTGAGTGCTGGCTCATTGGCAGCATGGCTTCAGCCTTGCCTCCCTACGACTCATGCTCCCAGAGCTTCCAGTGGATCCTCTACAACACACATCCCAAGCCCCTGCTCCTCCACCCCAACCCTGTCCCTTCCTTCGGTGGCTCTCCCTGCCCTATGGCAGATGTAGTAAATCTCTAGTGCCCAGGCTCCACCCCTGCAGTCATAGGGAATGTTGCCACCTCAGAATCCTTCTTAACACGTGCTCTGAAATCAACAAACTATCAATGAAATGAAGATGACTTAGGAAATAAAACCCACAAGTCCTCCTGGATACTACAAGGTGGAACTCAGCCTCTGGAGAATGGCATTTCAGACTTTTCATGACCCGACCACAGCCTGTCTTCCTACTCCCCTCCAGCCAATCCCCTTCTGCCCTTTCTAAGCTCTCTAGTCCCCATTCCCTGCCTTTGCTTTTTCTTTTTCACCTGCCTAGAATGTTTTTCATCCCCCATCTCCTTGGCAAATTCCTACTCATGCTTCAAGACCTCTGTGAAGCCTACTTCCCTTGCACAGTGTGGGAGCCTGCTCTCTCTCTGTCTCTCTATATGTACATATATATACACACACACATATATACATATGCACCCATCTATATACCTAAATGTGTACATACTACAGAGAGTGATACCCCAGGAAAGCTTCCCAACACTGAGAGCAAGCATGCTACCTAAATCCATGTCCCGAAGCGACTTGTGTGTGCATGCCAAATCACCGTACAAAGAAAACATAAGTTCTATGCTCACAGATGGCACTGACCTTCATGGGGCTACAGGGTAGATGATGGGCCACTCACAACACAGATATAGGAAAAGGTCTTCCTTACCTGCCCCAGTATGGAGGAAAATCAGTACACTTTCATTGACTGCAGATTTCAGAGAAAGCAAGGCAGGCAAGCATGAGTGAAGGAAGCCAAACTGACCCCACTGTTCTCACCATGGCGTTCTTTATTCCGTGTGGTTCAGCACTCCCAGCCCCCAACCTATCCGGCGTTGCCCTTGATGCCTCCTTCTCCCTCTTCACTCCCAACCTCCCAGAGACAGGCCCTAGGAAGTCCACATTTCAGACACCCTTAAAATCCCTCCAAGTCTCCCCATCCCTGCAGCAGGCCACCACGGTCTGTCCTCAAGGAGCCTGGAAACAGCCTCCCACAGTCTTCCTGCCTCCTTCGTGTCTCCTTCAACCCATTCTCCGTCAGCCTGGGCAACCTTTCAAAACCGAAATCTAGTAGTCTCACTCCCTACAAAGAACCTTCAGTGTCTTTCCATTGCTCTCAGGATAAAGACCAGACTTCCTCCTGTGGTTGAAAAGGAAGGAGCGGCGCTCACCACATGCAGCATTCTGTAAAGCCTGGGCATCCCCCATCAGAAGAGTTGCTGGGAACAGCCACGATGAAGTGTGAACTGAAGACCAGCTGGAGCAGAAGATTCTGGGGACTGGCCATGTCCTGACCACTTTCCACAGCCTCAGCTTCCTCTTCTGCAGCCTGCTCCCTGTCCTCCAGCTGTGCTCACTCTCACCACCACACCTTTGCGCTGCTACCTATCTGGTTTTCTGTTGTCTCCTCACTGCCCAGCAAAGAGCTGGGTGCCAAACAGTTGTTTTTAAAATGTGTTGGATTCCATGGGAAGCCAGGAAGCGCAGGAGCCCGAGGGATCCATCAGGAACACTCACCGCAGCACCAGGCAGGGCTCCCCACCTATCAGCCAGGCATGCAAGCTGAATCTGACAAATGCAGCCTGGGCCCTGGGGTAGCGTGTGAGGAGGGCTGCTGACAGTTCCTGAGCCCTGCCAGGGCTGAACACATGCTGTTCTACAGCCACTGAGTATTTCAGAATGGCTCTGGAATAAGAGTGACAGCCCTGGAGTTCAGCTATTCCCAGGAGGGATGGGAACAGAGAGGATGCCAACCGGGAACCCCCCGGGAGAATCCCTTGCTATATCTCTTCCATAGTCTGTATAGATCTTCAGCCTTCCTGCCTTTCTTCCACAAGCAGTGCCTGCCTGTCTGCCTACTGTTTGCCAGGCACTGTGCTGGGAACAGGGATACAAAGATGGAGGCTACATGTCTCAGTTCTCAAAGGTCTCACATTCTACAGTCAGACAGACCAGCCAGCAGACATGCATTAAGGGGTTGGGAGAGGTTGGCCAGGCTGGTGTGCAAACTCAGAGTCAGGAGGGCCCAGCCTGTATCAGGCCTGTCAGGGAAGCTGCCAGAAGAGGGAACAGCAGGGCTGAGGCCTGAAGGATGAGGAGGAGATCACAAAGGGAAGGGACTGGGAGGCACTTCAGGCATTAGGAGCAAAGGCCTAGAGGCTGGAGGGAGTATGGGGGCAGTAAGAAATATTCAGAGAGTTCCACAAGGCCAAATCCGAGGGCCAGATGGAAGGTCATGTTGAGATCAGGAGTCTGGACACTGCCCTGGAACGTGCAAGTGGGAAGTGTGCATACCAGTTCACAGGAGGAGTCACAGCCAGGCGCTGACCTCACACACCTGTGTGCTTCACAGCTGCTTCCCATCTTGTCTCCAAGATAGCTGCCATCCCTTCCTCCCCTCCCTCTATCTATATGCCATTCCCTTAAAGAGAAGTGGGATTCCTACAACCAGTGAATCTCAGTGGCCCATGGCTTTTCTGGTCAGTAGAATTAAGTGGCAGTGAAGCTATGCTGAGTCTCGGCTGAACTTTTAAAAGAGCCTCCCTTCTTGGTGCACTTGCTTTGAGGAAATCAAATCACCACATATGAGGTCTAACTACCCTGAGACAGCCATGCTGTGAGGAAGCCCAAGCTAGCCATGTAAAGAGGCCTCATGAAGAGAGTGATGCCAGACGGAGCTGCAGCTATCCCAGCCCAGACACCAAGCATGTAAGTGAAAGAACCACTGTAAACATCCCAGCCCCTGCAAATCTCAGAGCAGCCCCAGACACTTGGCTGTAATCAGCTTACCACAGCCATCTCCAGCTGAAGCCCCAGACATCATGGAGAAGAGACAAGACATTCCTGCTGTGCTCTAGCAGAATTCCTGGCCCAAAGGAAATGAGAATTTAAAAATGTTTATGGTTTTATGCTCTAAAATTAGGACAGTTTGTTATGCAGCAGTGAATAACTGAAATACCAACCCAGTTATAACAGAGAGCATGTATGCAGCTACAAGTAACATTAAACTATTTGCAGTGGTAGAATCAAACAAATAGGGAGTGTTTTTCTTGCACGTCAAGACCAGAGGAAGGTAGCTGCTCAAACACTGCATGAGACCCAGGCCAGCATGTTTACGGCTCTCTCGGCCTTGCCCTCAAGGTGACAAGATAGCTGCTGCAGCTCCAGATATCATGTTCTAATTCCAAGCAGGAAGGAGAGGAAGAAAGCTTTGCAACAGTCACATTAAGTCCCGTTTATATTGTGAGAGCCAAAGCTCTCCCAGAATCATCACCAGCAGACTTGGGTCATCTTAGATCTCTGTGAACTTAGGTTATGTGGCCAGTCCCAGCTGCAAAGGAGACAGACAGAGTGAGTAATGGGATTATCCTAAGTGGCTTAGACCAGTTTTGATCCACTTACACTGCCACCCCAAACAAAATTGGGGTTCCTTTGAGCTAAAGAAAGAGGGAAGAAATATTGGACAAGCAGCAGCTATATTTGTCTTATCCATGAACTCTCCTTCTTTAAGAGCTTTATTAAGGTCCAATTGGCTCTGATAAACTATATGTCATATTTTAAATGTATAATTTGATAAACTTTGATGTAAGTTTAAGCCATGAAACAATAGCTGCAATCAAGATAACAAACATATTCATTACCCCAAAGGTTCTTCATTTCCTCTTTTCATTCCTCCTCCTGTCCCTTGACCCTGTCCCAAGGAAAGCAATGATGTGCTTTCTATCACTGTAGATCAGTTCACATTTTCTACAGTTTCATATCATTGGAATCATACAGCATGTGCTTTTTTGTGTGCCTTCTTTTGCTTAGCATAATTTTTGGAGATTCGTCCATGTCTTTGTGTATATCAATCACTCATTCCTTTTTATTACTGAGCTGTATTTTCATGGTACGGATATACCATGACTTGTTTATCCATTTCCCTATTAGCAGACATTTGCATTTTTGGCTATTACAAAGAAAGCTGCTATGAACTTTAGGTACAAATCTTTGTAAAGCCATGTTTCTTTCCTCTTGGATAAACACTGACAACTAGATTGGCTGGTTAATATGATAGGTGTATGTTAAAATTTTTTTAACTGTCAGACTATTTTCCAAAGCGGTCGTTTCATTGTACATCCCCACCAGCTGTGCATAAAAGTTCCAGTTCCTCCATGTCCTCATCAACACTTGATGTGGTTATTAATGTCCAACTTCTTAACTCCCTTAGGGACTCTGGTCCAGGCAACCTTTAAAGAAATCATCTGCTGCCCAGTAGGGAAAATTACTGAGGAAAGGAAAAAGGAAGATATATATATTAAAAAAAAAACTTCCATGTGCCAAACACCTTCACATACATTATCTCATTTAATCCTAGCAACAACATAGAAGGATTATTCCGTTTCCCCCACCTCAAAAATAAGGAAACAGGCTTAAAGAGACCAGTATCATGCTGCTATGCCATCTCTGGTCTGTACAACTCCAAGGTCCTCACTTGTTCTCCTTTTCTTTCTATGGCTTGGGCTCACTCTTTTTATCTCCAGAGATGACTTTCTCCCAGAAGACAAAAGGGAAGTAGTTTTAGAATATAGCAGAGGATGGAGAACTGGGTTTGGGTGTAGGAGGCTCTTCCCAAGATAGAGATCAAAATCAGACTGGGGAGGGATCAGGGACAACTTTCCAAAGCAGGTAAATCCTAAGCTAATTTTTCAAAAAGCAGGGGAAAAAATGGTGGGAAAGCAATTCCGAGAAGTAGAAACCACACAGGAAACCCCTAGAGACATGGAACATCGTAAGATGATCAGAGAACCTCAAGTGACTTGATGATTAGAGCAAAGGTTCTTGGAGGCAGGCCAGGAGGTGATGCTTTGAGAGCCTGGAGGTCATGGAGAAAGCCAAAGTGGTCGACCTTGTTCTTAAAAGCAAATGGAAGCCATTTAAGGTGCTAAGTAGAGGAATGAAATAGCATGCCTGTGGTTCAGAACATTCCCAGGAAAGGATATTATGGAAAGGGCTCTCTTAGAGAAAGAAGACTGTGGGGAGAGGGGAGGCTACTTCCAATTTTAAGGGGGAACAATGAAGTCCAGAACTCGGATGCCCAAAATGATATGTCAAGAGAGCAAGAATGAAGCTCTGGTCTGAGCTCTAGATAGAGTTTGGGGAATCGTCAGCATATGAGCTGTCACTTAAGACACACGTGTGTAGGTGAGGTCACCGAGGACCTGGTATAGAATCAGACATGTATTGAGTAAGCAGAAGAAGAAATGTGTTTTTCAAAAGAAATGGGAAGAAATGGGCAGAGAAATAGGAGACATGATAGGAGAGCAGGTGTTATGGAAACAGGGCAGAGTGAATTTCAAGAAGGAAAGAATAGTCAATGTGGGCAAATGTCACAGAAAGTCAGGAAAAGTAACTAGACATGAGTGCCCATGACTTTGGCTATGAGGAAAGTCACAGAAGACCTCAACTAGAGTGGTTTAGCTGGAGTCACGAAGACAAAAGCAGATGCTGTCACCGAGGAGTAATTCTATGAAATTACTCTGAAAAACACACAGAAAATACTATACAGTATGGATGTTGGGAAAGCACTCCCAGGAAGCCTTGGAAAATAAAGCTATCAGTCATCTGCTAGAGGGGACAACTTGGACATGGAGGCCTTTGAGATAGAAGAAGCTGGAGAGTGATTATGAGCTGTTAGGAAAGATGAGACAAGGCTTGAAAAGAACAGGACGCAGAGAGGATAAAGCATGAAGCAAGTTTCTGAAGAAGGCGTGAAGTGGGAGGATCTGAGGGGAGGTGGTGGGACTCGCCTGCAGAAGAGAAGGGGGATAGATGGGCAGGAAGAAGAGAATGGGTTTGGAAAACAGAAAAACCACTAGGTAAACTAATCAAGAAAACAAGTACAAATACGCATAACTAGAAATGAGAATGGGGAAGTTACCCCAGATAGAGGAAATTAAAAGAATTGTGATAGATTACTCAGCTCAGTGCTTTGAAAATAAATTTGAACACGTAGACAAAATGGGTGATTTTCAAGAAAAAACATAAGTGATGAAAACTAGCTTCAGAAAAAATAGAAAATCTAAACAGTCCGATTACCAGAGAAGAAATTGAGAATGTTGTCAAAAAGTCACTATCCAAAGCACCAGTTGCAGACAGCTTTACAGGTAAAAATCTACCAGAATTTCAAGAAGCAGATACTTCAGTGCTATTTAAACTGCTCCTGAATATTGTAGAGAAGGGGAAGAGAACTTAAATCTAAGAATCCAGCAAAACAATAAATATAAAAGTCAAAAAGGGTAAGACAAAATACTATAGTATAATCTTTAAGACAGCATAAATGCAAAAATTTTAAATAAAATATTAGCAAGCAGAATATATATTTTAAAAGGATAATATGCTAACACCATGTGGGGTTAATTTAAATAATGCAAGAATGGTTTTTTATGAAGAAATCAATATATCTCATAATATTAAAATATCAAGAAAACCATACAATTCTCTAAATGTACTAAAAACTTAGTTGACAAAAATTCAACTTTGTTTCCTGATTTAAGAACTATTATTAACAAAATAAGACCATATGGATTGAGATATCACAACTCAAGCTAAAACCCAGGATCATCCGTAATGACAAATCACTGGAATCATTCCCATCAGTCAGGAACAAATAAAGGGTACCGAGTGATGTCCCCTGCATCATTGTGCGAGTCTTCACCCCGCTGTATCTGTGATTCGCCATGTGATTTTAAAGTTTCTCTTCCTAAAGACAGTATTCCTCCAACCCTCCAATGTTGAGTGTGGCCACGTGATTTGTGGTGGGAAGCGCCATAAATGAGAGTGCCAATTTTGAATCTAAGATTTGAGGAGCATCCTGTGTTCCCACTTACCACTCTTACGTTTCCATCTTCACCATGAAAAGTAGAGGCTAGAGTTTGCAAGATGGCCCGGGGGTGCTGAGGGATGCATGGAGCAGAACTGGACCCAACCTGCAGCTTGGAGCCAAGCCCAGTCAAGGCCAACCTGCCTCAGCCAACCCTCAGACGACCTGCAGGCACTTAGATGAGGATAAATGATTGCTTTGACCACTGAACTTTGACAATTATTATGCAGCATTATTGTAGCAGTAATACCCATTGTAACAAATATTATTAAATGCTGTTTTCCACCTACTAACCAATGCATAAGAAAACAAATGAGAAGTTTCACTTTCAGTGAAGCTGCAAATGTATCATTTATTAATCATCTGATTGTATACTTCTAAAACACAGGAGGAAACCCCAGTTTTTAAAAACTGTTAATACACTGAATGAGTTTAGTAAGAATTAATTTATGTAAAAATCAATGGCTTTCCTATATAAAACAATAACCAATTAAAAAATAAAAGATCCCATCATCAGTAAAAATTTAAAAAGATAAAATACCTAGAAATATATTTATATTAAACACAAATATATTAAGCACAAAACGTGCTTGGTCTATAGGGAAAAACGATTCCAAACTCTACTGAAGGACATAAAATAAAATTTCAGTAAATGGAAAGATATACTCTTGGATTGAAACACTCATATGATAAAAGATTCCAATTCTCTCTAAATTGATCTATTAGTGTGATCCAAAAATACCAACAGGATTTTTAAATGACACATGTTGATCCTATATATAACAAGAGCTGAGAAATTTCTGGAGAAAAAAAAAGAAAAAAGAAACCAATTGTGCTAGATAGTAAAACAGTATCATTCTACCAGCTAGAAGGCCATGCCTGTGAGTGGACAGTTCACAACAGACATTTTTCACATTCGTAGCCACCTCGTGCCTTTTGAACAGTTCCTATGTTTGGAGTAGGAACAGAGCAGAACTGAGGTCAGAGCAGAGGCCAGAGCCCGTTTTGTCAGTCACCGTTGCAGCCAGCACACAGATGTGTGACCTGCACTCTGCCCACCAGGTCCCCCAGGTGAACCTCAGATTCAGGAGAGGGCAACAGGAGAAGCAGGACCTGCGAATAATCTGAGTGTGATGAGGGAGGCAGCAGAGACATCAGGCTCTTGGTGGGCATGCCATGGTATAGTTCCTGATTGGCCACGCCCCTGAGCCAGCAGGGCCAGCTTGATACGTGTGCCCTGCAGTGGCAGCAGTGGTGGTATTCTTCCCAGAGCAATCCCTAAGGAAGGCCAGTGCAGGCTTCCTGGCTGCACAGCCTCCATGTCTGATTCTGTGGCTTCCCAGAGACCCCAAGAGCCACCCAGTAGTCTAAAAAATTCCTTCTGCTCCAACTGGCAGAGTTAGCTTCCTTGTCTGCAGCTTCAAACCCTGACCTACACACTGACTAAATGAATGGACTATAAGATCCAGAAATAGATCATATACATCTGGAGGAAATCTTAGTAAAGATTTATTAAGCACCTACTATGTGCTGTTCTGCATACTTGTAATCATCTCATTCACCTTGACAGCAACCTTAATTTATTACTATCCATTTACAAATCTAGAAACAAAGGTACTGAAGTTTCTGGAATTCACATACAATTAAATTGACATTTTAGTTCATTAGGAGAAAGAAGCATCATTTAATAAATGATTTGAGGCTAGTTAGCCATCTGGAAAAATATGTGGGTCTCTACCTCACTCCTTACATAATAATCAATTCCACAGAGACCAAATTGGAAATAAAAAATAAACAATAAATGAACTGAAAGACAATGCGAGAGAATTTTGAAATATTGGAGTAGAGAAGGCATTTCTAAGACATAAAATTTGAAAGCCAATAGAATACTGATAATGTTGATTGCCTCCACATGAAACATTTCATCCTGGCAAGGGAGGGGAGTGGAGACCAACCAAGAGGACATAATGGGCACCTGGATGGCCATAGACCAGTGTGTATAAAGATCTTAGCAATCTGCCAGCAACTTAGGAGGCTGAGGGGGAAGATCACTTGAGGCCAGGAGATCAAGACCAGCCTGGACAACAAACCACAAAAAATTTAAAAATTATGGGTGTGATGGCACACACCTGTAGTCCCAGCTAATCAGGAGGCTAAGGCAGGAGGAGGATTGCTTGAGCCCGGAAGTTTGAGGCTGAGTGAGCTATGATCATGCCACTGCACTCCAGCCTGGGCAACAGGGAGAAAAATAATAAACTCTCTTAAAAGAAGAGAAGAATGTATAAATCAACAAAAAAGAAAAATAACAGTAGTCCAATGTAAAGAAAGGAGAAAGACACTAACTAGCATTTCACATAAAACAATACATATAAATGACTTACGATCTCTCGTTCTTTTAAATCTGAAAAGTAAAACAATAGTGCGATATAATGTTTCACCTCTGAATTTAATGAAGGCTGGGAAGCTCGATGATGCTCATTGTTCAAGAAGTCACAGGGAAATAGTCATGCCCACTGTAAGGGGAACAGCTGCGCTTCAGGACAGTTTTCCAATAAATATTTTAAAACTCACATACCTTTGACTTTGAAATTCTACTTCTGGAAATTTCTGTGTATACCCTTGTGCATAAATGAAAATATGTGTGTGATTAAATGTCTGTGATATCATCATTTGTAACAGCAAAAGCCTGAAAACCCCTCAATGTTCTTTACTGGGAGACTGGTTAGACAGCTAACAACAAGCAATAATTAGAATGAGGGGTGGAGGAACCATCTCTGATATAAAATGGTTTTATTTTTAATGTAGGTACAGAACACTATCAGCCAGGCACTGCCTGTTAAACGAGCTGTCTGTGATGAGGCAAATGTTCTAGATCTTCACTGTCCAATACAGTAGGTACTACCCATGGGTGGCTGCTGGATGCTTGAAGTGTGGTAATATGATTGAAGAACTAAATTTCTAATTTTAATTGTACTCAAAATCAATTTTTTTTTTTGAGACAGAGTCTTGCTCCGTCACAAGGTGCCAAGCTGGAGTGCAGGGGCGCCATCTTGGCTCACTGCAAACTCCGCCTCCCAGGTTCAAGCAATTCTCCTGCCTCAGCCTCCTGAGTAGCTGGGACTACAGCGTGCGCCACCACACCCAGCTAATTTTTGCATTTTTTTAGTAGAAATGGGGTTTCACCATGTTGGCCAGGATAGTCTCGATCTCTTGACCTCGTGATCCGCCCACCTCAGCCTCCCAAAGTGCTGGGATTACAGGCATGAGCCACAGAGCCCGGCTCGAAATCAATTTAAATTTAAATAGCCACATGTGGGGCCGGTTGCCATGGCTCACACCTGTAATCCCAACACTTTGGGAGACCGAGGTGGGCAGATCACTTGAGGTCAAGAGTTTCATACCAGCCTGGCCAACATGCTGAAACCCTGTCTCTACTAAAAATACAAAAATTTTTAGCTACTTTGAGGGGGAGGCAGGAGAATCACTTCAATCCAGGAAGCGGGGGTTGCTGTGAGCCAAGATCCTGCCACTGTACTCCAGCATGAGCAACAGAGCGTGACTCCACCTTAAAATAAATACATAAATAAATAAAATAAATAGCCACATGTGGCTATGGTGTTCGATCACTGAGGTTAGAAAATCCTCCGGTTTTTGCATTTATGCAAATAACATTTCTGAAAAAAATATAGAATCTAGTAACAGCCATTCCCCTGCCAAGGACACTGAAATATCAGATGTCTCCAGGGAGAAGAAGAGTTACATGTTCACTTACACTTTTAATATCTGAATTGTTTACTGGGTGTGATGATATATTTAATATTAAACTAATTAATGAGAGTTCAAAAAAGAAAGGGAGGAAGCTCTTGAGTGAGTTCTGGGTTTTCCCCGTGAAAGAGGAGGCAGCGGCCTCTGAGGGAGAGCAGGGAGGTCTCATGGCAGATCAGGCTTCTGAAGAGATGAGGTCCTTTGGGTCAGAGGCTGAGGGAAAGGTGGGAGGCTGACCAACCCCCAGTGAAAGAAGCCTGGGGTGCAGGGAGCATGCTGTTCCAGGTGGAGGCCGGAATCTCAAGGGATGGAAGCCACACTGTTGAGTGTGATATTTACCAAGAGCCCGAGTCTAGAAACTAAGTCAAAAAATCGGATTACCCTCAAAAGTCAGAAGCTAGAATTAAGGACGAAAGGGTGGGCTGGATTTGGAGATATGAAAAAGGCAGAGTCAATAGGATCTGGTGGCCAGTGTGACATGGGGACCGAGTGAGAGATCGTCTTAGGATGGCTCTCCACTTCCGCCCAAGCGACCGAGTTGATACTGGGACCACTCAGGAAATAAAGTTTATAAAAAGAGAACTTTCGAGGGGAGAAGATCATAAGTTCAGTGTTGGCCATGTGGATGCAGGTGGAAATTTCTAGAAGCCTCCAGATATTTAGGTCTGGAGCTCAGCATGAAGGACTGGACAAGAGAGAGTAATTTGGGAGATGGCCGGAGGTGGATGATATTGAAGCCAAGAGAACTGTGAGACATTGCCCAATGATGAGTGTGACCAGGAACCTGTGAGTCAACACTAAGGGGAGAGAGGCTAGCAAGGGATCCTGAGAGTGAGCACGGAGGGAGGGCAGAAGGCAGAGCCAGGGGAGGAAGTGTCGGGAAACAGGAAACGACCCTCCAGGTCGAGTGCCACAGAAAGATTGGGAGAAAGGAGCAGTATCTGGAAGGGAGGCCGAGTTTAGGGATTTGTTCACATTTGTTTTGTTGCTTTCAGATGAGAGAGATTGGGGCAGGATTACCAACAGTGGTGAAGGATCTCTAGACAAACGAGTAACAGTTAATGAAGAGAGGTCCCTGAGGAGGCAGGGAAAGGTGGGCTCCGTGACGATGGGGGATGCTGAGACCTCCTCTGAGCAGGAGAGGAAGGGGGCTGACATACAGCCAAGAGGGCAGGGAGGGCAGCGAGAAGTGGACAGAATGGTTTTGCTTGATGGCCTCAGCTTTCTCAGTAACGTGGGAGATAAGATCACAGGGATGAGGGGTGGGAAAAGGGTGATCTTTATTAGAGTAGGGTGAGGTAGAGTGAAGTAGGGACAGTTGGCCTGGCCGAGGGCCCAGCTGACATTGAGGCCATGAACAGATTGGGGTCCAGGTGTTCAGGCAAGATTCCGGCCTTTGCCGTCAGTTCACAGCAGCCTAGGGACAGCTGGGTTCATCCTGGCAGGAGGAGCGCTCCCAAGGGGGAATGGAGCAAGGAGAGGAGTGGGGCTAATGGCATGGGTTCAAGGGCAGAGAGACACCTCAACTCCACTCACTACTGTGAAATTTTGAGCCAGTTACTCTATGCCTCTGAATACCATCTGCAAAATGGAATTGCCCACCTCATAAGTAAAGCATTTAGCCTAAAGCCTGGCACTCAGAATGTTCTCTTTAAAGGTTCACTGTAACGCAATCAATAGTACGGGGTAAAGGATGGGTGCAGTGGCTCACTGGGATTCACGCCAATAAATCCCAGCACTTTGGGAGGTCGAGGCAGGAGGGTCATTTGAGCCCAGGAGTTCAAGACCAGCCTGGGCAACATGGCAAGACCCTGCCTTAAAAAAAAAATAGTCTGGGGTAAAGATGTGAAGGGGACTAGGTGGAGAAGGTAACATCCTGTGGGGTCTTTGCTGAAGGCAGGAGGAAGCAATAGGCAGAGGTCAGCAAACTCTGCCCGAGGCCAAATCCAGCCCAGTGCCTGCTTTTTTTAAATAAAGTTTTATCAGACACACACATGCCCATTGTTCGTAAGTTATCTATGGCTGCCTTTGTGTCAAAAGGGCAGAGTTGAGTAGTTGCAACAATGAATGTGTGGCTTGCAAAGCCTATACTCTCTGGCCCTTTAAGAAAAGGGTTGTGATCCTAGGCTAGGGGATAGGAGGGCTAGATAGAGAGAAGCAAAACCAGAAGATCAGGGTGAAAAGTTCTGGAAAGATGGAAGGTTGAAGTGGGAGACCATAAGAAGAGATGAGGCGTGGGAGTAGAGCCACTCGGAGAAGCTGGTGATTGCTGGTGAGCAGGAGGGATGGCTACGGCAAGAGTGGGATGAAGGCTATTGGAAATCAGGAGATCTCTGATTTCCTAGGCTATCGTGAGAAATTGATGGAATCACTAACTGGAATTACCCATGCAGATGTGGGTAAGATCAAGAACAGAGATGTTCAGTCACAGACCACGGCATCCAGGAAGTCACCAGAAAACACCTCCTCTAAAGCCATTTGTCCCTTCTTTGCTGTCAAAACTGTTTTGTTCAGTGACAGTGTGAGTGATCACTAGGATTGAACCATGATTTGTCTAGGCCAAGTAAGTCATCTTATTTGGTTTTGGCTCATACTCACTGTCCTGTCCTGCCTTGTAGCTAGAAAAGGTCACATGATGCATTCTGGCCAATGAGACATCTCAGAAAGCCAGCTGGGGCTTCTGGGAAAGCTTTTGCTATTCTGCTGAGAGAGAGGATAGTTCTAGGTGCTGCCCCTTCCACTTCCTGCCTTGAACACAGAGCTGATGCTTGGGGCCATGGCAGCCACTTTGTGATGATAAAGCAACAGCTCTACAGGCTTGCGTGGCAGCATGCCAATGATGCCAGGACCAAGGGAAAGAGTCACATCCTCAATACCATTATTTTACTCCTGCTTACCCCCAGGTGAAATGAGGAAATGACTGTACTGCTAACAACAATTTGTTCTTTTATTCAAGAGCACTTTTACCTGAAAGAGGAAAGAGACAGAAGTGCAGAGATAGCAGTTTGGGGAGGGAGATGGCAGCCACCAGGGTAGGGGAGCAAGCAGCGGGTTGCCGTGAACAGAGGGGTATATGCCTAAGATAGGACTCGGGAGGAGGGTGGTTGCAAACAGACAGGAGGAGGGGTATTGGGTTGAGAAGTTCAGGTTCCTTTTGCAGGAAATGGAAGCGATCACTAAAATTTGTTTTAAATTGTAAAAATCATACGCTAGGTATAATTGATACTTATGGAACGTATCTTTTTCAAATGTCAATATTTACTTTTCTGCATTTTCTTTGAAAGAAAAACTGGCAATGGATTTTCATTACTGTAATAGTTTTTATCTTTTTCTAATTATAAAAGTGACATGTATGGAGACAATTTAGAAAGCACAGATAAGTCAATAGGAGAAGCATCCTGGGTGTTTGATCGGAGGGCTGATATTTTGGAGAAATTAACAGAAACTGGGGCAGAGAACAAGAAGACTCTCTCTAAGTTGCCTTCCTGGGCCTCAGTTTTCCCATCTGTAAAATGAGCAGTTCGGGCTACAACTTAGAGAAGTAGCCGTTTAATCTGTCAGTGCAGGAATGTCCAAGGTAAGCCGCTCCCTAGGTGTTAATATACAGTCCCCTCTGCAGGTTTCTGGGGCTGGTGACAGCTGGGCTCGCACAGGGTGGCTGTTATCCCTCATTTCACTTATCCCTCATTTTACAGTGTGAGTGCTGGCTGTGTAGGGCATGAAGCAATGGGCTTGGCCATTGTGCTGCCATGTCTGAGAGTCAGAACCTACCTCCAGTGCTCGCTTCTACTGTTCCAAGCCGGGTCCTCTCTTCCGGCTGTTGACCCTGCTCCCTTTCATCCCTCAGCAGCCTGACCCCCAAGCCCATGAAACGCAGTGGACCAGAATGACGGCCAGGCCACAGGGCCAGGCACCACAGGAAACAGGACCAGTGCAAAGAATGAAAAGGTCCCTCAGCAGAGAGGGGTCTCTGCACACTGGCCCAGGTGGTGGTGAGTTTATTACCACCTCATTTGGCTGCGTGTGTCTGATGACTGAAATGACTGGCTTTCCCCACCAGGGCACCACCAGGGACCAAAGAATACAAGAACTAGCTTAGAGTTCATGTGTCTAGTGTTAAAAATCAATAGCTTCCCTCTTCGGGAGGCACCCTCAGGGGCAAAATAGAACGAATTGCTTATTAGCTTCTGCCTGCACACTGGCAGATGATGAAGCGGCCAAGAAACTGGCCATACATCGTAATAAAGCACCCTTCACCTGCCATCCATCCGCGGACCGGTGAGTGCGCACCCTTCACCTGCCATCCATCCGCAGACCGGCGAGTGCGCACCCCTACCCCTGCGGCATTAACCCGCACGGTGCTGGCCTCACTCACCCCTAATCACCCAGAGTAAGTCTGCAATGGTGGCTGCCTGGGGCTTTCCAAGAAGGGGAGAATTCAGAAATGCAAGCTTGAGATTCCTGCCATCCTCTGAGGGTGGACAGTTGATTAAGGGCTCTGTCCAGCTGAGGGGGGCCATTGTTTACTGTAAACAAGCTGCTGGAGATCATCTATCACCATCTCCTACCCTGAGCACCTACTCCATGCCACTCCGCTGCCCCATAAGACAATCCATTCTTACTCATAGAACCAAAGCTTAGTCTACACTGATAGGAATCTTTGTTTACCATCATAAAGCCACTGAGCAGCTGTGTGACCTTCTGCAGGTGCATTCCCCTTTCTGGTCCCTAACTTCTCCCTCCATAAAGGAAAGCTGGAGCTGGGATCTCAGGTAGAGACCATGTGGCCCAGGCACAAGACTGTGGACACAGTGAACCAGACCCCACATTGGCCATTGCAGGGGACATGTCCTCAGGTTGTCAACTTGACAGACGTACTTCTTTTTCCTGGTATCGGAACACTTTCCATCTAAGAAGATCTCAACACATGTTGGGTGCAGGGTTTGGAATCCCTCCTCCTACTGTCCAGCGGGTAGAAATTCCTTTCTCCAGCTTCCAGGACAGGGATTTAGAATTGGCCAACAGGACAATCCCTCTCAGGATTCTGAGCATGAAGGAGGTAACACAAAGACACAGGCATAGGTAGAGTTTTATCAAGGTGGCTGCAGCAGAGCTGTCCACTCCCCAGAGACAGTGTGGAGGCCAGAGCCTGGGGGCTGGGCTACTGGCAGCATCTCAAGCATACTTCCTGTGGCATGAGCTGCCTGTGCTCCGGGCTGCCAGCTTGGGTCTCCGTCTGTTTCCTAACCATCTAGGCGAGGCAGTGTGTGGCCAGAGGATGAGGCCATAGCTTTGAAGTCTGATAGATTCAGGTCTGAATTCTGTTTGTGCCACTTAGAAGGCAAAGTGACCATTGGGTAAGTTACACAGCCTCATGACACTCTTCTCTCCCCATAAAGAGATCCAATAGTGACCGCTTTGTAAGTGCCGTTGCTGGCCTCACACTGGATTGTGGGGTGAAGTTTCTAGCCTGGCACCCAGCAGGGTCTCCATAAATGGAGGCTATATTAATGATGAAGAACAAGGAGGAGACTCTTTCACTAAGAGTTTCTAAAACAAGCGACTGAGCCCAGGGCAGATGCACCCAACTGTAAAGAATGAACGCAGCTCCTGATGCGCCACAGCTACCATCTACTATCGCCCTTGGAGAGGGCCCCTCCACGATGGGTGCCCCTTGCCAGGAACTGACCTTTTAAGGAAGAACTGAGCCTCTCTCCCTAATACTGGTTAAGTCTGAATAGCCAAGTGTTTGATCTTGTAAGAAGCTTAGAGATGCAATGGGCTGCTGACTGCATGAGAGCAGAGGCCCAATAGGAGTCAGGCATTGTCCAGGCCCTTGGTGAGTGAGCAGCAAGTAGGCAAAGGACCAGCCCAGCTGACGCTGATTCCCCCAGATGGAGCTCAGGGCCGGCTTCTGGTCCCAGAGTGTGCCAAGCTGGAGAAGCAGGCCTGCCAAGAGCCTGTTCCTCCGAGGTGTGTGCCAGCGCTGGGGCCAGATGCTCCATCCCAGGCCCTCTTCCACCAGCAACGGCATCTGGTGTTCTCCAAGGCTGGCCCAGCTGCTACCCAGCGGGAGGCTCATTTTCCAGCCCAGACCCTTCTTTCTGCTGCCACCCCCACCCCTGGGATCTCCTTGGGGTCACAGATTGTGGCCTTTCTTGTGTCCCCTTGGCCTCTGGCTGCAGTGTCCACTTTCTGTCTCTAGTTCTGACTGTGATGTAATTGGGGGCTTGAAAAACCCTGATTGTTTGATAATTATAAGGCAGGGAAATTACCAGGGCTTCAAAGGTTGCTCCCAATTGCTGTATTAATTGTCCCTTCGTTATCTCTGCATATAAAAGACCACTCACTAGAGACAAAAGCCAGCTAGCTTTTATTTCAAAGCAGCCTGACAAGAGGATGAGGGGCTGCTGAAGGCTCTCATTTATTTCTTCCCAGACACAAACCTTTGCTGGGTCTTGACTAGCAGGCCCCACATGCCATACTCCTCACCCTGAGACCAGGACCAAGACACACCAGCCAGGCCCAACCTCCCCAGACACCAACCCAGCCACAAACCTGCCTGTCTCCTGACTCATAGATTCACAGAGGAAGCAGGCTGGTTCTTATCTGCATGTTTGACTTCTGGCCTACACGTACATATGCAGGACACCATGGGATGAGTGGCCAACATTTATTGAAGACTTTTCATGTGCCAGGTACCACATGGAGTGTTTTGCATGCGTCTCTTTACAACAATAGCGGTGCATGTTATGTTTATATCCATTTTGCAGATGGGGCTCAGAGGGTTTAAGTGACTTGCCCAAGGTCACCAGCCCATGAAGTGCAAGGTCAGAAGCAAACCGTGGGCACCTGTAAGAAGCTCCTCATTTCTCTGCCCTACTACTCTCTGAGTGCGTGTGCAGAGTGTGTGAATATGAATGTGTGAATGTGTTGGGGAGTGTGAATGCTAAAGATAAAATCTAAGTAGTAGGTTCAATAGAAAAGAGAACTAAGCAAAAGATCTGAAATTAGCCAGCCATGGTGTCACGCGCCTGTAATGCCGGCTACTCTGGAGTCTGAGGCAGAAGAATCGCTTAGAAACCAGGAGGCAGAGGTTGAAGTGAGCCAAGATGGCACCACTGGACTCCAGCCTGGGTGACAGAGCAAGACTCTGTCTCAAAAAAAAAAAAAGACCTGAATCAGGCAATTGTTAAAGCGTGTGCATGTGCTTGGTTTATTTTTAAAGGACATGGCCATGCCTTGATTATACCGTAGAGGTAAATAAACTCAGGTTTGAATGCTCAGTTGCTTTGAGCACCTACTATGTGCCAGACCTTATGTTCTCTGCTGAGAGTGGCCTGAAGAAGTGTCAACAGCTGGTCGGCAACCACGGGCTCCCTGCCTAGCAGGATCTCCCACTCAGCCATAGACACAAGGAAGACTTGGAGTCATGTCTTCTCCCGCCATAATCTCCCTGCATTCGAAGCCTCTGTCTCTCCTGGGATGATCTAGAAGGCTATGTCTACAACTTCCTTAAAGCCATTAATTTTTTTTTTTTTTTCTTTGAGACAGAGTCTTGCTCTGTCGCCAGGCACCAGGCTGGAGTGCAGTGGCGCAATCTCGGCTCACTGCAATCTCCGCCTCCCGGGTTCAACCAATTCTCCTGCCTCAACCTCCTGAGTAGTGGGGACTACAGGCGAGCGCCACCAAGCCCAGCTAATTTTTGTATTTTTTAGAGAGACGGGGTTTCACCATGTTGGCCAGGATGGTTTCAATCTCTTGACCTCGTGGTCCACCCGCCTGAGCCTCCCAAAGTGCTGGGATTACAAGTGTGAGCCACTGCACCCAGCCAAAGCCATTAATTTTTAAAAGCCATTCCATGAGAGAGCTCGAGAGTTACCCACCTGGCCAAGATCTAGACTTAATTGACAATTGATGATCTTTGAAACCAACAAGGCAATAAATCATGAATTCACAACTTGGCTGTTGTTCTACAACTGCGGCCATATTCATTAATAAAAGAAGAGCCATGTGTGGAATCTTCTGTGGCCAGGCTTCACGGGGCCTAGCTTTGACTTCACTGCAGTCTCAGGAAAGAGTTCCTGATCCCAGGTTACAGATGAGGAAATGGAGGCCCAAAGGGCAAACATGATTTGCCCCAGATCACACAGCTCTTCAATGGCAAAACCAGAGAGGAGTCAGGCTAGCACACCATGCAGCTCTCTGACGTTATGAAATGCTCTGTCTTTAACAACAGCACACAGAGATCATTTGCAAAGGCATATAGTCCAAAGGCAGCAAACACCAGTCCCTAGAGCCAGGTTCAGTCCAGCCACTCACGACACCACCGGGTTCTCTTCCCAGCCCCTGACCAGGGCACAGCCTTGGGAAATAAAGCCGAGGGTGGCGTCTCACTGGTAGATAATCTAAACCTACAGGTAAGCTACAGTTTCAGCAAAGCCACAGGCAACTGGTTTCCTCAATCCTGCATCTTCTCTCTCCGAAGTTCTGTTCCAAGGCAGCCTTTGAGGCTTAGCCTGTGTTGGCCAGTGGCCAAGGACAGTCAGGAGATCTCAGGAGCATCAGAATGGGGAGGAAAGTAAGGGGCGGGCATCCAAGACTTCAGTGGCAGACGCCTTTCTAAGTTTAGGGCCAGGAAAATGGTTGATCCTACTACCAGGCAGCCTGTTGTATTTTTACTCTGGTTTCCGGGAAACTAAAAGAGAAGAGCTACCCTCTATTGTTAGGGTTACTCTGAGTACACATTTCATGATATACTTGTATACTCTTATTCTGTCCTTACTCATGCTCCAGCTTAGGATGTAGGAATTATTGTCCCCATTGTGTGGATGAGAAAATTAAGGTTTAGAGAAGAGAGATGACTTGACCTAGTTATCTCCAGCTCCAATCTCTCTGGTCAGCAAGCCCCTTCACCAGACACCACGCACAATGCCCCTTTCTCAAGGCAATCAGTGTTGCCTTCTAAAATCATAGCTCACACTGCCTAAGGCCCTCCACTGAATTTCCTTCCCACTTAGAACAAAGTCTAAACATCTCAGTCTGGTCCCGCAAGGCCCTCAGTGAGCTGCCTCCATCATCCTTCCCTCCCCATCCTTTCCCACTGAGCTCACACCTCCCACTCCCCCTGCTCCAGCCACATCAGCACTCTTTCTGACCCCTGAGTCTACCAGTCTCTTCTTTAGCCCCACATCTCCCTGCTGCCTCCTCCTCTCAGAAAGCTCTCCCTCTGGAGCTTTGCATGGCTGGCTTTTCCTCATCTTGCAGGTCTCAGCTTAAATGTCACCTCTTCAGGGAAGTGCCCTTGACCACCTCACCTAAACTGATCCCCTGGTTGTTCCCAGTCCTATCACCCTGTTATATTTTCATCTCACTTTGATCTCCCCTGGGTTATTTCTTATTTGTGTAATGTGAAGTCCCTTCCACTAGATTATAAGTTCCATGAAGGCAGCTGGGTGAGGCTTGTTCATCTCTGTTTGCCCAGTACTTAGTGGGAGCTCAGCAAAGTTTTGTTGAGTGAATGAATCAATAAAAGAATAACTCAGCCAGGCACAATGGCTCACACCTATAATCCCAGCAGTTTGGGAGGCCGACGCAGATGGATCACTTGAGGCTAGGAGTTTGAGATCTGCCTGGCCAACATGGCAAAACCCAGTCTCTACTAAAAATACAAAAATTAGCTGGGCACAGTGGCAGGTGCTTATCATTCCAGCTACTCAGGAGGCTGAGGCACAAGAATTGCTCAAACCCGGGAGGTGGAAATGCCACTACTGCACTCCAGCCTGGGCAACAGAGCAAGACTCTGTCTAAAAAAAAAAAAAAAAAAGAATAACTCACTGGGACCCAAATAACCAGGTTCTGGAACTCTCCACCCTTCCACCAATGTGACTCTGAGTCAGAGAATATGCACCATCTAATTACACAAGACATATGCCAGGCTCTGCATTTCCGGGTAGGTAGCTTAGTTCACTCAGCTCTGATCCAAGCAGTGGCCGACGGAGCAGGCTGGCACATTGGCTGGGAGGCAAAGGACAGCACACTACATTGTGCTTAAGCATGCCTTCCTTTTAGTAGGCAGCCCTAGCCAGCAATAATGGTCTGGCCCTGTGCAGAGGGCACTGGTGTAGCCAGGGGTCGCTAGAACTGGGTTGGTTAGCAGCTCTAGTGAGCAACGAAGAGCTGCAGTGCATATACATGAAGGAACCACACCCTTAGCAACTCCCAAAATCACCAAGAAAGGGAAGTTTGCAAGGCTCTGAAATTCCTGAGACAGCAGATGGATTGGGAGCAGGCGAGCAGCAGGTGCTCATGCTAGTGTGAGAACCAGTGCCTGGTGACCCGGTCATTCAGGTCAGGCTTGATCCTGCAGGCCCCCAGCCAGCCCTGGGGGAGTGCTCCCTGGACACACAATGGGTGGGGTTGCCATGAGCTGTCAATGCTCAGATGGGAGGTCAAAAGCACGAAGCAAGCCAAGCTGAGCTGCATGGGGCACCAGCGCTTGAGAGGGGAACCGGGACTGGGCCAGAGTCTGATGCCAGTTCCAAGTCCAAGGAAACAGCGAGTCAAGGTGAGAGCCAGCTCAGGAATCAGGGTCATGGACAAATGCAAATTCAGTCAGGGGAGGCCAAAGATACAAGGCCAGGTGAGAGCCACCAGGCATGTTCCCTAGTGGAGGAGGCCAGAGCTTCCTCAGAAGGCCCAGCCCCAGGAGCCGTGGCCTTACCAGGCCTCCAATATGGGCATCTTGCAGGCCGACTGGGATAGCAAGCATGGGCGGAAGCCTGTTTGAACTTTCTCAGCCCTGTGTCTGAGGAGAGAATTAAACCATTCTGTTCTACGAGGGCGTTTCATTGACTTCTGGCAAAACATGATGTCCTGCTTCAAAGGGAAGGCAACACACAGGCTTAGGAGGCTCGTTGGACATCAAAGGGCTATTAGAGAACAGCATCCTGATGAGCTAATTACAAATGCAGCCCAGGCAGATGGAGTGCATTTGCCCAGGAACATATGGGCTCGCACATCCAGGGAGAGGGTGCCGGGGACAAGATGTGTGCTAGGCTTTGGTGGACCCAACATGTTTGCAAAATAATTCAAGATGTTGCCTCAGCCTCGGCTCCACTGCCCTCTCTTCCCCTCCCCTTCTACATTCCATCAAGCCGGGGGTGGAGGATGGAGAGCAAGATCCCGGTGCCTCTGAAAAACAAGGGCCCTGGAGCTCAACAGCAAGGACTGGGCCGAACAGACCAGACACTCCTCCCAGAGCTGCAGGCACATATGAGTAGGAGAGAGATTCTTTCTTAGCCCCAGAGGCTGCTCCAGACTGTGTACTCTGGACCAACAGCAGGAGAGGCAGGTGCCAGTGGGCACCAGGACGGGCCATCCCTGGCCTCACCCACCCATCATTCTCAGACTTGAAACCATTGTAGACACCTCCTCCAGCTCCAGGATTCCAACATGCCCAGGAACTCTGAGAGCGTCCAGCCCACCTTATCCATCCCAGGAACCCTGGGTCAGATCAGTGAAGGGGGCAGGTCCCCAGACCCGCACCCACCACGATAAGCAACTCCGTTTTTATCCCATTTATATATCAGAATTATATGTAAGGTTTTCCTTGAAAAATAAAAGAGCTCTACATTGCTGATCAAATGACTTCTCGAAACAACCACTTCATCTTACAAGTGAGGAAACGGAAGCTGAGGCGCTTATGACTGTCCAGGGGGGCACAGCAAGTTAAGGGCAGAGGCAAGGCTGGAGCTCAGGACCCAGTGCTCTGGCCATCACACAAGGCTCACACCACACCAGTTCAGACAGCCTGACCGTTGATACCTGGCAAGGGTCCCAGGCCACAGCCAGGACTCGACCTCCCTGGGCCCCCCAAACACACAGCCCTCAAAGGGTAGAAGCTTCATCAGCAGGATCCTGTGCCTTCACAATCAGGAAGGCCCCTCACTGTCAGCACCCCCGACTCCTTCCCAGGCTCAGCTGATGGACAAAGGCAGCCAGGAGGCGGAGGGGGCTTCTGAGGAAGAAGGCAGGAAGACACGTGGGAGAAACACCACATGAAATTAAGACAGACTCTGCTGCCTCTTCTAAAATGACAGGCTGCAAGGACAGCAGGGAGGAGGGAGGAAATTGGATGAGTTGCATGGGCCTTGGAGGTGGCCTTGTCCTGCCTATTCATTGTATAGATGAGAAATCCAAGACTGAGAGGGCGGGAGGCACTGCCCAAGGTCCGCAGCAAGGCAGAGGCTGAGCTCTACCCCAGCTAAGACAGTCCAAAGGCTTCAGACAGCTGGGCTAAGCTCCCAATTCATCCACATGGCCAAGTTCCTACAGCCTGGTTTCCACCCTCCTCTGCTTCCCCTTCCTCCTCACTCCAAGCTCTCAGTCAGCCTCCGGGCTTCCCCTTCACAGCTCTGATCATGGTCTTAAGTGACAGGCTTATCTGTGCGGTTCTTTGATTAATCCTGGTCTCCCCTGCCCTAGACCACAAGTTTCATGAGGGCAGGAGTTATGCTTTGCTCCTTGCAGGATCCTCAGTGCTCAACGTGTATTTGATGAGTGAATGAGTGAATAGACGAATGAATAGATCATGGCTCTTTCTGACTTCGAAGCCTGCCGTGGCTTCTTCTCATCCTTGTGATTTTGCTGATAAACCCCTTGCCCAGTATTGAGGCCATTCATGGTCTGATCCAAGTCTTTTTTTTTCACTCCTATCTCACCATTTTTCTCTCTGCTCTTACCACCACCCCACACACTACATGGGCTCTGGACAAAGCCTACCCCTACTCCAGAAGACTCTGCCCTCACATGCTACAGCTTGAGACCTAAAACATCCCCTCCGCCACTACTCACCTTTGTCTAGATGACAGCATCCCAGTAATTCCTCTACACGCAGCTCAAATGTCCCCTCTTCTTCCTCCCTTGTGAACCTCTGCCAACCCTGTCAACCCAGGCTCTTTGTTGTCCTTGGGGTGGGCAACCATTAGACACGGTGTGATAACTGGGATAGTACACCTATATATATGTTCCTCGACCTACAAAGGGGTTACATCCTGACAAGCCCACTCTAAGTTGAAAATATTGTGAATTGCATGGGCAACAATACCCAACCTACTGAGCATCACACATAGCTTAGGCTAGCCTAACTTAAACATGCTCGGAACACTTACATTAGCTCTCCGTTGGGCAAAATCGCTGGGCAACACAGTGCACTATACAGTGGGAGTTGTTGAATCTGGTGATCATGGGGCTGATGGAGCTACAGCGCACTGCCACTGCCCAGCATCGTGAGAAAATATCATGCTACTAGCTACTGAATGCATACTGCTTTCACACCATTGTAAATGAAAATACTCTCCGTCAAACCGTCATAAGACAAGGACTGTCTGTACAAGATAAGTGTTTGTTTCCATGTGTGTTTCTACCATGAAGGACTGGGCCCTCCACAGGACTGGAAGTGTGATCACCTACCTCCGTGTCCCCAAATCTGGGGTGCAACCAAGGGAGGGCTTCAGACCCCTTGACTCCTAGTTCAGTGCTCTTTCTCAACTTGGCCCATCACATTCCATTTCAACATTTCCTCCACCTCTGTCCTGCTCTCTCAAGACCTACCATGTCTGGGACTTACCCTGGCCTCACTTTTACCTACCATCCTCTTGTCACCCCATTCCTCTTCACTCCTCCTTCCTTCCTTCTCCCCAGGGAGGATCCCCTAGGGATGCTCAGCTGATGCCCAGAGTGGCCAGGCTGATACCTTTGCACTTGGGCCCGTTATCCTCAGAACTCCCTGGGCCCAGTGGCCTGTTGGCTTCCACCTAGAGAAGAGGCCTCAAACTGGTGGCCCATGGCCTAGACCTGCATGTGAAAATTTTAAAGGCATGGCACAGTAGTATTTGGCCTGTGCAGTGCTTTCAAAAACCAGCACATTTGATACAGAAATACAGGTTTCCAGTTTCTCCTGAAAATTTAAAATAGCAAGCCTTTCTAGAGGCACTTTCTCACAGGGGATCAACTGGAACTAGTGGCAGTTTGCTCTTTTAGGCAGGGTCTGTGCCCTCTAGTTTGTCACAGACCCCACTACTCCCTATTGTGTGTCTTATCCTTCCTGCCTCTCTAATGGCAAAACCCTGCTTGACCCCTTTAGGCCACTGGGTTTGTGGCCTAGAGACTGGCCTTGGGAGACTTTGTTTACCCCTGAATCAACTCAATCCTCCAGCCCAAAGCATTCCCTCTCATTTACCCCCAGACAACACACACACACACACACACACACACACACACACACACCGGCTATGAACTATGGTACAGTGGAGCCCATCAGCCCAACTGCTGATTCTGTAGACAAAAGTGTCTCATTAGGAATGTGAGAAAGGGAAGACCCTCCAGGGGAGGGGAGGGAAACAGCATAAACACAGGTGGGGAGGCAGGAACGCACATGCAGGGCGGGAACACGCCCACGCAGAGGAAGCCAAGATGCGGTGGGAGATGAGGTCAGGTGAGTCCCATGTTCCAGCTGAACTTAGCAGCCGGCCAGCCCACATTGGCTCACCTCTCCTTCTCCTCAGTGAAAACAAAGACTGGGACTCTTCAGTCCTGTACTGCCAGGAGCACAGGCTTAGTGACAGCTCCCCATGCATTTTACCATCATGTAAAATGCTAGCCATAGCCATTGTGATCACTGCTGTCTGCATTAAGGGCTTTCTGCCTACCAGGTGCTGCAGGAAGTTGGTTTACAAACATTATTGCGTTTAACCCTCACTGCTCTGTGGATGAGCATCATTACAACAACAAAGGCCAGGGTCAGAAGGGCGAAGCAGCCTGCTCACGGTTCCTCAGACAGTAAAAGGCACAGTCGGGATTGCCTGGGTGCAGCGTCCACGTCACTCCCCAGGGGTGGGCTCGCCGGCAGCGTGTGCAATTGAACAGAGCTTAGTCTCAGCAGGAAACCAAGCCCTCTGACCATCTCTTTCACTCAAGAATCCCCCCCAGGTGGATCCACTAGAAAACAAACCCGTCCCTGGTCACTCCGGCCTCTGAATGCAGGGGATGGGAAGAAATGAGTGTGAAAAGTTTGAATAAAATCCTCAGTCCGTGGGACAGTTGGGAGTATGGACGCTTGATCCAAGCCCTGCCACTTTCCCAGAGTGGGACCTGGGGCAAGATCTCCAACTACTGCGTCCCTCTGTGTTCTACCCTCTAAGGCAGGGTTCAGAAGAAGAGCAACCACCACAACAGCACTTTCCTCTCGAGGTTAGCACAGAGAAGGAAAGTGCTTTGAACAGTGCTGCACACAGTAAGAGCTTTGCTCTTAGAGTCCTTTGCTCCCTCCCATTCACCCATAGCTTGGCTTGTCAAGGCCTTTGAAACACAGTGGGGAGCAGGATGCTGCCTTCCCTGTCCCCTTCCCTGCTGGGGAGGGTTCAGCTCCCTGGCACCTCTCTGCTCTGCTCCAAGAAACCCAGCTGGCTGTGCCAGTGGCCTCATGGCTGTGCCCCATCTTGTGACAAGGGCTGGCTCAGGGAGTGGGGCCAGCCTGGCCCTGTGGCCAGGGAGAAACTGGTTGGCTCCCAAGGAGTGCTCTGCTCTGAACGGGACCTCGCCAAGTGGGGTAGTGCCCTCAGAATGCCCTCATTCACCTAGCTGGCTGCTCGGGCAGGTGACCTGCATGCTGATCCCCAACCCCAGGCCCCTCCCACTCCACAGTACCCACCAACACCCGTGGAGGCTGTCAGCTAGAAAAGAGGGGTGGGGTAGAAAAGGTAGTTGGGGCCAGGAGCTCTTAGGTTCAAACAAAAGAGAAGGCCAGGGTTATAAGGGCTTTGACTGATGGGCAGTCCAAGAACCTCCCTGCACCTTTGGAGAAACTGAGACCCTGAGGACGGAAGGATCCAAGTTAGCATAGCAGGTGAGCAGCAGCAAGGGAGAGCATTCTTAGAAGGAAAGAAAATGACTTCCATAGATCTTGGGAAAGGGGACCAAGAGGTGTCCTCAATGAGCCTCTAATCCTGGGTTTGCAAACTCAGGTGCTGACAAGGGCCAGGCAGGAAACTTCAGCAGGTGAAAAGCCAGGTGGGGCCTTTGGGGTCCAGCAGCACTTGGCCCATCTAAAGGAGATGGCCCTCCTCAGGTCCAGCCACTTCTTTCACAGTAATTAATTCACATAGAGGTGTAATTCACATAGAGCTCACCCATTCATGTCCAACTCAATGTTTCTTAGCATATTCACAGAGTGGTATGACAGTCACCACAATTCAAGTTTAGAACACTTTTGTCACCCCAAAGAAAACCCCATGCCTCTTAGCAGGCACTCTCCATCTCCTCGCCACCCCCTCCTCTGCCCCTGGCCCTTAGCAACCACCAGTCTACTTTATTTCTCTATAGATTTGCCTATTCTGGCCATTGCACATAAAGGAAACCATACAATATATGGTGACTGGCTTCTTTGACTTACCATAATGTTTTCAGGTTTCATTCATGTTGTAGCACGTATCAGAAATTCATTTCTTTTTGTTACCAAATAATATTCCCTTGCGTGGGTATTCCACGTTATTCATTTATTCACCATTTGATGCACGTTTGCATTGCTTTTAGTTTTTTGGCTACTGCGAATAATGCTGCCCTGGTCATCTGTGCATAAGGTTTTGTGTGGGCATGTTTTCATTTCTCCTACTTACATACCTAGGAGTGGAATTGCTTAATCATATCAGAATTCTATGTTTGATATTTTGAGGAATTGCACTGCTTTCGAAAGTGGCTGCACCATTTTACATTCTCATCAGCAATGAGGGGAGGCCTCAATCCCTCAATATCTTTGTCAATAAGGATGTCTGTCTGTCTTTTTCATTATAGCCGTCCTAGTGGGTGTGAAATGCTCTTTGTGGTTTTGATTTGTATTTCCCTGATGATCGAAGATGTTGAGCATTTTTTCATGTATTTATTGGCCATGTGGGTATCTTCTTTGGAGAAATACCATGCAGATCCTTTGCCCGTTTTTTAACTGGGTTATCTTTTGATTATTGAGTTGCAAGCCTGCTTTACATAGTCTAAAGACAAGCTGCTTACCAGATAAATGATTTGCAAATATTTTTTCATTCCATTTGTCTTTACATTCTTGATGGTTATCATTTGCTGCATGAAATTTTCTAATTTTGATAAAGTTCCATTTTTTTTGTCACTTGTGCTTTTGGTGTCATATCTAAGAAACTTTGCCAAATATGAGATCATGAAAGTTTTAGACCTATGTTTTCGCCAAGAGTTTGATAGTTCTAGCTCTTACGTTTAGGTCTTTGATCAATTTTGAATTCATTTTTTGTTTTGTTTTGTTTTGGGGAGGGTGTGAGACAGAGTTTCCCTAGTTGCCCAGGCTGGAATGCAATGGTGTGATCTCGGCTCACCACAACCTCTGTCTCCCAGATTCAAGCATTTCTCCCTGCCTCAGCCTCCCAAGTAGCTGGGATTACAGGCGTGAGCCGCCACGCCCAGCTAATTTTGTAATTTTAGTAGAGACGAGGTTTCCCCATGTTGGTCAAGCTGGTCTTGAATTCCCAACCTCGGGTGATCCACCTGCCTTGGCCTCCCAAAGTGCTGAGATTACAGGTGTGAGACACCATACCTGGCCAATTTTGAATTAATTTTTATATGTGGTGGGAGATAGAAGTACAAATTCATCCTTTTGCATATGGAAATCAGTTGTCTTATCACCATTTGTTGAAATACTACTCTTTCTCCATTTTGTTATCCTGGTCCCCTTTTTGCAAATGGTACCCATGAGCATAAATGTGAATATTTATTTCTGGACTCTCAGTTCTAATTCTATGCCAGTGCCACACTGTTTTGATTACTGTTGCGTTGTAGTAACTTTTGAAATCTGACTTTGTTCTCCTTCAAGACTGCTTTGCTTATTCTGAGTCCCTTGACTCTGAATTTTAGAATTCCAATGAATTGACTGATGAATTTTAAAATCAGCTTTTAAATTTCCAGATTCAGCCACTTTTTGCCACATAAGAATATGGGACTCTTTTTTCTAAGCCTTCTGTTTTTTAAGAGAAGCCAACATTTTGGATTTTTTAAACACAAAATGTCCTGGTTTGAAAGCACTGCTCAGGCCAAACAAAACAACCTTAGCCAAATCTCAGGGCCACTGGTTTGCAACCCCAGCTCCAATCCAAAGTCCCAGACTTGAGGAATGGTGAACTAAGATCTAGAGAAGGAAGGTTCATTTCCCAAGGAAGGTCATAGAGCAAATAAGTTGGGGGACTGGGCTAGGACCTTGAAGTCTGGTTGCAAGTTGAGTGCTCCCCAGCGTCCCCTCCTCCAAGCAATGTTGAACAGCATACGCCAAACTCAGAGAGGAGACCCAGCATGTGCGCCTAGTGAGGTTTGGAGCCTGAGCCTGTCTTCATCCCTTCTAGCCCAGGGATTCTGGGCTTCCAAGATGCTGGTGGCTCTGTTGGTCTCAAGGCTG
The DNA here is from genome assembly GCF_049354715.1 of Callithrix jacchus. Taxonomy (NCBI): domain Eukaryota; kingdom Metazoa; phylum Chordata; class Mammalia; order Primates; family Cebidae; genus Callithrix; species Callithrix jacchus. Next base: position 51,361,846 of record NC_133513.1, on the reverse strand, counting down.
AGGCCCAAGTCAGCCTTGCCAGCAATCTCTAAATACACGACTCCATCCTGTGCTTCACCAGCTTGTGGCCCAGAAACCCAGGGTGCCCTCTCCAGTGATATTCTGCCACCTGGGGAAGGGACTCTGAGCAGAAAAATAAGTGGCTCTCTTCCTCCCACCACCTCCTCTTGGGGCTTCCACAACCTTATTTAAGGAAGGAAGCAGGAAAATCAGTAGTGGACCAGAAGCCTGCAACCTCCACAAAGTAATTTGGAGCAGGTAGAGTCTGTGAAAAGAATTTGTCAGATTCAGAACTAGGCACGTCATGTGGCCGGAGCGCGGGGGCTCAGGGACCATGGGCTGCAGCCCTGCTCTGCTCCTGCAATTAAGATGATAGCATAGAGACCGCAGTAATCCTCCAGGTTGTAAACTGTGTCACAAGCAGCCTCCTTGGCAGGGTGGACCAGCAGGCAGCTGGCCATAATTTTTTTGAGGCTGCCTTTTTGACTTTTTTTTTCCTTAGGACAGCAAAGCCAGCTCTAATTTTACTGCAAGGTGGCAGATTTTCATTTCATACTCTCTGTAAAAATTGATTCACTGGAGTGTTAAAAAAAGGAAAAAAGAAATACACACACCTACCACCTTGAGGTGTCTCACATTCTCCCTTGCTGATCGGCTCTGAGAAATCGAATATTATAACATAGCGATTTTCAGGGTTTTTTATTTAAATCATTATTTTTAAGTCACTGGTTTTAGGACTCACAGAGTCCTGAAAAGGATGGTGAAGAGTCCTGGAAGCTCATTGCACCTAATCCCCCACCACATGACTTGAGAGTTGAAGACTCTAAACGCCAGAGAGCAAGGGACTTTCCTGATGACCCACAGTGCATGGCTGAGTGGGCTGAGAATGTAATTTTAATGTGCACAGAGCGTGTAAAACCTGCCCATCCCTTTAGAAGTCATTGACTTCAGGGCATTTCATTTTATAACATGGGGCTGAGGCCCAAAGATGGGGCAGGACATACCCAGGTCCATGGGGAGCAAGGCAGCAGCCCTCACTGTGGCATGGGTCAGCAGATGCTGAGTCCACAGATTGCCTTGCTTGATTAGGGGGAGCCCACAGCCTCGGGAGAGTAGGGTAGGGAGAATGGGAAGAAAAGGAGGCCACTTTGGGGTGAGCAGGAAGGGCAGCCTGGGAAGCAAACAGACCAGAATATCTCAGGGACCCTTTCTCTGCCCCCATCCTTTGCCCTTTTCTCCAGAGGCACCTGATAGGAACAGGCTGGGGTGTCTGTTCCACATCAGTGTTCACCCAGTCTCCACAGAGGTGGGTGGCACGTGTGAGCAGCTGTAGGGAAGCCCTGCATATGGACACACAAGAGGTAGCAGGTGGCCCTGGGAGAGAATAACTAGCCAAGAGGACCCAAGATTCCGGAAAGGTGTTGCCACAGCTCTGCCACGATTTATGCTGGAAATGGCAGAACGATGTGGGCTGTGTGACCAATAGCTGAGCACAACTTATTATCCAGAAACCTCTGACTTCCCGAACTCTGCAGAACGTGGGCTCACGGTGACCCAGAAGAAAGCCTACTGGAGTTCCACAGGGAGCTGCTCTCTACCCTCGGCTATTGATAAATGGGCTTACGGGTCAATGTGAATCCATTCAGATGGACAGGAAAGCAAGAAGGAGGGATGGCAGCTTCAGGATTCTAAACAGGCATCTACACATATTCATTAGGTGCCTACTATGTGCAAGATTCTTCTGTTCTGTGGGACCATGAAGACTCTTTTTCCTGTGGAGAATGAGGAAAACATCCAGTGGGGGCACTTGAGCAAGGCGGCCCCAGGTGCTGCGGCTGGAGCCCCAGGCATGACAGGTCCAGAGTGGCCTGCTGAGACCTCAAGAGCACCATGCATCTGCCTAGGCCCCTCATGGGAGGGCCCAGATCAGGGGGAAATGTACCGAGTGTGGGACTGACAGACTGCTGGCCCTAAGCCAGTGGCAGCATCCCTGTCCTGTGAGCACTCTGCTCTCTCAACACAAGAGTGGAGCCGGAGCCAGGCAGCCACAGCCTCGGGAGTGAGAAGGAGCAGGTGGGAAGGCTGCCACCACCAGCAGCTGCTGCCCCTCACTTTGAAGACAGAGCTAGAAAGCAGGCAGCCCCTGTGACCCAATGAAACAAGGGCACCCAGGTGGTTTCTCCGTGGTGGCCAATCCCTGGAAGGGCAAGTGGCTCCCAGCTACACCACCCCAAACTCCTTTTTAACCCTCTCAGTGCCAGGTCCACCCTCTAGCATACCAGTCCACCCCGACACCACCACTCATCCCAGCCTTTATCTCAGTCAGCCTCCTCCAGGAAGCCTGCACTAACCCCAGCACTCTCCCCTCCTTGGATGCGGGTAGCCCGGACTCACTTGACACCAGTCTTTCCTGTGCATAGTGGCCATGCCCAGAGGTCCTGTACAAGCCTAGAGGGCCCTGCCCCATCTCTGGGCAGTATTCATCAGTCCCTTCCTTTAGCCCCTGGGTCAGGTCTTCTCCATCCACAGCCGCCATGTGAGGCAGCCTGGGCTCTCTGTGCCCAGACTGGGTGCCCTGTGATGTGTTTAATCCCATGATAAACTGTATGCCAGGCCCTGGGCTAGGTGCCAGGGATGCCCCAGTGAACAAGACAGCAGCCCCGACCTTCAAAACTTAATGCCTAATAAGGGACAGAGGGCAGTGAATGAACAGTGGCAATCCAGGGGCCATTCCTTGGGAAGGCAAATTCTGGGGCCTGTGCAGCTGCCACGTGGCAAAGGCACCTAACTTGCATGAAGGGCATCCAAGAAGGCTTCCTGGAGGAAGAGAGATGTACACCGAGACTTAAAGGTTTAGCAAGAGCTCACCAGACGTAGAGAGAGGGAGAGAGTGTGTTTTGCAAATATACACCTATGTTTTGAATTCCTACTTTGCACCAGGAATTGGGGATCAGCAGCAAACTAGACAAACCCCACCACGATGGAGTTGAAAGTTGGGTATGGACGCTGATGTGATAGGAATAATTACAACATGAAATTACAAGTGTGTAAGGAGGAAAGGTCCAGGACATTGAGAACATAGAATAGGACACATGGGTTGGAATGCACATAGAGACAGGAGCCTCTGGAAAGGTGAATTGAGGCAGAAGTTCATGGGAGGAGAAGAGGTCTACCAGGCAAAGGTGCAGGCAGATGGAAGGAAGAGAACTGGGGGCAGAACAGTCTATGTAAATGCCCTGGGGCAGCAAGGCATTTAGTACTTTAATAGACCAGAAAATAATGAATAAGACAGACTGGGACGCAGAGGCAATGTTTCAGTTACCCTTCATCACTATGATAAACATTATACAAGCATGTTAAAAGTGGAGCATCTTTAATAGAGTTGCCAGCAGAGGACTCACCAAGAACCCATGGCAGTACCACAAGAGAAAGCCCGGTTATCCACCAGCCTGAGAGAAGGGACAATGCCGGGTCCCGCTCCCCGCTGCAGGAGGCTGCATATCTTGTCCTGGATCTCTTCTCTCCTGAGCTTCCAGGTTATCACTTTTCTTCCCTACCTGTCATCACAGATAATGGCAGAACATTCTCCCCATTTTATGGATAAGGAAATTGAGGTTCAGAGAGGTGAAGCCAGATGTCCAAGATCATGCTTCCTGGAAGCTGGTATCCAGGTTCAAATCCAGACCACGTGACCCCAAGGGAGCCTCTTTGCGCTCCTCCCCCACAAACCCAGCACGTACCCAGCACCACTTCCTCGCTTGTTGTAGGTGTGGGGTTGACTGGCTCAGACCCAAGGCCCAGGCCCACAAGTCCGGATGCCTGTCCAGTCCGGGAGGTGTCCTGGCCCCTTGCCTCTCCAGCTGCACCCGGGAGCATGCTCACTGCGCCTTGGATTTTAATGTTAATTGCCCATAAAGTTTTTCATCTCTACAAATCACAGCTGTGACCTGGAGGGAAAGGGGCTGAGAAGAAAGGTTGTTAAAATGTGGAATTTGGAAATGGCCATCTCCTTTAAAAACAAAAGCATGCTTTTGCTACAGGCATCTCAAGGACCTCTCATCTCCTCTGTCACCCGCCAGAGAGCGTGTTGCTTGTCAAGTGATTCCGTCTTACTCGACAATTCAATTGGCCCAAATTACATTATGTATGTAAATTTCCATCTGCAAATCAGCCCAGCTTGGACATCACTCTCTCATCTGCGCCACTGCCCTGGTCTCCAGCTCCAAGACCCACCTTCTGTAGGCTGAGGGAGAGGCCCTGCAGGGACCAGGAGGCAGAGCCAAGGGCTGGACACTGTGCATCACAGAGTCCCACTGGACCCAAACAGTGGGGTGCTGGGGGATAAACCAGGCGCTGGACCCAAGTTGGGTTTCAACCACCAATTTTCAAAGAAAACAAACTAGGGAAGTCCCTGTGGTGGAGCCTGGCCTCTGATTTTAAACACAGACAGAATCTGGTCACACTTAATGATGATGCTATCTACTAGGGAGGTGGTTGTGTATAGCAGATTAGAAAGGGCATGGACACTGGAGCCAGACTGCCTGGGTTCAAATCCCAGCTCTGCCACTTCTCTGCTGTGTGGTTTTGGGCAGATTGCTTAACCTCTCTCAGCCTCACTTCTCTTCTCTGTAAAAGAGACAAAATGGCATCTTCCACATGGAGTGGTCATAAGGATTGGATGTTCGAACTAGAACGGTGCCCAGCACCATGTAAGCATTCCCTGCCACAGGGAGGAAGCAGGGAGTTGGGACCTGCCATTGTCCCTTCTCTCAAGTTGGTGGATAAGCAGGATTTCTCTTGAGGCACCATCATGGGTTCTTGGTGAGTCCTGTGCTGGAAACTCTACCTTCACAGTTCTGGCTGCCCACCTCCAGGTATGTCTGCCGCCCTGAGGCATCTGGGGGTCCTCTGGAGGCTGCATTGCCCCCTGCCCCTGCTCCCTTGGGGTAGTTCCACAGTCAACTTCTAAGACACAAGCTGTCACACCTGCATCCTTGCTGGTAGCCTCTGTGCACCCCTCACTGTCCCCTCTGCTGCCTCAGCCCCTTCCAGCCCCAGCTGCTCTGCTTCAGGTTTTCTGGGCACGGGGCAGACAACGGAGACTGTGATTGCCAAATCTCAAGGCACCGCCACCAAACCCTCCTTGTAATCTTCTCCCACCAGGAGGGAGGTGAGGGGGGGACCAATGCCCAGCAGCCCCTGCTGCCCCAGAGGAAGCTTCCCTTGACCTCTCTCTGATCCCTTCATGGTGGTGAGCATTGAGCTAAGGGTCACAAAACCGGCAGTGACCACCTCCCTGAAAGCCCAGCCAGGCTGGTCTAGATCCCCTTTTGCAAGAGAAGGCTTCTTGGCCTCACCTGCTTGGTTCTCAGCCTTGGGCAGTCAGCCAGAGCTGAGGCACAGAGACGCTTGTGTGTTCACCACACCCCGAAAGGCAAGTCCCATTTCTCCCAGGCACAGATGAGGCATCGAAGGACCCCAGAGATAAACTCCCACCACCAGCGGCATGGCAGTGCTGAGACACAGCTCCTCAGCCCAGCCTCCTGCCTTCCCCCAGGCCAGGCTGACACTGGTTAGAATAGGCTGGACCCCAGCTCGAAGTACAGGTGGTGGTAGGTGGGAGTTGACAACCTTCACAAAAAACATAGTCAAGCCACATGCCTTTAGTAAGCACCTACTGGATGCCCAGGCCCTATTTGTTCTGGCAGGTGATGAAAGCCCGACCCTTGACCTCAGAGTGTGTGGAGGCCAGAGGACAGATTGACCCACACACGGGGCACGAGGGGAGAGCAGTGTGAGGTTCCTCCCTGACCCATCCTCGATGACGGAGAGCTGCCCAGAAGCCTCCCCAAGAGAGCTCCTTCAGGGCCTCAGCAAGTCCCCAGGCCTCCAGGCAGGGTCTCTTTCAGCAGTAGGGGTTTGATGGGGACAGGGGTTCAATGAGATACAGCCTCCTCCTTAACCACATTGGCTGTGCCATCCAGCAGCTGAGGGCCGGGCCAGGGCTGTGTGACCTTTGGCACATGTCTGGTCCTTTCTGGGCCACTGAACCTCTACTGTCGTGTGTTTATTTGAGGAAAATGAAGAGAGCACCTCACATCGCAGACAGGGGGAGAATGAAATGACAGGACGCATACCCAGGGTCAAGAACAGAATCTGGTGCATATTTAAAAGCATCTTAATGGAGCTGAATGGGCCTCCTGCTGCAGGCCAGGGCCCTGCACACCCAGAGGACAGGGCCAAGACACGTCCTTTAATGCCCCATCTGAGCTTCCCAGGAAAGAGAAGGAAAGTGGTCTCATGTGCTGACAGGTCAGACATTCACTCAACAAACATCTGCCCAAGCATAAGGCATTCAACTCAGTTGGTGACCAATAAATATGGAGCCACTAAGTCCTACTGAATGGGAAAAGGAGGAGCAGAGCTGAGCCAAAGAAGAGTGAATTCAAAAGGGGGTGAAGGAGGACTTCCCAGAAGAGGTGTTGCCTGAGCCAGGCCCTGGGGAGTGAATGGAATTGACAGGAGGATAAGACAAGGGGAAGAAGGAAGAGCTGAAACAGGGTGAGCGGGGAGAAAGCTTGCCCAGCCGGAAGCTCAGTGCTGGCTACCGGGGAAACCATAGACCCCAGCCACACAGGATCACAGGGCTCTGCTCCTCTTCTCTGCCTGCCCTCCCCATTTCACAGTACACTCCCTGAGGGCAGAACCAGATCCAGCCTGGGCACCAGAGTGGCACCAGCACCCAGGCTCCTGCTGTCTCAAGACTGGTGCTGTGAAGCATTTATCTCAGTGCCCCTTGGCCTCTGGAATCTGAGCTGCCAGGCTGTGCATTATCTCTCCGTGGGGCTGTAACCCACTGACTCATTCATTCAACATTCAGGGAGCACCTTCCATGGACCAGACACTTCTGAAGTGCTAGAGATACCGGGGCAGACAGGGTAGTGTCCTGCCACATGGGGCTAGGAGTCTTCAGCAAACTCATTGTGGTGACTCTGGGGCCTTGCCTCCCTTCCCAAACGCCTCCATTGGGGAAGGCCACCCCAGGCTTGGGCCTGACAGTGGGGAGTTTTAAACCACAGAGAAGAAGAAAAGCTGATCTGCAGTGAGAATGCTGGGAGGAAGAGAGATAGACTCAGTCAGGCCTTTCGGCCCTGCAACCCATGGACCCTTGGGAATTAAAGAGAGAGTTCCAGCACAACCAAAGCCCAAGATACTCCAGCTCTAAGGAGACGGGAGCCGGTTCTCTGGACCAGCACAATGAGAGGACTGGAAATTAGGTTACCAGGGCCCTCTCAGCAGACACCACCCAAGATCCTTGGCTTTCCCTGGGGGCAGGGGAACCATAATGAAACCCACTTAACAGTGCCCACAGATAGCCCTGGGGCTGTGCTAGGAGGCCCCAGGCCCCAGTGAGAACCAGCAGGCTCCTGGATGGGGAAAGGACAAGCCCTGAGCCGGGACTTCAGGGAGGAGGAGTGGACGGGGCTTCTGGGTCTGGCTGTGAGTAGCTATAGAGGAGAATTCCAACCCAACCCTTTATCCCAGGCCTGTGGAGGCTATCATTCTGGCCACCCTCCACCTGGCCTATCTCAGATCATTCTGGCCACCCTCTGCCCATCCTGTTTCAGATGCTGCTCCTGCTTTGGCCATGTCCCAGGATATCAGGCTTCAGGGGAAGCCTTCAACCACCCGCTAATGGAAGTGTCCTCCCCTGGTACCATCCTCTCTTAGCTGCTCTGGCTCTTCCAGACTCTCCTCCAGGGCCACTCCAGCCACTCTGCTCCAGTCCCTCCAGCTGCATAAAGTCTCTTTCTCTGCTTGAGTTAGGGGCATCTCCTACTCTAACAGAGCTCTGCCTCCTGTGAGACATTTTGGGAGATCTGCTGTAAGGCAGATCTACTGTCCACCGCTTTCCACGGGGAGCCCAGACCTTGGGCTAGCTTCATTCTCAGGATGCAGTCCCTCAGGTACCTGAGCTTTAGTGTCTACAGGGCACTGAGCATCCATCATCTCTACCAACCTGGCAGATGGGCAGGACAGGCAAGCAAACAGACGAGTAAACTGAGGCACAGAGAGGGAAAGAGGTTGGCCCAAGCTCCCCCAGCTAGCGAGCAGTGCAGCTGACATCTGCTTCTGGTTCTCCAGAAATTCCAGGCAGGAATATTTCCACAGTACCACGCAACCCTCAGTATGGCACTCAGCAGGGAGCAAGAAGGGTTGCCAACCCACCTGATGTCCCAAATATTTTGATTGTCTAACAGCGTTTACTTTATTTTTATTTTTGTAGAGACAGAGTCTCTCTCTGTTGCTCAGGCTGGAGTGCAGTGGCGCAGACTTGACTCACTGTAGCCTGAAACTCCTGGTCTCAAGCAGTCCTCCCGCCTCAGCCTTCCAAGTAACTGAGACTCTACATGCGTGCCAACAGGATACTTTTAATGTTGCATTCCAGTGCTATTGAAGAGTCATGTGCTTTTCAGTTCTCCATGGGCCTCGCACTCCCGATGGTCTCAGGTCTTCCTCCTGTCCTCATTTCTGTTGTCTGTCTTGCTGCTGGAGGTAGCAGAATCTGTGACCCTCACTGTGCCCCGGGAGCTGGTCTGTGGGCTTAGCCCCTCTTCATCCTGACACTTGCCACATTTCCTTTCACCCCTGCCCTTGGGGCACTAAGTCCCTGTCCTCACCTACAGCCCTGCATTCTTCCTCGTGCCCATGCTGCCCTTTCACAGATGTGCCCTGCGCTGCTTTCCTCACCTAGAAAGTGCTTACTATTCATTCATACGACGTGCATGTTCCAAACACATTACCCCACATGTCAGGCACTACTCTAAATGATGGGGATTCAAGGATAGCTAAGACAGGGTCCCTTCTCCAAAGAGACACTAGCACGAAAGCAGATAAACTCAGAACAGCTTTGAAGTGCAGAGCTGGAGACAAGCCCAGAGGAGGCCAGGTCTTGCTCAAACATCACCTACTCCAGGACAGCCTGGGCCCTTCCTGTGCGTTCCCATAATACCCTGAATGAGCCTCTAGTGGCGCTCCTATCATACTGCATTACAGATACTTTAAAACTGGCATCAAAAACATAGATTCCTTTTAATATTGCCAGGACTTAGACAGGTTCTAGTACCTGTCAGTAATGGGTGAATGAATGCATGAGTGAATAAATGTCATTATCAGCTCCTTCCCTTGTGGATGTTTATATTTGCACACAGACTAGTATGTATCTGTGTTTCCATTAACTTCACCCTTTTGGTGGGCACTTACTACCTGCCCACGCTATGTGTCCTGGGGCTGGTAAAAGAATGGACGTGGCTTCTGGCCCATGGCCTGCACAGGGCAGTCCGGCAGATAGGCCCATAAACACACAGCTGCGTCCAGTGGTGTGTGCTCCTGACCTTGTGTGGATGTGAGCGTTTTCATTGGAACATGGCGTTTCACTCTTGTCCTTTGAATGGTAATTGGAACCGTGCCTGGTGAGTCCATCGGACCCAGTCCTCTCAGAGTCATTTCGATGATATGACAATCTGACCTTGAGCAGAAAAGAAATAAATCGAAGAAAGGCAACTTCTGTCTGTGAAGCAGGAAATTTGAGAGTAAACTGGGAAACGGGTAAGGGCAGAAAAGCAAACAAAGGCCTTGGCATCTGCTGAAGCCAAACACTGCCTGGGACATGGAAGGGATGTTGAGGGTGACTGTGAAATTGGACTAAATTCAAAGAGAAGAGGTGTCCCCAGCAGGGTGACAAAACCAGCACAGAGGCAGTGCCTGGCAGTGGTCAGGCCAGCGTGTGCCCACACCCGCTCCCTCTTCTCTCCTCCTGCCTTCTCCACTCTGACACCTCCCAGAGGCGCAGACTAAAGGTCTTGCCCCACCCCCACCCCCCAGCAGGCAGCACGTGGATGGGAAGTGGCATTTGGTGGTGCCCTGATCAGGGGCGCAAACACCGCCGCTTCCCCAAATTGGTTTTCCGACAGTAAATTATAATTGCTCTAAGTCTTCTAGAACTCAGGGACTGAGATTAATTATGGCTCCGTATCCTATGGCGCTCTGAACTTTAAGCACAGCATGGTGTGCAGGTTGTTAATAAGAAGGAGAATCTGGGAGGACTTTTCAGATGAGCAAATAAAAAGAGAAAACTGTTTGAATTGGATTCTGCACCTGCCCGGGGAGGGGGCTTCAGCCTTGGCGGAATGCTTCCCATCTTTCCTCTGTTTAAGATGATCAGAAGCAGAAAATGGCTTCCAGGGAGCGGGCGCCCACCCAGAATGGGTCCAGCCACCCTGCTGGCGACCCTTTATAGGACTCACGGGTCTCACAGTCATAGACTCAGATGTTAGTGGAGTCAAAGAGGCAAAGTAAACAAGTGGGGCTGCAAGCCAGGGCTTCTGTAGAGAACGGTGAGGACTGCAGACCTGGGAAGTCCCTGCCCGAAGCGTCAGCCTCTACTGGGCTCCAGCCAACCACTGTGGAAACATGGCCTGTGCCGACGGATCTTTGGAAGCAGAATTCTAATTCTGAACATAAAATCTCTTGATTTTTATAGTTGGAAGCTTATAATTTTAACACACTCTTAAGGCCAAATATATCTATGCTGGAATTTGGCCCGTGGGCCACCATTTTGAAACCTCTACATCAGAAACAATTTCTTCCTGCAGGTGAGTGGTAGGTTTGGGCCTCTCTCCTCTCCCGCCCTTCTGCCTCCTGGCCCCTTCTCTCCCACACCATTTCTTTCTGCAATCCTTGCCATGGGCACCAACCTTTTCATCTGTCCCCCAACCTGAAGTTGTTTGATTGGCATAGACTATATAGCTCTGTACCCAAAGCAACTAAGAAAGGGTCCACTACAAATCAGGGGCTCAAATGATGTCTGCCGTATGAATAAACATCGTGAACACTTAAACCTCTTGTTCCCTGCTCATTCTTTTCAGTCTACATCAACTGTCCTTGAAGCAGACCCTGACACATGCATCCAGTCCAAGCCAGTGTCCCCCTTTTCTTTTTGCCATGTTTCCAGGTGTTGAAGCTGGAGTCGCAGCCAAAGAGGGCGAGAAGTGGAAGGCATATAGAGTTCATGGTAGTCACTGTTCAGACAAGGAACCTGAGGCTTGGAAGGAAGAAACAACTTGCACAAGGTGAGGCCATGAGCCAAAAGCCAAGCCATGTCTGAAGTTAGGACCATGTGAGATGGAAGCCCCTTAGCTCCACCCTGGGCCCAGACTCACTCTGCCTTCCTCCGTCTCTCAGAGCATCAGCCAGGCTCTGGGGGACATGTCCTCCCACCAGCCCCCATCCCAGGGAGAGGGCTGCAGCAGCACAAGTTCCTCAAATCTCAAGGCTTGAGAGCCACCATCACCCCATCGTGCACTCAGCTCAAGGAGTACTGAGAGAATCATTCATTTAATAGAAAACAGAAATTACCATTTAGAAATTAAAATGAATGTACTTTATTCAAACACGTTCTGGCACTGGGACCCATGACTGCTCTGTCTCTACTTCTGGGCACCAATTGCGGGGTTGGTGGGGGACACTCTGAGAACATGCTGACCCTTTCAAGCCAGTGCATAAGCCATGACCATGATTCACCCCTTCCCAAGGGCACTACCTGCTATGGCCGTGGCATTCAGGTACAAGAAGGGGATTGGAGAAAACAGTACATTTGTGCTAGGGCTTGGCTGGCTTCCTTTCCTCCCTCCTCCTTCCAGCCAAAAACTCAGAGAAGGAGCTATCAAGTGGGAAACGGAGGCAAGAGTGTGTAGAAGTCAAGAATGTGGGCTTTGGAGTTAGACATGGATTTGAGTTCAAGCTCCAGGATTTGCTCATGTGTGGCTGTGTACCAGACCTTCTGCCTCTGCTTCAGTTTCCATCTCTACAAAATGGGGAGATGGGAAGAGAATGCACACCACGGTATTTCCAGGCAGGAGAGCGTGCTAAACTCCCCGCACACTTTAGATTGTTTAATCCTCATACTAATCTTGTGAGACAGTCACTCTTACTATAGGCGCGGTTTACAAATAGGGAAACTGAGACACAGCGAGATTAATTGACCTGTACAAAGCAACAGAGCCAGTATATACTGGCGGGGACTCAGACATAGCTATACATAACTCTAAAGCCCATGTTCATGTTTTCTTAATTTTTAAGAAAATGAAGAAACCACAAACATGCTTCAAATCTCAGAAAAGTTCTTCAGGAGTGGGTCTGAAAGGGATAAATGAGAAGGTATCAAAGATACACAGAGCAAAGCCTCCTTCTCAATATCAGCCTACACATGCAACTAATCTCCTCTCTCAATAACTATTGTTCATCCCCTCTTTCAACTTTCAGAGTTTCTTTAAGGGTATGGAAGCAAATGTAAGTACACATTTTTGCCCTGCTTATTTATATAAAAAGTCAGATATTATTTACATTGTTCTGCATCTTGGTTATTATTTTTTTAATTTTAGACTTACTTTGAAGTTACAAAAATAGTACAGAGCATTCCCATGTACCTTTGAATAGCATATTAAATAATCATAATACAATGAGCAACACCAGGAAATTGAAAACGGTACAATTAACTGCAGACCTCCTTTGGATTTTGCCACATTTTATTTGCACTAACTTTGGGAGGGGGGTGTTGGTGAATAGCTCTGTGAAGTTCTATCACATGTATTGATTCATGTAACCACCACCTCAATCGGGATTCAGAACTGTTCCATCACCACAATGAAAATATCATGTGCGACTCAGCATGGTGGCTCAAGCCTGTAATCCCAGCACTTTGGGAGGCTGAGACGGGTGGATCACAAAGTCAGAAGTTTGAGACCACCTGACCAATGTGATGAAACTCCATCTCTACTAAAACTATAAAGATTAGCCAGGCGTGGTGGTGTGCACCTGTAATCCCAGCTACTCAGGAGGCTGAGGCAGGAGAATGGCTTGAACCCAGGAGGCGGAGGTTGCGGTGAGCCAGATCACACCACTGCACTCCAGCCTGGCAACAGAGTGAGGCTTTGCCTCAAAAAAAAGAAAAGAAAGAAAATACCATGGGCCACTTCTTAATATATCGTCACATCCTATGTCAGCCCTAACCCCTGGCCATCACTAGTCTGTTCTCCATCCCAACTTTGTCACTTCAGGAATGCAGTATACATGGAATCATGCAGTATGTAACTTTAGGACTGGCTTTGTTCACCCAGCATAACACCCTTGAGATACATGTGCATATATCAATACTTCATTCCTTTTTATGGCTAAGCGGTGTTGCATTGTGTAAGCCTAGCACAGTTTGTTTAACTGTTTTCTATTAGGAGACCTTTGGGTTGTTTCCACTTTTTTTTTATCAAAAATAAAGGTGTTAGGAACATTTTACGTCAAGTTTTTGTATGGCCATAAGTTTTCCTTTCCCTTGAAGTGACCCATATGGCTGAGTCATATGGTCCTAGATGTTTAACCTTAATACCAAACTGCCAAATTGTGTTCCAGAGTGGCTGTCCCACTTTCCACTCCCACAAGGAAAGCACGGCAGCTCCCGTGGCTCTGCACCTCCCAGCACATGGTATTGTCAGGATTTTTTTTTAACTCACTCTAACAGTAGTGCAGTGTGATGGTTAATATTGAGTGTCAACTGGATTGGATGGAAGGATGCGAAGCATTGATCCTGGGTGTGTCTGTGAGGGTGCTGCTAACGGAGATTAACATTTGAGTCAGTAGACTGCCTGGGAGAAGCAGACCCACCCTCAATCTGGGGGCACCATCGAATCCACTCCCAGCGCAGCCAGAATAAAGCAGGCAGAAAAAGGTAGAAAGAGCAGACTTGCTGAGTCGTCTGGCCTTCCGCTTTTTCCCGTGCCAGATGCTTCCTGCCCTCGAACATCAGACTCCAAGTTCTTCAGCGTTTGGACTCTTGGGCTTACACCAGTGGTTTGCCACTGGCTCCTGGGCCTCTGGCCACAGACTGAAGGCTGCACTGCCAGCTTCCCTACTTCTGAGATTTGGGGACTCGGACTGGCTTCCTTAGCTCCTCAACTTGCAAATGCCTGTGGTGCGACTTCACCTGGTGATCCTGTGAGTCAATTCTCCTAAGAAACTCCCCTTCATATATACATCTATCCTATTAGTTCTGTTCCTTTAAATAACCCTGGCTAATACATGCAGTCATATCTCACAATGCACTGTACTTTTTTAACTTAGCAAAGCAGACTGGAGCTCTTTCTATATCAGACTAGAAAGCAACTCATTCTTTTTTTTCTGCAGCTGCATCAGAGCTCCTTGTATGAATACATGACAATATTTATGTAACTGATCTCCATTTGGTCAACATTTGGGTATTTTCAGTCATTGCTGTTCAGATATTTGACACCCAATTCTCAACCACCACATTCAACTGCCTTTGCAAATACCAAAGACGCTAGGCATGGACATCTTGTCTCCCTTCAGCAAAGGATTCTATTGGTGATTCATTTGACTGCAAGTGAAGGAAACCTAACTTAAACTAGCTTAAATTGAAAGAGGGGAGTGATTGAGTTATAGACTGTAGGGTTGAACGACAAAGCTGTAGGAAAGTTCAGACAACTCAGAATTGGGCATCAAATGACACTAGGCATCTCTCCACCTCCCTAATCTCTCCTCTCTTCATGTGGGTCATTCTTCCCTAGGAAAGACTCACCCTCTCCACAGGACAGCAAGTGGACCTCCCCCAGGTCCCAAGTGTCACGTCTTACAGCTCTGTGCCCTGCAGAGGAGCTGCCTCTCTTTTCGAGTCCTAAGGCCAAGGTGTCAGAGAAGGGTTCTGTCCCAGTTTGATGCTAACCATCTTAGGTTTGGGGTTAGAATTAGGGTTAGGATTATGGTTAAGGTTTGGGTTAGGGTTAGAGTTAGGTTTAGGGTTAGGGTTAAGAGTTCCTGAGATAACTGTGTGTGAAGGTGGTAGGGGGCAGGGGGAGTGGAGGGGGGTCAAGGGGATTGGAGAATGAACCCAAAGATGCAAACAGTTCTCTCTTGAGCATAGACCACATCAGACTCACACCCACATCTCCCAGCACAGTTAGCCTCACTCAGCACACATTAGGCACTACAAGCATACAGCTGGTCCAAACAGTTCTCTCTTGAGCATAGACCACATCAGACTCACACCCACATCTCCCAGCACAGTTAGCCTCACTCAGCACACATTAGGCACTACAAGCATACAGCTGGTCCTGAACCGGCTATGTGTCAATCAATCAAGCATTCTAGTAAATTGCCTCTTATTTCTTCGCATGCTGGGGGAACCCACCATTTCAAATAACCCTGTTAAATTCCTCTGTGAAGCAGGCTTTCTTTAGCTAAATGCTCGCAGCAGGATTTGCTTAAAATGGGGCATGCCTGTAGTCTCAGTTCCTGAGGGAAATCCTTTGATTTGCCTGACAACCCACTGAGATAGGCAAGGATGCTACAAGGGCAAATGGTTAGTGGCTGTGAAAGCTTTCTGTGACCTATAAGTGGTATAGAAATGTGGGACCTCACCGTGACTATTATGATTATCCTTATTTCATCTCGTCTTTGAAGAGCTTTACACTGTAATTTGGAAGTGGAATTGAAGACACCTCTCCAACAATTCAACCTCATACTACTCCACCAGGGCTCAGTCCTGGATCTCAGAGCACTGGCCTATCACTTCTATTAAATGCAACATAAAGAGGCTTCCACAGCCAGAGCCCTTCTTGGATGGGAATAAAAGCAGGCACCAAGGCAGGGGCTTCTGAGGAACGTTTAACCATCACTAAACCACTCTATCCCAGAATAGCCCTTTCTACCTCAAACCTAGTGCTTCCTGAAACACATAACTCTAGGCTAAGCCCTGAGCTGGATGCTGGATTCCCAGGAAGCTCACAGTTTGGGGGAAGCAGCACATCTAGCTGACTGTGACTCCAGGCAGCGGAGGGACAGAGGATCCCCGGGGCAGGGGACTAGGAAGATGCTATGGAAAGGACCCCAGGTCTGACCTTGACAGAGAGGTGATGAGCAATCTCATGATGCAGCTGGCCCTGGCAATCTCTCCCAGCTGCCACTTGGTTTCTAGGACTCTTGCAGTTGCACAAGTGTCCTCATCATTTTTGCCCAAAATTATTATTCTTCCCTGCATTTTTTCTGCCTTTCTTCAGATTCTCTCTCCTTACTTCCTGGTTCCTCTTCCTGCCTTCAAAGTCCACCTTTATCCCCGCCACTCTCTCATAGTCTTCTGCAGAGACCCCTCCCCTCTGTCTTCACTTGCTCTGCTGGGCCACAGTAAAATGTACATAGCTCATAGAGCCTTTGTCATAAATCTGTCTCTCTGGAGCCTCAATCATTTTTATTGCTCTTCTGTGAACATCCTGTCATTCTTCTCCATGTTTCAGATATTGGCAAGCTTGGAACTCACAGCATTTTTCCCGGATACGTCTCATTAGAGACCTGCCGATTGCTTTCTGCCTTTGCACTGTGAGGCCTCCCCAGCCAATTATCTTAATCCCATCATGACTTTGGCAGTCACCCCAAAAAAGCAGTTAGGGTCAAAATCTGCATTATTAACTGGGAGTCTCCTGGGACCTCAGTACTCCCAGCCATACTTCTTCCTCATTCCCATTGCCAGCAGGTCTCCAGGAACCCAAGAAACCGTGGCTGAACAAAAAATGGTGTGGATGGCCACTCTGAAGGCCATCACCCCAGAAAGAGGCTAAAAGACTCTAACATGTCAGCACAAATGCTGCACTAGAGTCAAGAGGCTTTGCAATACTTACAGTACACTGAAATGTGGGAGAATAGGCAATAGCAATCAAAAGGAAAGAAATCTATGTGGGATGGGTTGTATATGACAATAGTAAATACACATGGATTGTCTGAAGTCCATGAACTCAATGGAAAAAATGCAGGTCATTAGGTCCTTGAGGATGTGCTGACAAAAGGAGAAGAACCAGTCTGTTTTTAGTTTTGCTATCTCAAGACTGAAGTGGGCTGTGAACCCACTGGGCACACGGATTCCAATATAGGCTTGCCTGTGCCTGTACCTCTCCCGTTTCCCTATCTTATGATAAACTATCAAATGAGAAAAAAATTCACATAAATGTGATTATTCAAACTTGGATATGAACCAACTATGGTCTAATTAGTTATACCTTAGAGAAAGGTCCAGGAAAGAGTTTGGCAAAGCTTGCAACGAAGAAGGTAGTCAAAGGGAAGCATGTGAGAGTTTGGTCAAGCCTAAATGAAATCTGTGAACTCAAGAGACCATGGTTTTACTCACTGACTTGGATTGAAATTAGCCCAGCTTGTAAGTCATGTGGTCACATGTCCACAGTGTCCCGACCATTCTATTGATTGGCATCACAGCCTAGAAGAACCTTGGTCCAGGAGGCCAGTATCAGTCAGCTTAGCTGCAGAACTCTTGTATCAGTTTGATGCTTAGATGCCCTGTCTACCTGCTTATTGCCGAAGAGGGTTGGACTCTCCCGGAGGGGGTTAGTTGGAGTAGAGCAGGGAGTAAATATGTACAATTCACTTATTCCTCCACATAACTATGATGGAGAATCTACTATGTGCCACTCACTATTCTAGCAACCAGGGATATGAAAGTGAGTAAAACTAACACACATACAAAAAATCCCTGTCTTCCTGGTGTTTAGGTCCCAGGATATTAGATGACCCCCAAAGGTAAAACTGAAAGTTTCATTTTCCTTATCTCTGTTCCCCTCCCCTTGCACTCCCAGCTATAGAATCATTGATACACTACCTAAGCCTTAAAATGTAATTCAAAGTAAAATATAAATAGGTTTTAGCAAAAGTAGGGATGCTGTTTAGGCAAACCCACTCATTATTTCTTTTTTTACTTTTTGTTTTTGTTTTTCTTTGAGACAGAGTCTTACTCTGTCACTTAGGCTGGAGTGCAGTGGTGCAATCTCAGCTCACTGCAATCCACCTCCCAGGTTCAAGCAATTCTCCCTGCCTCAGCCTCCCGAGTAGCTGGGACTACAAGCACCCATCACCACATGCGGCTAATTTTTAATATTTTTTTAGTAGAGACAGGGTTTTTCCATGTTGGCCAGGCTGGTCTTGAACTCCTGACCTCAGGTGATCCACCCACCTGGGCCTCCCAAAGTGCTGGAATTACAGCCGTGAGCCACCACGCCTGGCCCCATTCACTATTTAATAGTCAAGAACTATACAGCAGTCTCTATGTTAGGCATAAACAAGATTAAAATAATTAGCACGGTAGCCATGCAAATGTTGTTCAGAAAAGAAAAGAACAAACCAAATTTAAAAATCCAGACCGGAGAAAAATAAAATAAAATCCAAATAACAGAGAACATTTTCCCATTATAATGAAGCCTAATAAAAAACAAATAAATATATCAAAATAAGGGCCTAAAAACGAGATGATAAAGCAATAGAACAACAGCTCTGACTTTCAGCCAAGATGCAAGCATAGGGACCAGATTTATCCTCCTGCCTGAAGTGACCAAAAAAAAGCCAGATAAAATATATGAAACAATGGTTTTCAAGACATGGGACAGGTGACAAAGGACAGTCGTTTCTAAAAGATGGAGAACAACTAAGATGAGTTTTACAATTGTCCCAGGGTACGGCCTGGAGAGAGTTTCCAGGCTGCCATACATGAAGGTGCTCACACGAACCCGGAAATAGTTCCTGTCCTTACCAGTCAGAACTCTCAAGTCTGACTTCTGAGTTAAATAGAGTACTTAGAAGGATTCTGCTTTATCAGTAGGGCAAAATTAGCTTAAGAGTAAATGTTGCTCTGGTTATACCTAACAAAGCTTAGAAGCAAGACATGATAGGATTAAGTTTCTAAAACACTCAGCTGCATTACAGAACAAGGCTCAACAATATACACAGGAATACAAAACTATGCAGCCCTCTATAAGATAAAGTTAAACTGTCTGGAAACTGACTGAAAATGGTCCAAGAAGCCCAAAAAAGAAATCCATATTGAAGAGAAAATTTGATCAATCAGAACTGCTCTAGAAATGATATGGATAATAGAATCTGTATCTAAGAACATGAGAGCAGAAATTATAACTTCATTACATGTGCTGAAGAAAGTAACATAAAAAGACATGGAGACTGGAGATATTTTAACAAAAGACAAAAATCAGACTTCTAGAGATAAAAACCACAAGGTCTAAGATGAAAAGTACATCAGATGAGATTAACAGCAGATAAACCATCACAAGAAAAAGCTCCGTAAACTTTAAGATACAGAAACAGAAGCTATTCAAACTTAAACATGAAGAAATAATACTAAAAATATATATAAAGTATGACTAACCTGTGGGACAGACTCAAGCAACCTAGTAGATGTGTAATTGAACTCTGACAAGGAAGTAGAAGGGAGTATTTGAAGAGTCAATAATGGCCAAAACATAGATAAATTTGACAAAAGCTATAAGCACAAAGATTCAAGAAGTTCAACAAACTCCAAGCACAAGAAACATGAAGAAAAATACACCAAGCTGCATGATACTAAAATTGCTTGAAATCATGATAAAGAGAAATTCTAAAAGCAGCCAGATATGAGGCAAGAGTACATTATTGATAGAGAAATAAAGAAAATGACAAATTTCTTGTATGAAACAATGTGAGCCAAAAGAGATGGAGCAACATCTTTAAAGTACTGAAAAAAACGAACTGCCAATTTATAATTCTACACCTGCAAAATTATCCTTTGAAAGGGAAGGCAAAGTAAAGACTTTTTCACATAAATAAAAGCAGAAGGATTCATCACAATTTGATGTTTCTATGGGATATAGGGCGAAAAACACATTCAGGCAGAGGGAAATGACACCATAAAGAAATTGCAATCTGCACAAAGGAATAAAGTGCACTAATGATAACTAATATTTTATCTGATAATATAAGACTTTCTTCTCATTATTTAAATATATTTAGAAGACAATTGACTTTAAAACAGAACTAATCACAATGTATTTTGTGGTAAGTTATAGATGTATTTTACAAACCCTAAAAGCAAGAATAAAGCAAGACCGAAATAACAAAATAAGCAGATAAAGAGGCATGGGTAATAAGCCAACAAAGTGATAAAATAAAATCATAAAAATGCTCAGTTAACTTAAAAGAAGGCAGATAAAAAGATTTTGAAAAAGAATAAAATGGGAGCAACCACTCATCCGATGTTAAGATTTGTTATCTCACTATATTAAGACAGTGGGTACTGACAGAGAGATGCGCACATTGATCAATGGAATTAGGAATTAAAAAATAGAGCCACAGCTATATGTCCAATTAATTTTTGACAAAAGTGAAATAGCAATGCAATAGGGGAGGAATCGCCTTTTTGACAAATGCAGCTGGAGCAACTGACATTTCCGGGCAAAATAAATAATAAACAAATTTCTAAAAATAAAATGAAACCTAAATTTCACATCCTTTAAAAAAAAACTGACCCAAAACAGAACATAGATTTACATATGAAATGTAAAACTGTAAATCTTTAGGGAAAAAACACAGAAGGCAATCTTCAGGATGCAAAATTAAGTAATAGGTTTTTAGACTTGACACCAAAAACATGATCCATAGAAAATATTGATAAGTTGGATTTTGCCAAAATTTCAAAACTTTTTCTCTGTGAAAGACATTGTAAGGATGATAAAAATACAAATTACACACTTGAAGAAAATATTTACAAATCACACATACCACAAAGAACTTGTATCTAAAATATGTAAAGAACCCTTAAAGTCCAACATTTTTAAAAAGATCTACTTAGAAAATAGACCTCCCCAAAAATGATCAGATATTTCATTGAAGAGGATATATGAATGGTTAACAGACACATGAAGAAATGTTTCACATCATTAGCCATTAGGAAAATGTAGATAAAAACCATGAGATATTACTACATACCTACTAGAATGGCTATAATAAAGATTAGTGATAACTCCAAAGGTTATTGAGAATGCAGAGAAACAGAACAGTGCTTATATTGCTGATGGCAATGTAAAATGATACAGCCACCCTGGAAAAACAGTTTAGCTGTTTCTTTTAAAACCAAATATGGACTTACCATGCAACACAGCAATTGAATTACTGGGCGATTTCATCCCAGAGCAATGGGAACTTAGCACACAGAAACCAGTACACAAATGTTCATGGCAGCTTTAATCATAAGAGGCAAAACCTTTAAAACTCAAGTGTCTTTCAGCGGGTGAGTGATCAACAAACTGGTATATCCACACCATGGAATATTACTCAGCAAATAAATAAATATAAAACATTGTTAAAACTTTTGAAAGTAAGAAACTATTAATACAAACAATGACTTGGATGAACTTCAGAAAAATTATACTGATGAAAAAGGCCAGTCTCATAGGAGTAGATACTGTCCGACTTCCACTTGTATGACGTTTATAAAATACCATCACTGCCGGGTGTGTTGGCTCACGCCTGTAATCCCAGCACTTTGGGAGGCCGAGGCAGGCAGATCACAAGGTCAGGAGTTCGAGACCAGCCTGGCCAATATGAGGAAACCCCATCTCTACTAAAGATACAAAAATTAGCTGTGTATGGTGGTGCACGCCTGTAGTCCCAGCTATTCGGGAGGTTGAAGCAGAAGAATCGCTTGAACTCAGGAGGCAGAGGTTGCAATGAGCCAAGCTTTCACCACTGCACTGCAGCCAGGGCAACAAAGCAAGACTCTGTCTCTAAAAATTAAATAAATAAACAATAAAAATAAAATAAAATATCATCATTGTAGAAATAGAGAAAAGATTACTGGCTGCTGAGGGTTAAGAGTTTGCGGGGAGGTCAGGGCATGGCTGTAGAGGAGTAGCATAAGGGGAGCCTGTGGTCATGATAGAGTTGTATGTTTTGATTGTGGCAGCAGTTTCATGAAGCAGCACATATGATAAAATTGTATAGAGCTATACACACACACACACAAGTGCATGTATAAATGGTAAAATTTGAATGAATTCTAAATCATACCAATATCCATCTCCTGGTTTCGATATTATACTATTCAAGATTCTATATTAATATTCAAGATATTAACATTGAAGGCGACTGAGTGGAGGATGCAGTGATCTCCTTGTATATTTCTTTGTAACTTCCTGTGAATCTATTTATTTCAAAACAAAATTTCAAAAGAAAAAAAGACGAAAGTGGGGGGTAGAACAGATGGGATGAATAGACTGTAAATAGGAAGACAATTGATTCAAACCCAACCGTATCAGTAATCATATTATGTGCAAATGGTCTAAACTCTCCAGATAAAGAGAAATTGTCGGGCTCAACAAACAAATGCAAGATCGAACTCTATGCCACCTACAGGAAATCCACATTACCTATAAAGACAAACAGGTCAAAAATAAAAGGATAAAAACAAACACTAATTGTAAGAAAGTTGAAGTAGCTTTATTAAAATCAGACAAAATAGATTTCACAGCAAAGAATGCTACCAAAGAAGAGGGTTATATCTTAATGATAATAGGGTCAATTCATTAAAAGGACATAAAAATCCTAAACACTTATACACATAATAACAGAGCTTCAAATATGAAGCACAGACTGCTAGACCTTCCAGAGAAATAAACAAATCTTCAATTATATTCAGAAATTTTATAGTCTCAATAGCAGAACAAGTACACATAAAACTAACAAAGAGAGAGAAGACACTGAAAATATTATCAACTAACTTGACCTAATGACATTTAAAGAACATTCCACCGAAAGCAGAATGCTCATTCTTTTCAAGTGCATATAAAACACTTACCAATATAGACCCCATTCTGGACCAAAATATGTCTCAATAAATTTTAAAGGATTTAAAGTATGTTTTATGGTTACAAGGAAATTAAATAAGAAACAGGTTACAGAAAGATCTAAAAATCCCCCAATATACTGAAATTAAATAATAACATTTTAAAATGATCTATTGGTCTCAGAACAAAAGAAAATTAGTAAGATGAGAATAAAAACACAAACTCTTCCAGAAAATTGAAGAAAGAATTATTAACTCATTCTATGAGGTCAGTATTACCTGATACCAAAACTAAAAATAAACATTACTACAAAATAAAATGATGTATCATTATCTTTTATAACATAAATGGAAAATTTTTTAACAAAACTTTTAGCAAATTGAATCCAATAATATGCAAAAGGGATAATGCATCACATTGGTGCGGTTTATGCCAGGAATGCAAAGTTGGTTTAACATTTAAAAAATCAGTCACCAGGTTAACAAACTGAAAAGAAAAAAAGCAGTATCAGCTCAATAGATACAGAAAAGATATTGCAATATCCATACCTGATAAAAATCTACAGCAAATTACCAACAGGAGGGGATTTTCTCAACCTGATAAAAAGCATCAACAAAAAGCTTACTGCTAACGCTAAACAAAGGGGTGCAAGACTGAATGCTTCCCCTTAAAACCAGGGACGAGTTGAGGGTTTCTACTCTTATTGCTTCTTTTAATATTGTCCTGTAGGTTCTAGTCAATGCAATAGGCAAAAAAAGAAAGAAAAGGCATCCATGTTGTAAAGGAAGAAGCAAAACTGTCATTAAGTGCAGATGGCATAATTGTCTATGCAGAAAATCTGGTAGAAAGAAAACCTACTAGAACTAAGAAGTGAATTTAGTTACAAAATATAAGAGCAATGTTTAAAATTCAATGTATTCTATTTACTACCAACAAACAATAGAAAACAGAAGTTTAAAAATATTATTTGCAATAACAAAAATTATGAAATATTTAGAGAAAAAAATCTGATGAGTTGTGCAAAACATATATAAACTAAAAGCCACCAACGTTGCTGAGAGAAATTAAAGAAGACAAATAAATGCAGAAAGACTCTTACCAAAGGAGACATGTGAGGGGCTCCTACGCAGGTGAAAAGATGCTCAGCACCATTAGAGAACCTCGAATTAAAACCCAGTGAGAGCTAACTACATACCTATTTTAACACCTACAATGGAAAAGATTGACTACATCAAGTATTGGCAAGAATGTGAAGTAACAAAATCTCAAGCACTGCCTGCAGGAAGGTAAAATGGTACTTCCACTTTGAAAAACAGTTTGGAAGGTTCTTAGGATAAATATATATCCACTATATGACCTAGCCATTCCACTCCTAGGTGTTTACCCAGGGGAAGTGAAAGCTTATGTCCATACAAATACTTATGCATTAATGTTCACAGCAACTTTACTTGTAATAACCCAAAATTATAAACAATACAAATGTCCACCAACAAGTGAATCTATAAGCAATTTGTGGTATCTCAATATGATGGAATATTTTTTTGAAATAAAGCTGGATGAATTATTGATACACACAGTAACATGAGTGAATCTCAAAATAATTATGCTCAGTGAAAGAAGTCAGACACCCCCCCTTCCACCCACTATGTGTATGTGCTGGGGGAGTAGGGATGGGGTGTGGAAAGAATAATTCCATCTCCATAAACCTCTAACCTATAGTAACAGAAATCAGATCCATGGTTGCCTGAGGGCAGGTCTAGTGGAAGGGAGAAGCAAGAAGGGGAGATTATCAAGAAGCACCAGGAGACTTTGGGGAGAACTGTTAATCACATCGATTGATTTATTGTTTTTATGGTGTATTCATATGCCACAGTTTATCAATTTGTCATTTTTAATTCATACAGCTGTTTGTTTGTCAATTATAACTCTATAAAGCTGTCTTTAAAAGCAAAGAGCAATAGGAAAATGGAACTCCAGAGCCAAAAAAATAAAATGAGAGCCAACATATATAATAAATGTCAGTGAATCAATAAATAAATCATAAAAAATTAAGAACAGAATAAATGCAGATGAAAAATTAATTCCTGGCATCAAGGAAAGATTTGAGAACATGCTACCAAGTTGTATAACACCAGGGAGCCCCGTTCACATTGTCTTAGCCCCTGATGCGAACAGAGCACACTGGAGTTACACAGCCCGTAGCCCTCACGGCCCTGTGCAACACCTCTGCTCCAGATGAGCACAGTGAAGCACAGGAAAAATGCAGGCAGGTGAAGAACATAGGAAAGTGTTCATGGATTTGGAGGACAAAATTGACCTTCTAGTAGAATAACTGACCATTTCATACTAGAAAGCATAATAGATGAACCAGAAATGTAAGAAAAGGTAGAAATTTTAACTCCATGAAAAGAGAAACAATGGGATTTGCTGATTAAAAAGCACATGTTCCCAAGGGGCTTGGGATAGGGAGGCAGGGAGATGATACCACAAAATCCACATCAAGACATAACCTGGTAATACTGCTGAACTTTAAGAACAAGGAAATAACTCTTCAGGAGTCAAAGTAGAAAAGGCAATGATCAGTAAACCAAGCTGGACTCAGAATCGTTGGTAACAATGTGTAATTCCAGAAGACAGTGGAGTAATACATTCAAAATTCTGATTGAAAGAAAATGTATACCAATATTACTACACCCAGCCAAGATGTCATTCAAGAATAAAAGCCACTGAAAGATATCTCTAAATATGAAAAAAATTGAAGGAATTATAGTACCCATGCTCTCCTGTGGAAAAGCTATTTGTTGATGAAATTCAGCTAGCAGTGGTAGAAATTCACTGGTAGAGACCGTTGTCTCCCCAGTGTCTGTTTCCTTCTTCTTCAGTTACAAGAATATTCTGGGCTTATTCACTCCCACCTGTAAGACCACCTTCCTTAGCCTCCCTTGCAATTAGCTATGGTAAAGTCATGAAGTCTTGGCCAATGGTGTATAAGCAGAAGTTACGTATGCCACTTGCAGGAAGTCTAATGAAAAGGAAGAAAGAAATCCATCTTCAGGTCTCATCCATCCTGTTGCCTAAAGCCAGATGGGATGGGTGAAGTTTTAGCACCATCCATCTTAAACCAGGAGAAAAAAGCCTGAACCAAATGTTGGTAGAGAAGTTAGCTAAAAGGGAATAGACTGCCAGGTGAATTTGTGGATCTTCAAAACCTTCCTAGACTCTTACCTCCAAACTTATTTTATGGGAGAAAGAAATAAGCTTTTATTTAGCTGAAGCCAGCATTGTTGTTGTTAGACACAGTGGAATCAAACTCTGACCACTAACAGATACATCAAAACAAATTTTACGCTGGTCTAGTGAAGGAAGCTGTGGATGAAGATACGGGTTTTAAGTAGAGTCTCTTAAATTTTTCCCTAAGACTTAAAAACAGACATAATTGTGCCTACAGAAGAGATAGAGATGTTATACAGTCTAAAATGTAAAAATAATAATATAGTAACAACATCAACAATGAGAAGAGAGAGATTGGGGCAGTGTAGAGATAGGGATGCCATCCTCATCTCTCTCAGCAGGACATCCATCAATACTATGTAAATTTAAAACTGGCTACTGGCTCCACCTTCCTAATAGTTTTTGTAGTCCCTTAGACAAAATCTGTTAGAAAATAATATCGTCTTGTGCTGGAGAAATATTTATCTAAATAGAGCCATTCCTTCCATTTCACTTTAGTTTCTTTCTCTTCCCTTTAGTGAAAATAAAATTTAATTTTAAAACTTTTTATTAAGTAGCTCAGGTCATATATCCCACCTATATGTTCCTATCTATGTAGACTTCCACCAGGATAGGCATATGAGTTGATTTCTGGGGATCACATCTTGTGGGGACTGTTTATCTTTTTCTTAGTAGTCTTCTTAATTTATTGAATTCTTTATAATGAGCATGTTTTATGTTTTTTTTAACATCAACGGGTTTAAAGTAACATTCAGCTTTATTCACCTAATAAAGTTACCCAGGGCATCCTTCATAGTCACTGATTAACATTTCATAGCTGGGTGTACGTTTTATTTAAACATGTCCTTATACACAAACATTCAGGTTTTTAAAACATTTTACCTCACTTTCTTACATCATGATTTCCTGACGTGAGATTTGCAAAATCTAGATTTCTAAAAATGGGCTTTCTGATTATAATTGTATATCAATCATATCTCTATAAAGTTGTTTTTAAACATATCCTTATACATGAGCATTCCATTTTTTTAAAATTTAAACATGAATAGTGAAAAGAGTGGGCCCTGATTACACATCTACCTACCATGTGTAAGAATACCTGCTTTCCCTCTCCAGTAGTGAGTGCTACTGACACTTTCAGATTTTTGTCAATGTGGTTTAAAAACTGGTATTTTTTATTATTTTAATTTTAATTTCCTTGGTTATTGTTATGACGATCTTTTCTTTTCTAAGTTATTGGTTATTTGAGGCTTTCCCTTGTCCATTTAGCGCGTAGGTTATTTGTCTTTTTCTTATCAACTTGCAAAAAGCTCCTTTTAGAGAAAGGCTATCAATTTTTTGTAATATGTGTTATAAATCTCTGCTTCCAACTTCCATCACATGTCTTTTGACTTTGTTTATGATATCTATTTCCAGATATAAATGTTTAATTTTTACATGGCATATACTACTCCTTCCGTAATAGTGAGGTCACTTTTTTAACATTCAAAACAAAGAAAAACAAGAAAAGCAATGCCCCTGCTCCATTGCATTCCCCACCCAATGCTTAGCTTTCTCTTTCTTTCTTTCTTTCTTTCTTTCTTTCTTTCTTTCTTTCTTTCTTTCTTTCTTTTTCTTTCTTTCTTTCTTTCTTTCTTTCTTTCTTTCTCTTTCTCTCTCTCTCTTTCTCTCTCTCTCTCTCTCTTTCTTTCTCTCTTTCTCTCTTTCTCTCTTTCTTTCTTTCTTTCTTTCTCTTGAGACAGAGTCTCACTCTGTCACCCAGATTGGAGTGCAGTGGCACAATCTTGGCTCACTGCAACCTCCACCTTCTGGGTTCAAGCAATTCTCATGCCTCAGCCTCCCAAGTACCTAGGATTACAGGTATGTGCCACCATGCCTGGCTAATTTTTTTTGTATTTTTAGTAGAGATGGGTTTCCCCATGTTGGTCAGGCTGGTCTCGAACTACTAGCCTCAGGTGATCTGCCTGCCTTGGCCTCCCAAAGTGTTGGGACTACAAGCATGAGCCACTGTACCTGGCCCCAACCTCAGCTTTTAATTTGCCCATTCCCCAGTACTGAGGAATCCCTCCTAGACGACCCCGCACAGAGCTGCGGTGAGGCTGTCCCCTCCTCCTGGGAACACTGGATCCCTCACAAGGGCGAACTGCTCACAGTTCCTGTCTCCTACGCATCAACTTGCCTCTTGTCTCTGAACTTTTCCTCAGCTATTCCCCTCTCTTGGCCAAAGTCCACTTCCACCTAAGGCTCTGTCGTCTAGGGAGGCTTCCCTGAATACCACCTACCTGCGCACTGGGCTAGAGGACTTTCTTCTGGGATCCATGATGTTGCTGGCTAGTGTCCAGCTAGTGTGCACCTGGATGCTCCATGATGCATTGATTGGTCATACAGCCTGTGCCTTACCTGCTGTTATTTATTTTTAATATGACTCCTGATCAGAGCACACCTCTACTACTCTCATTAGAATATTCTTTAGTTACCCCTCTCTAGTCACCGTGCCCCGGACCACCAGCTTCCTAAAGAAAGACTTCTATCTTGTTCTTTGTGTGTCTAACTCTGGCACAGTAAGATAAAAGGATGAATGAAAGAGGAAAGTCCCCCAGAGGTTGTGACACAGGTGTGTCTGGATACATTCGGTGAACAGGAGAGCTGGGACAAGGTGGCTTCTGAAAATTAGTGACATAGACACTTGATGTCTTTGAAAGCCCTTACTTTACCTTCTCAGCACCTATATTTCCAAACACTTCATCACAAAAATAAACAAGACAAACAAAACAAAGTAAGACACACACAGATCACAGTTTCTCTTTTCTAGAATCATATATATTCTCAGCTATTCCTATTTTTCAAGTCACTCCCAGTTCGTCACACCTTTGGAGATCACCATGAAGGGACAGCATAACCATTACAAAGAAAAGAAGACCAGGTCTGGGAGAGGCCCAAGAAGTGACAGGGACCCTGAGGTCTGGCATCATAAATCATAGGTTCGGGCTCTGGAAACAACTCGAAGGCAGCTTCTTGTCCAATGCTGTACCTTCAGATGGATAAGATAAGATCTCAAAAGACCATCCCATAATAGCTTCCCCATTTTCTGGTTTGATATTTCAAGTACCTTGGGATATGAGATGCCAGCAATCAGATATGCTCCAGTAGTCAGAAGCAAATAGTTCTGCCTGGGAACTTTCAGCAGATTGCCAAATGCCTCCTAACCTGGCCACCTTAATATAAATTGCCCTAAAATATTATTTTATGAATATACAGTATCCAATAACAAATAGTATCTTTTTGTGAAATTAATTTCAATTTAGCTTTAACTAATACTAAATTGCTATGGAATTACATATTACATACACATTACTACAGAAAGAAGTTCATCATGATTAATGTTATTACGGTGAGCACCAAAGGAATTAATAATGATTTGCAGTTATTATAAAGTGGTACCAGTGTAGGAAAAAAGGTTAAGTCTAATTAAATTCTGGCAACCACTTTAGGGTTGTGCAGCAATGAGGATGCTGGGTTTTATGTTAATTAATTCTATATGAAAGGTTACTGAAGTGTTTTAATATTGTTCAAAGAGCCACAGTTTTACTACCAGTGTGTGTGATTTGTCGTCGTGTTTTTCGCAGTGACCTGCTGGCATGGGGAAAGTGTTCAATTCTTGGGAGTTGATAGGCGTTGGGAAGCTGGGTGGTTTCTCATTGTGATGTCATAGCAGCCAGTCTTGCCCTCCAATGACCCATGCTGGAAAATGGATGACTTTTCTTTGGAAATAGATCTTTTGATTCCTGAGTTGCTTTCTGGGTTAGACATGGCTCCACAATTGTCCCTTCACATGGGTGGAGTGGGCAGCCTAGACATCCCAGAAGGGGCCCATCTTGCCCAAAATAGGACCCAGGGAACACAGTGCCCGATATTTCACTCCTGTGGGTAGCAGCCAGCGGGGCGGAGCTCAGGATTGGGAAGGATCTGAACACTCAGGTTTCATCAGGCTCCGTAGCTTATTTCCCTTGTAACTCGGGGCAAGTCATTTAAATTCTGAGTCTGAATTTCCTCAGACTTCACAGTATTGTTTCCAGGATTAAATCAGAAAATAGATAAGAAGGACAGGTGGGAAGGTCCACAAGCAAACAAATGAGTCCAGTTATTTGTGCCCCTCCCCTGGGTGAAGTTTCACTCTTGACACATCTGGTTCCTACACCCAGTCTTACAAGCACCTCAAAGACAGGATCAGACTTGAAATTTAAGTATTGCTTCTATTTCATGCCACCCAGAAATCTTCAATAGCATTAGATAGTAATGTTGGATGGAAGGCTGTTTTTTTTAAAGCAGATTTTTCTATTACTCAATTGTGTAAGTTATCGAAGTAGACAAGTCGGTATCTCTGGTTGTCTCATCTCTGCAAGCTAAGAGCACAGCTTAATGCTTGGCACAGAGCAAACACTGAGTGAATTTTGATTGAAAGAAAGAATGGATAGATGAATATATGGACGGATAGATAAATGGATCGATAGATGAACAGATGGATAGGTGGACATTGGATGGATGGATGGATGGATGGATGGATGGATGGATGGATGGATAGATAGCTGAACAGATGGATAAATAGGCGCTGGATGAACGGATGGATGGGCATCTGCCCCTGATTTTGCCTCTATGACCCAATACAGATGTAGCATTTATGATAACCCCATCAAGATCAAACCTGAATTCCAGTCATGGCCTTGGTGATTATTCTCCCAGTCAGAGCAGGCGAGGCTTTGGCAAATCTGCCTTCAACATTTCCTCTCCTATGTACCGTTCTCACCCAAATGCCTCTGCGTCACCTGGCTTCAACTTGCTACCCAAATGCTCAGTTCTAATCTCATCAACCCTGGGAAGCCTTCCCTGACCACACACCCCAGTCCACAATGGTCTTTCCCTCCTCTGCGCCCGTAGAAATGGAATCTAGCCATGGGCTCTCAAACTTAGGAGGCATGAGAATCACCCCAAGGGCTTGTTAAAATACAGATTGTTGGGCCGCACCCTCAGAGTTTTTATTCAATAGGTATGGGAAGGAGCTTGAGATTTCCATGTTAACAAGTTCCCGGACAATGTTCTTGTGGCTGGTCTGCGGACCATACTTTTGAGAATACAGAGCTTAGCTCACCAGTCCCTGCAGAGCTTATAGGAAGTAGTAACTTTTTTCTTAGAGGAAGGTTATTTCCAGGAAGGAGTTTGCCAGACACTGAGATGGGACCTTCTTTCTGCCTTGCAGCAATGCCCTGAAAGATGATGGCATTCCCCCGCTTCATTTTTCAGAAGAGGAAGCAGACCCTCAGAGGGGAAGCAGCTCAGTTAAGGTCACGGAGGCCAGATCTTCTCCCATTACCCTATGCTTACAGTCTGCTCAGAAAGGCAAATGCCACACGAAAACAGAATGATTCTGCCAGGAGCAGTAGCTGATATGGGAAACTCATGACCTGTGAACTCTGCACTGTCTCACAGTGGTGAGTGGGCAATGGAAGGTGAGTGGATTAACTCGGGGTCAAGTGTGGAAAGGACCTGGGGAAGGAGAGTCTAGTCCAGGTCACCCAACCAGTGACAACACACCCTTGGCAGGTCAGTTAACCTCTCTGGGCCTGCAAGGTCATCTTGCCCAAAGCTGCCTCCTCATTTCTACCTCTGACTTCTGTGCACGTGCAAGTCTGCATCCATCCGGAGAGCCATAACCCGCCCACATGCCAGAGCAGTTGAGAGCCCTGAAGAGCGGGCTTTCCCACGGGGCGTTATGCTCTCCATGTCACCCAGGACAGCAGGGAGGGGACAGCCCACCTCTTTGGCCCCTTTCCATCCCTCAGCATCGGGGACATCTAATTGTTCCTCCTGTGGACTCTATAGGCCCAGGGAGGAAGTTACCAGAAGCCAGAAATGCAGAAAACCAGTCCCTGATTTAAAGGAAACCAATTGTGTGGGAGGTACTTTTAAAAAAAGGCCCAGGGCTTCTCCAGTGCACTCCACATTTCAGGATTGTGTCATCAGCCCTGAATCCACTCTGACTCCATTAGCAGCCTGAGCACTGGCGCTGAGGCACCCAGACTCTCCGGAACCTTGAGAGAGCATCCCTGGAGAGCTGACTCAGCCTTTTGTCCTCCAGGAGGTAGAGAAATTGGATTCCAAGGCTCAGAGGATGGCAGTTCTGCATCCAGAGGCAGAGAGAGAGAAAGAACTGGTGCCCAAGCGGGGCAGCCCAGGGAGCCCTCCTAGAGCAAAGGGGGACGCAGGAAAGGGATGCACAGAGGGAGGGAGGAGGAAGAACTGATTTATTGCCCACAGCTCTGTGGTAGGCACTGTGCCTGCTACATTACTAATTCCAACAACCAGCATTCAAAGTAGATATCTTTAACCCATGTTTTGCTGTTGTCATGACCGAGGCTCAGACGGTGAAGTGACCTGAGTAATAGGTGGTCTGGGGCAAGCAATGGAGCATACAGTCAGATTCAGATGCATCTAACCCAGGCAGTGCCTCGGGGCTGACCACCAAGAAGGACCTACAAGGAAAGAAAGGCGCCGTAGTGAGTGGCCCTGAACGGCTGCCTCGTCCCACCAGGTACCCAGCTGAGGCTCCCTAGACCCTGAGCCCAGGAGCACCTGGTCCCTGCAGAGCAACATATACAACAGAGTGCTATTTGGGACAGTTTAGATGAGACATCATTTATCTGTAGGAATTTGTATTTACAAAAATCTACAAGTCACATACTTGGAGGTGAGAGGGATTTGGAATTTAATGTGTTCTAACTGGTGAGGGGTCATAATGGCACAAAGAGGTGGTCTATTTGCTCTTCCCCAAGGCCAGGGGCTTGGTCTGGATGGAAGCACTCACTCCACCTGTCAGCTCAAGATGCAATCATCTTGCTTAGGAGGAGGAAAGTTGGGATCAGGGGTCTCAGGAGCCATTTTCACCTGCCCGCCCTCTGCAGATACAGACTACATCTCTGCACTCTCCTTCCTAAAATCATGAAACCTCATGATATGGCTCCATATGCTGAGTGTGTGCTATGCCCCAGCCAGTGTGCTCTGCAATATGCATGCCACCATCTCATTTTATCTTTAATCCTTAGTATGTCCTTTTGAGGCAAATATTATTCTTACAAACCAAAACCAACCCAAGTCAAGCTGCTGGAAAGTGACAGAGATGGGCTTCAAGGACCTGTCTGCCCAAATCCAAACCTGCACCTTTGCCCTTGCAGTCTTTAATCTCCCAAAGGACAACACTGCTGTCAACCTTCCTGTTGTCCTTCTGCAGCCTGGCATCCAGTCCCTGCCCCTGCCAGTCTTTCTCCTTGAGATATGCCACCACAACCCCCATAGACAAGCACAGAGCCAGCCCTGGGCCTCCACCTGCTTCCCTGCTGTCAGTTGTACCCCATGGAATTTACCCTCTTTGCCCAGCTCATGGGCCCCCGGACTCCTGGAGGACTCTCAGCCCAAGGATGGTCCTGTACTCATGGAGCTCACAACCTACAGGGAGAGGCTGACACTAAACAGAGAAATATCATCACAAACTGCCACCTGTGCTACGAGAGCAGCTAGCAGGGAGCCTGTTGTGACCTATCGGGGAGGGCTGCTGTTTGTGCTGGCATTTGAGGGTAAGGATGTGGAAGGGGAAGAGTGTCCCAGATAGGGGAGAGGCACATGCAAAGGCCAGTGGTGGAAGACATCAAAGCTTTCAAAGGATAAAGGCAGCGAGGGTGTGTCGAGCTTGGAGTTCTGGGAGTGAGAGATGAGAGGAGGCTGCAGAGGTGAGCTGAGGATTTGGGGTTTCCTGAAACCAAAGGGAAGACATTGCCATCTTTCAGTAGGGGTGATGCAGTCGGGTTCATGCCTTTCAAAGGTCTCCACGGTGGCCGGAAGTGGAGGAGGAAGTGCTGCCTATCCGTTAGTGCACACAGCAAATCCACAAGGCAGCAAGGTTAGCTGAAGCTCAGAAGTGAGAACTCTGGGGTTCACGGGCATGGATGGGCCAGTCTTATCTTCAAACAAGCACAGATGTAAACAGCCCTGTCCTTTGAAAACTCCCTGCTCTCCAGGAAGCCCTGTTGACCCTCTCCAGCTCACCCAGCAGCCTCACCAGGCCAACTCAGCCTCCAGGCAGCTCCAGGTGTGCACCTATAGTCTCATACTTGGTCCCATCTTCAACTATCCACAGAGAGGTGTAATGTCTCACCCACCTGGCTAAGCATCTTGAGGGGAAGATTCTCTTCCTCAGCTCCACATCTCCCTCACTCCTGTGCTGCTTAGCACCGGGCCTCAGAGAGGGACCAGGCCAGAGCTGTCCAATAGAACTTTCTGCACCATCAGTTCAGGAACCACTGGCCACAGGGGCAACTGAGCATTGGATATGTGGCTAGTGCAACTGAGGAACTGGCTTTTTAATGTAATTTTTTTCCATTAATGTACATTTAAATAACTATAGGACTCAGTATTCCATAAATAGGAAGGAGGGAAGGAAGGAAAGAAAGGACAGAAGTGGAAGGGAGGAAAGAGAGGAGAAAAAGAGAGGAGAGGAAAGGAGGGGAGGGGAGGGAAAGAAAAAGGAAAGGAGAGGAGGGGAAAGGAGAGGAGAGGAGGTGAAAGGAGGGGAGAAGAGGGGAAGGGAGGAGAGGGGAGGGGAGGGGAGAGGAGGTGAAAGGAGGGGAGAAGAGGGGAAGGGAGGGGAGGGGAGGGGAGGGGAGGGGAGGGGAGGGGAGGGGAGGGGAGGGGAGGGGAGGGGAGGGGAGGGGAGGGGAGGGGAGGGGAGGGGAGGGAAGGGAAGGGAAGGGAAGGGAAGGGAAGGGAAGGGAAGGGAAGGGAAGGGAAGGGAAGGGAAGGGAAGGGAAGGGAAGGGAAGGGAAGGGAAGGGAACCCAACAACAGCAAGGACAGCTACAGGTTGGTGTATGGCTGACTTTCAAGCACAGCCCCAGGAGGGCCTAAGCCCAGGGAATCAAGAGAACAGCACAGGCATAGAGCCTCGACCCTTAGAGCCACAGTCCCCAGGATGTCAGACAGAATGGGCCCTTGGTGCCCAGCTCACTCTTCTTATCCTGCAAATGAGAACCGAGGCCAAAGAAGAGCAGGGACTGGTCCAGGGAGACCACACAGGAATGAGCCTCAGAGCACTGCGTCTCTAGGTCCTGCCTAGGTAAGTGGAGGAGGCACCGTGTGAGACGGAACTGAGAGAGGTGAGGAGTCCACAGTGCCTGATACACATCCTACATGCTCCTGCCCCGTCCCCACACCTCTCTCCCTCCACCCTCCCTCCCTCCGCCTCCATCTCCGCATTAGCAATATATTTCCAGGACACTCTAATGAAGTACATCTTGAGTCTCCTTTTCATGGCTAATGAGGAGACAACAAGAATTTGACTAATACCAGTACAATTACTGGAGCAGTGAAGCGAAGGCCTCTGATTAGACGTGATAATTTGCAAGGCTGGGCTCTTCACATTAAGTTTGCAAACAGTTTAAAAATTACTTCCTCTATTTATCCAGCTAATCCCTATTTAATGACTCCAGACCCAAGGAAAGAAAGGGGAAATGTCTCTTTAAAAATTAATAAATAAATAAATTAAACCACTAACAACCCAAACCTTATTTGCAGAGACAAGGGAGGTGGCGGAAGAGTGGACGACTATCATCTTTTCAGGCGGACTCGGCCAGCATTGCACAGCTCAAAGGACTTTGCCATCCCCCAGCCACTGTCACTGGATTAGCTCTAGCCACTACCCCTGCCTGGCTGCTCCTTCTCCTAATGGGGCTGCTTGTCCAGCATAGGGAGACAAGATCAGCTCCCTGCTGGTGGAGCTGATGGTGTGATCTGGGAACTGCTTGAGGCAGTCATTGGTCTCCCAGTGCTGTTAAAAGAATGGACGCAGGTGAAATTCTGTGGTAGCAGAGGGCTCTTTATAGTCTCATTACACAAAGTGTGGTCCCTGGGCCGGCAGCATGGGCATCCCTCGGGAGCTTGTCAGGAACGCAGGAACGCAGAAACTCAGGCCCCACCCAGACCTGCTGATGCAGAATCTGCGTCTTCCCAGACTCCCCGGGCGATGCCTCTGTGCACTGAGGTTTGAGATGCACTGCTTTACACCATATCATTTTCCTGTGTCCCAGGGTGACCTGGCGACACATGGTGTTGTTGATATCCCTGCTATTGATTTCACAGATCCATACTTGCTATGATGTATTCCGCAGAGCCTTGTAGCAGAGATTATGCAAAAGAAGAGGACATTTGGGATACTCTGGGCTAAACCAAGCTAAAGTTCTTTGTTTATGGTAGTTTTTACAGCATCTTTATAATGCCAGTAAGCATTTCGATGTCTGTGAAGGGCCGCACTGTCTAAGAGGTTTTCCAAAACCTTAGGAGGTATCCCTCTTGGTGTGTGGGGACCAGCACAGTCTAAACAAGACCCACTGAGCACTAGTTTAGCAAAAGCTGCTATAGACGGTGGCCTATTCCACCAGAAAAATGCAGCTCTGGCTGCATCGGTTTCCTCTACCACAAAGGTACATCCAGGAATAAAACGCTAAGGGCTCCAAATGCCTGTCAAAAAAGAAATCCCTCTCCCATTACCTTCCTCCAGCACTCTTACCCCGCCCCCCACCAGCAGAGAACCCCCTACCAAGAATCAAATACCTAAAACATCAAAAGGAAAAAGATCCAGAGGTGGGAGGTTGGGGATATCACTCTCTTTCTCATAATAAGTCGTGTTATGGGTAAAGACATTCACACCATTTCTCTTCCACTTCTTATCAAAACAAACAAAAGGGCCAAGAACTACTAAGGGGTGATATGCGAGGCCCAGGCTTTGCCAGGAGCTACATGCTTAGCGTTAAATCTGAGTGAGAGCCTAGAGGGAAGCACCTCTATGAGGCCCATTTTGCAGATGAAGTCAACAGTCCACCAAGATTATACAGCTTATTCTAGTCAACCCAACTAAGCAAGCAGTGCAACTAGATTCAAGCAAAGGCAGGCTGATTATGCTCCGCTCTGCCCCATGCAGAGTGTTCCCACCCAAGTCTCATCTTGAATTGTAGTTCCCATAATCCCCACTTGTCATGGGAGGGGCCTGGTGGGAGGTAATTGAATCATGGGGTCATGGGGCAGTTACCTCCTTGCTGTTCTCGTGCCAGTGAGAGAGTTATCACGAGACCTACGGTTTTATAAGGGGCTTTTCCCCTTTTGCTCAGTACTTCTCTTTCCCGCCACAGTGTGAAGAAGGCTGTGTTTGCTTCCTTGTCCAAAACGATTGTAAGTTTCCTGAGGCCTCCCCAGCCCTGTGGAACTGTGAGTCAATTAAACCTCCTCCCTTTATAAATTACCCAGCCTTAAGTAGGTCTTTATTAGCAGCACGAGAACAGACCAATACATTTGCAAAACTTGGAAAGCACAGAATCAGGACCAGTTCCCAGCAATTACCAGCAAACAGCTCATTTCATCCTCACAAGGTTCCTAAGAGTAAAACAACAGGGATTCTTACCTCTCACTTTTTGGGAGGAAAAACTGAGACCAAGGAAGGAAGTGATTTGTCCAAGAACTCACGCTTACCAAAGGTAGTCCAGCATGCATGTAGTGTGGGTCGTAGGGTCTCCTAAGGCCTGAGGCCTCATTCAGACCACCAGCAGAGGTGACTGCCTTCCTCAGAACTTCCCTGCCTTTATGGTCCAGGAGAATCTAAAGCCCAACCAGGATAGAGAAAACTTTAGAACCATAACTCTGGAAGAATGCAAGAGTCACCAGTAAGAGACCTGAAGCAAAGGCTGAGTGTATGTGTTTGAGCCTTGACTATCTCTCTCACATTCACGTGCAGCCCTAGTGTTTTACACAGCCCAGGGCATTATCACAGCTGCTGACTGCCAGGATCCTGCGCACAAGCCACCCTGCTCCCCTCTGCTGGTGGAGACCAGCCTTAGCCAACTATTAACTCCAAAACAGGGGTTTGAGGCCCATGGGCAAGGGCTGAGTGGAGCCAAGAGGGGGTCATCCTGAAAGAAGGTAAGAGGAAGCTAAGGATGAGAGGAGCACAACGCAAAGATGTGGGAAAAGGCCACACTGCCAGGTGTGGAGGTGCTGGGCGGGGCAAGCTGGGGCTGGGTAGGTGCTCAGACTAGCAGTCCAGAGACCTAGAGTCTCATCCTGTTTGTCTGCAGGTGTACCATGTGACTGTACCCTCTCTCTCCTCTGCCTCAGTGTGTCCATCTATAAAATGAGCCTGCTCAGGCCGGGTGTGGTGGCTCACACCTGTAATCCCAGCACTTTGGGAGGCCGAGGCAGGTGGATCACGAGGTCAAGAGATCAAGACCATCCTGGTCAACATGGTGAAACACTGTCTCTACTAAAAATACAAAAAATTAGCTGGGCATGGTGGCACGTGCCTGTAGTGCCAGCTACTCAGGAGGCTGAGGGAGGAGAATTGCCTGAACCCAGGAGGCAGAGGTTGCTGTGAGCCAAGATCGCGCCCAGGAGGCAGAGGTTGCTGTGAGCCAAGATCGCGCCATTGCACTCCAGCCTAGGTAACAAAAGCGAAACTCCATCTCAAAAAAAGAAAATGAACCTGCTCAATCATTTACTGATGATCTTCTGTGAGAAAGCCTAGAATGTGTGCTTGAAGCCCTCTGGCCAGGCATTCAAGAAAGGGAAGGAGCACTTTGGGGAGCCCCCACTCACCCATGGAGAACTCAGGTATCAGGGCTGATGGGAAATGATTCTTACTTTTGGGAAGCTGCCCATGTGCAGCTGTGTGACCTAGATCGAGTCACTGCCCCTCTCTGGGGTTGGGAGCTTCATCCAGCTCCTAAAAACATAGGCCTAAGCGTATCTTCCCCAGAAGTGTGACATATGAGGAGGAAGGATTTTTAAGCCCAGATTGACATGGGTTCAAATCCTTGACTTCATCGATTTCTTTGGTTTTCTCCCCTGCAAAATGTGACTAGTAATGCTGGCCACATGGCAAGGACAGAAGGGGCAAGTTAGACCATGGGAAGGAACTGGAATATAGTAGGATCATCCAGAAGGAGAAAAGAACCTTAAGCCTTTGGTTCCTACAAACACATATACAGAAAGCCCCAGCTGGGGAACCAGCATGGTATTTGTAGGTGTCTGGGTTGATAATCTCAAGGCTGGAAATAACTATGGCACAGCCCTAGCCAACAGAGTACCACAGAGATGGCTGGGTTGTCGGTGTGGAGGAATCTCTGGGGAGCAATATTCAATGGGGAAAAACAAGGTGCAGAGCAATGCATGAAGAAAACTTCCTTTGGGGTAAGAAATAAGGGAGATCCAAATGTAAGTGTATAGCTTTTTCTATCTGCCGATAGAAAGTGGATGAATAAACAAAGAACAGGAGGGAAACACGTGCTTGCAGGGGTAGGGGACATGGCTTGGAGGTAAGTACACTTTTTCATTCAGTAATCACTTCTGACTCACATTGAAAAATCATCAAATATAAAATGAAACAAAACAAAGCTCAATCTGCCTTCCAGTGGGCAGCCAGTCTGGGGAACTGGAGTGAGCCAGTTGGCTTCTTTAATCCAGATGGACAGGCAGACAGACAGATAAACAGCTTAGAGGCCAAAGTCCCAAAGGGGCTGAGGAATGGGTCTACCAGGCAGCCAGAGCCGCCCCCAACCCCACACCCCAGAAAACAGCCTTGAACCCACTCACCCAGACCCCTGCTGACAGGGAGTGCTCTACTCCCAGATTCTTCCTGGAATGAAGGCTTTCTCTAAGCTCATTGCAAAACACCCTGGCTGGACTCCAGAAGCACCCCCTGGAGAGAGGTAACCCTCTTCCTAAGGACACCCTGGCCTAGTGCAAGGCCTGCAGCAGGAGAGGGCAGAACAGGCCAGGCTGTTGCTTCTTCCAGCCGGCCCAGGCCCACGGTGCAGCTGGGTGCTGACTAGAAGCCACACCTGAGCTAGGGCAGTCACCAGATAAGGGCAGTGGTGGGTGTCAGGGAGTCTCCCCACTCCTCATCCCTTACCCACCCCTCTAGGTGTCCCCACCCAAGACCCTACTCTGAACAGCTTTGGGGGCTGTGCAGGGCATGTTGAGGGAGAGATGAGAAGGGAGCCCTCATGGTAAGGTCTCAGCAGCCCATGTACCCACAAATACAGGAAGCGGCAGGAGGCACTGGCAGAGCCCAGGAGTGCTGGCAGGGCCCAAAGCTGCCACACAATGGTCACTTAGGCAGGTCCTCCTCCCTGGACGTCAATTCCTCTGTCTGTATTGGAAAGGGATTCTTTTTAGCATAGAACTCTATTTTCAAAAGTCGTTTTACTTAGAACTTGGCATGTAGGCAAAACCAGTAATCACTCTTCTGGGGGAGGTGGGGTGGCAAGCCAAGCCTCATCCCAGTGCCCACCCCTGGCCTGTGAGCAGCCCCTAGGCACTTCCTTGGACCCCCTGGCTTTCCTCCAAATCCCCAGTCCTGCTTTTTGTTAGATTCCAGGTGGTTCCGAGGACCCCGGTTCCCGCTCATGCCCCACACACACCGACTCACTACTTTGCCAGTGCCTTTCAATCTTGGTCTTTCTGAGCTCCACACCTGAGTGCTCACTGCTCACTGCCCACTGGACTCCTCCCATAGAAGACTTCAGGCATCTCACACATGGCCTGCCCAAGTGCACAAACACTTCTCCCCTAGAAAACCAGCTCCTACCCTCAGGTTCCCATCTCTAGATGAGGGACCCCAGCCATTGTGGCATCCAAACCAGAAACTCTCTTCATTTCTTCCTCACACCTGCCTTCATCCAAATCTGTGCTGTCTTCAAACGCTTTCAGATCAGCCCTTCCCCTTCATCGCAGCTCTGTTCTGGTTAGGGCTCAGCATCATCACCACCATCTTACCATTACACAGCCATCATCATCCCCACCACCACCGTCACCATCATCTTCATAACCATTCTCACCACCATCCAACCATCGTTATAACTACCAACATCACCACCATCTTGTCATCACAACATAACCATTATCATCCCCACCACCACCATCATCATCATCATAACCATCCTACCACCATCACACAGTCATTATAACTATCATCATCACCATCACTACCACCACCACCACCTTACCATCCCATAACCATCATCATCCCCCCCACCACCATCATCATCATAACCATCCTCACCATCATCCCACGGTCATTATAACTATCATCATCACCATCACTATCACCACCACCACCACCTTACCGTCCCATAGCCATCATCATCCCCCCCACCACCATCATCATCATAACCATCCTCACCATCATCCCATGGTCATTATAACTATCATCATCACCATCACTATCACCACCACCACCTTACCATCCCATAACCATCATCATGCCCCCCACCACCATCATCATCATAACCATCCTCACCATCATCCCATGGTCATTATAACTATCATC
Source organism: Callithrix jacchus (assembly GCF_049354715.1). NCBI lineage: Eukaryota > Metazoa > Chordata > Mammalia > Primates > Cebidae > Callithrix > Callithrix jacchus. Next base: position 51,320,465 of record NC_133513.1, on the reverse strand, counting down.
ATCACCATCACCACCACCACCACTTTACCATCCCATAACCATCATTATCCCCCCCACCACCATCATCATAACCATCCTCACCATCATCCCACGGTCATTATAACTATCATCATCATCACCATTGTAATCACCATCGTCACCATCACCACCATCATTATAATTATTACCACCACCATCTTATCATCACATAACTACCCTCATCACCACTATTACCATCATCATTCCCACCACAACCATCAACATCATTATCACAATCATCTTTACCACCATCTCACCATCATTAGAACTATCATCATCACCATCACCATTATTATCATCATCATCAACACCACCACCATCCTCACCACCATCACTGCCTTCATCCATGTTACTATCCCTGCCTCTTCCCAGGTCTCCCATCCTCTGTACAGGCCCTTGCTCACCAACCTTCTACCTGACATAGTTTCTGTTCCTGAATCACAGACACGCTCATGGTCATCATAGTTTGTAACTTCCTTCTCCCCTCAGAGCAAAGGTTAAATACTTTACCATTTTGTAGTTTACAATCTGATTCCAACCTACTGCTCCAACCTCATCCCACCAAGCCTGACTCTCATCCCAACAACACAGGGCTCAGCCCCACCCAATGCCTTCATGAGCATATCACGTCTTTTCCCCTCCTCAGTACATGCTCTTCTCTCAGTTTCCATCCTCTTCTCTGACTCCTGAACCCTACTGATCCCCCAAGGCCCGGATCCTCTCAGAAGAAAGGTCAGTCTCCCCACCTGGCATCCTGAGCTTTTGCCCTAATCCTCACCATTCATGTACCTAGTCCCATGAATGCTTCCAATAACCTTATGATCGCAAGAACACCCCTCCCGCCATTAGACAGAGAGTACAGTGGTCCATGGACAGCATTGCTGTTCCTGATACCAGCCTGGCCACTGTCCCATACCAGGGCTGGTCTGGCACAGGGCAGGAGCCTAAAGAGAGTCTGATGCATTGGGATAGCTGGCAAGAACAGAGGCAGGGGACATGAAGAAGGATTCCTTTTAATTGTGTAATAGCAGCCTGAGTATCCTTCAACTGGAGCCCAGCCCACATCCAAATTAGCCACTCCTCTGTACAAAACTCAGAGGACAGAAGAAGCATAGAGTCCACGCTGTGGAAAAAGGAGGTCTATCTCTCCTGGTTCCTCCTCGAACACAGCCACTCTTACCTGGCTCCCCAAAGTTGTGCTGCAGAAGACAGCAGAGAAGTCACAGCACCCAGAAGCTTAAGTCACAGTGCTGCCTCCCAGCGCCTGAGCTCCCCGTATTTGGTGCCGTGTTCAGACTGTCTGGATGGTGGGTGAATCCATTCACTCATTCACAAACATTTACTATGCCCCTGCTAAGTGCCAGGCTCTGTATGAGGGAGAGGAATTCAACAGAGGTTGACTTGGGCTCACGCTGCTTTATGAGTTGGATTTGGAGCTGAAGATTAATGTCATCATTTCCCGCCTAGACCTCCCTTCCAGTCTGCTCTAAGAGTTCACTGTACCCAGTACCTCCACATTTCATTCTTCAGGAAAGGCATCCTTTCTGATGAAACAGACCCTTGAAGCAGGCCACTGTCCTCAGCATTCTCAAGTCGGAAGACCAGCATTTGCACCCCGGCTCTAGAAAATATCACCTTGTGGCCTGACCTTGGGCAGAAGACATGCCCTCTGTACTCCCTGTTAAAGAGACGTGCCCTCTTCCCAGAAGCCAAAAGGGTAGCTTAGCTCCTGCACTCCTACACCCAAGGGGTCCAGCTCCCTCCAGGCAGGACTACTAATGACTGCCACATGCTGGGGGCGCCTGGAGCCTGAAATGGCTCCAGAATGGGCAGGAAAGTACAGCACATCCCTGCAGCCCTGCCTGCACTTGTCTGACCACCACTTGGTCAATGAGTGTCTCCAGCACAGAGGAGGAGGGGTGCTGTGACTTTCACCCACCCTACTCCCATTCCACTCTCATGATCTTAGCATGGAGTGCCAGCCAGCCCATTGCGACTTGATGTGGATGCTTCACTCAGCAGAGGCTTCCCTTTATAAACAAAGAACTCTTCTCTCCAGAACTTCAGGGCCCAGACAGCAGCCAGGTAGCTGGAACCTGAAGTCCAGGTAGGTCTTGGGGTCTAGAGTCCAGCCCCTTCTAAACATGGTACTGCCCTTCAGGGTCACCAAGGGTCCCAGCCTTTTTGGGGCCAAATATGGAGAAGAGACATCAAGTCAAAGGATTTGGGGACAGGTGGACATAGGCCACCAGCACAGAAAACAGGAACTGGAATGACAGGTAAATTGAACCTTAAAACAATCACAACAAAATGGGAAAAGGCCAGGACTGCCCTCGTTTAAGGAGAGAGAGCATGAAACCAGGCTTCCTGGAAATCTGAACTTCATGTCAGCCTCACAGGGCCCTGGTAGCACCTATTTGGCAGAAGAGAAAGAGAGGCCGAGGAGAGGAGCTTGGTGAATGCCCTTGGCTGGTGCAATCCAGGGGTTGGCACGCTCCAGACAAACTCGGCTCTCAGGCCCACCTCTGAGGGCCAGGGCCTGCCTCTTCACTTCAAAGCATGAGGCTCCTCCTTGAGCTTCACTGGAGGGCAGGATTGGGGCATGTCCACACTAGCCATGGCAGGCCCAGGGACAGGATAGGACTCTCCCCAGGAGGTTGGCCTGGAAGCCCGGCTCCCTGCTCTGAGCATGCAGAGCAGGAGGGGTGGAGGGCCAGAGGCTACAGATGCCCCAAGCAGCCACAGGGCCAAACTCTCAGTCTGGGTCCCTATCCTATGCCCACCCACTAGGCTCTACTCTGACCCTACTCCAGCCCATCCCCTCACTCTCCCCACCTCCTCTCACTCACCCTTCCCTCCCTTTATTTTTTTTAAGACAGAGTCACCCAGGCTGGAGAGCAGTGACACGATCTCAGCTCACTGCAGCCTCTGCTTCCTGTGTTCAAGCGAGTCTCCTGCCTCAGCCTCCTGAGTAGCTGGGATTACAGGCATGCACCACCATGCCTGGCTAAGGTTTTTTTTAATGTGTTTTTAGTAGAGACAGGGTTTCACCATGTTGGACAGGCTAGTCTTGAACTCCTGACCTCTGGTGATCTGCTTGTCTAGGCCTCCCAAAGTGCTGGGATTACAGGCGTGAACCACTGCATCCGGCCCATCCTCTTTTCTTTTTTATCACTTCTTGATTTCCCCAATTCTCCCCATCCCCGTTCCTCTCCCAGAACCTCCTCTGCTCTCTCGGTTTTTCTCACTCTGCTTCCCTCTTCCTCTTCTCCTGTGTGTCTAGCTGTCGGGCTCAGTGCTTCTGTCTTTCTCTCTGTCTTCTCTCTGAATGGCGCTTTCTCTGGGTCTGTCTCTCTGCGTGCCTCTCTCTCTCTCATCTCCCTCTCCCTCCACCTCTGTCTCCCTCTGGGGTGTGTGGTATCAGGGCTTCCCTTCTGCGTACACTGCTCAGGACTTTGTCTTCCTGCGTTTTTCTCTTTCTCTCTCTCACCTCCCATGTCGGGTGTGTATGTGTTTATGTGTGTGTGTGTGTGTTTATGGGTGTCTGTGAATGTGTGTGCATGTGTGTATGTGTTTGTGTGTGTGTGTTTGTGTGTAAGTGTTTGTGTGTGTTTACGTGTGTGTATGTGTTTATGTGTCTGTATATGTTTATGTGTATGTGTTTATGTGTGTCTGTGAATTTGTGTGTATGTGTGTATGTGTCTGTGTGTGTTTATGTGAGTGTTTCTGTGTATATGTGTCTGTATGTGTTTGTGTATGTGTACATGTGCATGTGTCTATGTGTATGTGTGTGTGTTTTGTGTATGTGTTTATGTGTGTGTGTGTGCACATGCATATTTGTAGTTCCCTTTCCCCATCTTGCCCGTTTCTCCCTCCTACCTACAGTTCCTGCTCCCGTCTCCACCCAGCCCTCACGTAGGCCAGCCCTCGTGGTGCAGGAGGCCTGGGCAGGAAGCCTGGGAATGAGCCGCCCCACTTCTCCCTCCAGTGTGTGTTTTTGTTCACATGCGGGTGTTTGTTTACCTCTCACTCAGTGTTGCCTATGCAGTTGAGAGCTCACTTTCACGTTTATTACCTCATTTGCTCTTGACAGCGACTCTGCGAAGGAGGCAGAGGGAGGAAAGGCAGGAGCTATCACTTCTGTCTGGATGCATGGAGAAAGAGAGGCTCAGAGAGCTCAAGAGACCATCTAAGGTCACACAGCTGTCAGGGCCATCTTCCCAACAGGAGCATCAGCAAGTACTGATTAGGGCACTGTGCACTGTGTGTGCCAGCCTCACATGGTGCCCAGCACTGCTCGGCCACCTCCTTATGTAGCTACAATGAGCTGCCTGAACCCTGAACTTCCCTGGGCTTGCTCTGACCCAGATTTTTCCAGATCAGTCAAGCTGCATCCAGGAAGGACAGCACCACAGTCGTAGGCTGTGCCAAAAACTTGAGGCATAGTGATTCCTGGAAGTGAGCCTGGTCCTGTGGAGTGGTGTGGGGCAGGAGGTCCCAGGCGGTGCTGATGAGCACCCCAAGCCCTGAGCACAGAGCGGCCCACAACGGAGTGCAATGAGGATCCTTTGTCCTGGGCTTGGAGTGCAGCCAGCTGCCCTGCAGCCCAGGAGGGATGGGCACAGTCAATGAGGAGGTGGTGCTTTGAACACGGAGCTGCACCTGCTGGGTAGCTCCTCGGGAATCCCACAGCCACCTCCAATGTCTCATGTCCCACCCAAGCTCAGCGTCTCCTTCTGCCACCCACTTCTGACCTGCTTTCCCTCCTGGATGTCTCTTAGGAAACAGAGACCACCACCCATCAGCACCCCTGCCACCAACCTGGAGTCATCAGTGACTTTCAAGAAACCTTCACCCCTAAGCCAGGTTCTAGACCAAGTCCCAGGAAAGCCACCTCCAGTGGGCCTCACTTTCTGAGCACCTTGATGTCAGGCAGCTTGCTCTCCTGCCTCTGTCCCCACGCTTACCAAGTGATCTTCTCATTATAATTTGACTTCCTTTTAGAATCATCTCCCCAAAGAGAATCCACTGAGCAGAGTGACGAGGCTATTCCACTCAACATAACTCATCACTCTCTTTGTAAATGTACCATTTGGTGTTATCCACCAAAAAATAAAATCGACTATAATAAAATGTCCAAACTTGATGGAGAAATCTGAGGACACTCACTCAACAACAACAATAAAACAGGATGATGGCTGAGAAGAGACGAGTGTGCGTGACTGTACAGCCTTCCCACTCCTGGACGGCTACAATGAAAGAAGGGGTATGTTCCGTTTTACAGCCTTAAGACCCACACACAGACAGATTTAAACCAAAGTATTACCTTTCTAAACAGCAGGCAGTGAGCTGCCTGTCACTAGAGGCATGTAAATAAAACTAAGCTGAGCAAATTTCTTGGCAGGAATGTTGCAGAGAGGTGTCATTCCTGAGCCTTCCCTCTTTTTCCACTGCTAACACATTCACTCAATCACAAAGCTTAAATGACTCTTAAATCTACCTGTCCCCTTCCCTCCACACAGCCACCACCCTGGGCCAACCTGCATCCCCTCCTGCCTGTTGACAACAGCAGCTCTGCGATGCGTCCCGGCATCCAGCCTTGGCCCCTGCTCCTCACTGTTTCCGACACAGAAGCCAGAACAATGCTCTGGAAGCAAGATTAAGTTCACTCTGCTCACCTGCCACAAACCCTCACCAGCCCTCCACAGCCCCCAGGTAAAGTCTCAACACCATGGTGTGACTACCAAGACCCATCTTCCCCCATCCTGAACCCCCCTCCAGGGTACCTTCACCACCCACACCCCCAGATGTGATGCCCAGCCAGGCAGGGGGAAACGCCTGCTGCTGCGGCCCCTTCCCCTTCTCCTGCTTCTCTCCTTCTCCTCCTCCCTTTTCTCCTCCTCCTTCTTCTTTTTCTCCCTCCTCCCCTTCCTCGTTCGTCTCCTCCTCTTCTTCCCTTCTCTCTCTCTGACCACTCCTGCTCCAATTCTCTGGCCTCAAAGACACCACCCTTTTGACCTGGGAAACCATCTCTCTGCCATGCTTGCCTGGCTAACTCTTATTTGTCCATTCCATTCAAGCTCCCAGCTCCCTGCCATAAAGCCCTTCCGGGCACCCCATGCACACCCAGCCTGGGGAGGCTCTTACTCACAGCCCATCTCATGCTGCCTCACACATGGCTAGTGCATTCCCCCAGAGAATAAGAAACAGAGATCAGGGACTGTCCTGGCCTCAACACAGCAGGCCCCCTGCACTGGCCACACTGGATGGGATCAGGAAAGGCTGGTTGAAGACAGGGAAGAGGAAAGAAAGCTGCTCCATGCAGGTGGGGATACAAGCCAGGGTGCCGGCTGTCCTTGGGATCCTGCCCAACCTAGCTTTCTAGGGCTCAGTTCTGACTGAGGAGGGAGAGGAGAGCGTATCAGACAAGGCTGCCCACTTGCCCCCGCCAATACATTTCTGCTCTATTATTGCACTGCCAGCTTCCCAGGGAGCACAACCCCACCACATGCCGGAAGCCAGGCCAGGAGTGGAGCAAGCAGGGACCAGTAGCCATGGGCCCCATAGGCTTCCGTGCTCCCGGCGCTTCTCATGCTAGCTCAAGGCACAGTCCCCATATACACACCTGCGCTGCCCTGAGCACCACGGCCTCCCTGCCCCATTTGGAATTCATTCCAGCTCTGGTGTTCAATGTTCTGCATTGAACACCAGAGCTGTCTAACACCAGCGCGGAATTTTCAAGGTCTCACATGGATTCTAGATCTGCTTCCTAGGAACCAAGAACACAGAAATGTTTCTCCTTGTGCCTATCAGAGGCAGCCATGCAGGACTGAGAGGAAGGCAAGGCAGGGACAGGAAGGACCCCCGGACCACAGCTCCCTACCTGGTTCCCAGGCCTTGAGCCTTGCAGCAGGAGCGAAACAAAAGCCAGTCGTCCCTCCTCAGCCCCAGTACACTCTGCTACCTCTACCTCCACTAGTTAATGCTTGCAATGCGCCAGAACCAGTTTGAAGTGTCTTATCCACATCGTTTATTCAATCTGCACAGCAACCCTGAGCAGTGGGCACTAGTGTTACCTTTGTTTGACAGAGGAGAACACTGAGGCATGGAGAGATTTGGAAATGGACCCAGAGTCCCACAGATATACATGTAGGTCCAGGGTTCAAACACTGCTTCCAGAATATCCCCCTGAGCGCCATAGCCAGACACAAAGGCTGCGACCAGTGTTGTCCTTCAAACTGGGCAATGAGTTGCATTTGTGCCGTGGCAGGGAACAGCTTTTTCTGCAACTCACTGTGGGATCATCACCTTCCCAGGTGCTGAGAAACTAGAAAAATATTTCAGACATGGGTGGTTGAAGCCAGCAGCCCAGTAGATGCCACAGAAAGCATTCGGGGGCCCTTATTCTTCAGGAGGAAAGATTAGAAGGAGACTATCACAGTGACAAGGGAAGATGGCAGTGGGTCCGGGTCTAGCCTAAGCTCTGTCTCACTTGGGTTCATGGCCCACTGAGCCTCAGTTTCTTCCCTCGGAAAATGGGGAGTAAATCAGCCCCGTAGTGGAAAAAGAAAGGATTAAGAGAGAAGGAGAAATATTATTTTGAGAGACAGAAAAAGCCTAAAAAGGACTTGGCCCAGGGCCTGACACATAATAGGCCTTCAGTAATGGCACTTAGGTCTGGATATAAAAGCTAAGCAAACATCCCCCGCAGAAGAGCTGGGGGCTTCAGAGACGACAAGAGGAGCTGACAGGCCAGCCAGAGGGAAAGGGCAGCTCGGGGGCCAAAGGAAATGTGTATGCCTTGCAAGGGGAGGATACAAGCCCTCAAGGGACAAAGGCCAATGTGGCTGTGAGCCCACAGGTCCCCTGTTGGCTCTAAGCCACCTTCGAAGAGTCTTACTTACGAGATCCCATTCAGCCAGGCGGTTTTATCTTATGGCAGCTGAGGGAAGGTGGCTCCAGCTTCATTATCCCCCACCCCACTTTGGAGTCACAAAGAAAACACAATTTATCTGGATTGTAAATCAGGGTCTGCGGAACGGTGAAGGAAGCAGCCTGAATCACATTCCCAAGGAACATTTTACAAAATCCGCAGAGAGAAAGTCATTTGCTGCAGCCACGGACAGTCAACCTACACAGGAGGAGGAGGCGCCCAGAGCTGCAAGTGACTGTCGCAAATATAAAATACCCCCTAATATGGAGCAAATGAGGAAACTGGGACCACAGTGGGGAGAACGGCCTTGCCAGGGTCCCTCGGTGACATGGTAGCAGAGCTGGGCCTAAGTCTGAGGCTCCAAGTTCAGTGTTGCTTCCTCTCATCTATGCCAGGCAGAAATAAATTCAAGGGTAAGAATCCTATGGCAAAGCTCAAGAAGTGAGACTGTGAAGTGAGGGAATCCCAGGGCCCCCTTCCCAAAGCTAGGAACCGTGGGCACAACAAGAAGATATATCCAGACAGTCCTCTGAGCCCCTGAGGAATCAAAGCCATCACCACCTCAGATTTGCTGGCCATTAGGAGACTCTGTTCAGTGCAGAGAAATAAAGTGGGCATCAATTCGCTGATTCAACCCTGCTTCCACCCCCACCATGAATGGGGTGTGTCTAGAGCTTACCAATCCAAGCCTTGGTTTCCACATCTGGTAAAGGAAAAGGAGGGTTTTTGCTTTGGAAGGTCGCTGGGAAGACTCATGGAATAACTTGCACCAAAGTGCATCCATGCCTGGAACCTGGTGGATTCTCGGCCCAGGCTTGGGATACAACAGATCCCTAGTCAACGGTTGTGAGATGCCAAGTAGAGACTGGAAAATTCTATTGAGTGCCTGAGCAGGGTGTGGTGTCTGGACCTGGCATCTGCTAAGGCCTGACTGGGCTTTACTCCTGAAGGTCCGCATGTGCCAGGGATAGATGTGACCACTCGAAGAAGAAAGAGCAGGGCAGTGGAGGGCAGTGTAGCAGGAGGCAGGACATAGTCACCTCTCATCCAGCACACCCACCTGGGAGAGTCGCTTCCCCACCCTGGGATCACACTTCCTCACTGCACAATCAGATCTTTTTCTCTCATCCTTTTAAAGTGCTGTTGGTGCTCTCATATCGCTGCTCCTTCCTGAGCCTCAGTTTCCTCCTCTGTGAGATGGGGGTGGCATTGCCTTCCACTCGGTGCAGTTCTGGTCCCAGCATGCTGTCCAGATTTGCTGGGGGACCATGGCACTGACAGCATGTGTCTTATTAGAGGTCCCTTTCTTTCTAGATGCCATTCTTAAATATTTCCTCAAAGCTACAGGCAGGGATATGAGTCACGCAAGATGAGCCTACAAAGGAACCCCGATATCCTGAAGCCACTAGATCCCAGTCATTGGGAGACCGTGGCTTTGCAGCCCTGCTCCCCTGAGGCAGGTGCCAGTGGGGTGGGCAGAGAATGACATGGTGTGACCAGTGCTGTGAGGATAAAGACAGTGCATCATGGAGTGCAAAGGTGAGCAGACACAGCCTGCAAGTCCCACCCAGGGAAGGCAGGAAGGCCCATCCAAGACCCACACCAGGAAGGCTACCTCAAGGCCTTGGTGCCAGGCAGTCAATGTCAGCCCACATCCTTCCTGAATGCCAGACCCATCCTCTCACTCCCAGTGGGCATCTCCTTCTACCAGTGCCACAGGCTTCTCCAGCCCTGCCCATCCTCTTACCACCTCTCTCTCTACCTTCTCCACCTCAGGGGTGACTCTCCTACCCACACATCCAGAAACTCGGCTTCCTCCCCTGTCTTATACCACTCCTCCTCACTGATCTGGCCCCTATTTGGGGTCCACTTGTTTTCCTAAATTCTCTTTATCCCTCCTTCTTCACGCCCACCTAAACCCTCATTTAGGTCTCCTTATACACTGGCCTGTTTCCTCTCTAGACTGGGGATTCCTCAAGAGAGGGCACTTGCTTTCTCAGCAACACATCCCAAAGCCCAGAATATTGGTGCCTGGTAAGTGCTGCTTAAATGTTTCTTAAATAGAATAGATTAAGAAGTCTTTACAATGGAGGAGACATCTGCGGGGGGCGGTCTGCAAGCCTGAGTAGAAGTTAGTCCAGGTCCAGGCACAGTGGCTCACACCTGTAATCCCAGCACTTTGGGAGGCTGAGGAGGGTGGATCACCTGAGGTCAGAAGTTTGAGACCAGCCTGGCCAACATGGTGAAACCCCATCTCTACTAAAAATGTGAAAATTAGCTGGCTGTGGTGGCATGCCCCTCTAATTCTAGCTATTTGGGAGGCTGAGGTGGAAAAATTGCTCAAACCCAGGAGGCAGAGGCTGCAGTGAGACAAGATCAAGCCACTGCACTCCAGCCTGGGCAACAGAGTGAGACCCCCTGTCAAAAAAATAATAATAAGAGAAGAAGAAGTTAGTCCGGCGGACCCAGAAGAATGGAGTGTGGAAATGGCGCTCCTGCTCATTCCTCAGGCAGAGAGACCAGTGGTGTAAGCCTGGGAGGTGTGGCAGAATGAGAAAGTGGTGAGGCCGGGGCAGGGCATGCTGGAGAGGCACTCAAGCCAGATCCTAAAGGGCCTTCAATGCCACACTAAATAATGTGGTTTGAGGGAGGCTGACTTTATTTACTTTTCTTTTAGATTTGTCTTTTAGGCAAGGAGCACTCTGACAGCACTTGAGGAAGACGAATCGTGAGACCAGCCCAACGCTTGGCTCCGAAAGCCTCGCCCCAGCCTCTCATGAGATCAGATTTCTCTGCTTTGGGCCAAACTCTTTAAAGCACTTTGGCATCGGGTGAAAGATTGTCGGGGCCAAAGTGCTGGCAGGGGCACGTTGGACGGTGCCGAGGGCCATGCTGCTGCTTTGCTCAGCTCCTGTTCTTACACCCCAACCTGGTGGCTCCTTTGGAGCAAGGATATGGACCAGAGGTGGCCAACTTGGGTATACGGTGGGTTGGAGGCCAAGGAGACCACCCTACAGAAGACATGTGTCACTACAGCTGTGGGCTGGGGGCCGCAGGAGTGGGATTGCTCCATTGTTGAGGATGTTTGAAAGGGGCCCCTGCTGGAGCAGGCTTCCTGCGCTGCAACCCCACCTCCAGGATGTCAGGGCAGCCCCACCCATCCTGCTTCCTGGAGGATGGGACTCCTTCTGCATGCGCCGTAGTCAGGGATTCTCCACTGAATCACTTGGAATGGGAGCACATATAATTGTGACAAGACATCCGGGCCATGCTAATGGCCTCAGAATCATCACCTTTTCTCCTCCTTCCTCCTCCACTGCCCTCGCTGGACTTGCCTGCAGCACATACACATAGCAGCGGCCTCCCCTGCGGTCTTGGGCTCACAGTGGCTACACACTACGTATAGTCTTTTACTTGGAAATTATTTGAGTTACTCGTTAATGCATACTCGTACTCCTCCTTGAAGGTACAGTGACAGTACCATCTCTCCCAGGAATTCCCCCTGGATTCCCCCAGGCTGCGGGGTGCCCCTTCTCTGTGCACCATCCACCCCTGCTCCCGCTCCCCACTTCCCTCTTTCAAAGCACCTGCACTCTCCTTTGAAAGAACAGAAAGCCAACGTTAGTGAGGCAAACCTCACTGGACTGAGTTTCTTCAAAGGGTGCCTCATCCATGGGAGTGTCCTCAGCCTGGGACCAGCCAGGGGCTTGGTCATGTTCACAAGCCCAGCCGAAGGAGGGTGGGAAGGTTGGCTGGGAGAAGAGGAGTAAGCAGAGGGGTAGGCTTGCATGGAGAAGGGGGTCCAGGTTGGGGTCACTTACACTTGCCGACACATCAGAACTCCTGGAGGTGCAACCAAGCTCAGAGCAAGGCCCACCTCATGCTCCTGATTCAACAGGTCTGTGCAGGGGCCCAGGGTCAGGCATCTCCAACAGGTGCTGGGTGATGCTGATGCCGCTGGTCCCGGGAGCACACCTTGAAAACCCATCTGCTTTGAATGATGGTGAGGCCAAGAGTAAGAGGAGGATGCACAAACCAGAAAGAGGAGAGGGCTGGAGCCATGCTGTGCAGGGCATTAAATGGTGGCTCAGAGGACTCAGCTTCGAGGAGGGGCAGTGTCCAAAGGCTGGGATATGGAGACATCGGCAGCCCCGGGTGTGATTCCCCACCCTGCCCTGACTCTCTTCCCCACATCAGCTCCCTCCCAGGGTGCCAAAGTCCCCTCCTGTGTGAAAGGCACACAATCCCCGTGCCCAGCCCACCTCCTCAAGAGGCAGGTGTGCCTCGCAGGAAGAACGGCCACGAGAGGGTTTTGCAGGCTGGAAGGCCCTCAGCAGATGTGTGAGAATGATTATTATAATCTCTCCTCCCCCAGATGGCATGGTCCGGGTTGCCCCCTCCTCCGCCTGCCAGGCCCCTCTCAGCAGTCCCCGGGGACATGAAGGGCTAGGCTGCCTCCCGGGGGGCCCAGCCCAGCCTCAGCATGGGCCCAGCCTGCAGCTCGAAGGGCCTTTCTTCAGGTGCAAGGACCCAAGTAGCTGTCAGCGGGCAGCTCCTCGGCGGGGCACCTCGGGCGGGCGGGAGGCGGTGGCGGGGGTTGTGCTGCGCAACCAGGGAACAAAGGCCGGCTGGGAGTTGGCAGGGCGCCATCAGGGTTCAATGCACAATGGCCCGAGGGGCTGGCGGCTTCGCTCCTGGCCGGCATTTGCATAATGTCTGGGGCAGGAACAGGTGCCCGGTCAATAGGCGATTGTGAGACTGTGCTGTCAAAAGAGAAGGAGCCTGTATTGAAGGCCAGGCTCGCCTATTGCAATGCAAATAGCATTCAAAGCAGACCAGCCCAGCCCGGGCTCCCGGGAGCTCAAGCTTCATGAAAGCCACCGAGCCGGCCCGGCTGCTGCCGCTGCTGGTGCCCGCTTTGTCTGAGGCCAAAGGGTGGCATCAGCAGCGGGGGCTGGGAGCCCACAGCAGGGAGTGAGCAGACTGGTCCATCCATCCAGGAGGGCTTCCTGGAAGAGGAGCTTTCGTTGTTGAACCTGGGCCAAAATATTGGAAAGAAGCTCTGTGGTTTCTCTGAAGACAGCCCCAGACTAAAGGGGCTCCACCAGCCGGGTGTGCCACAGTGAAATCTGCAAGGACCCTGCGAGCACCTTGCCAAGTCGCTCCCCATTTTTCTTTGCATGGGTCCAAGTCCTGGGATTCTGGCTCCTTTCTCAGGGCGCACAGTGAGTACTGCATGCTCACAAAAGACCAACGTCTCTCTAGTTGCTCCATGAGGAAACTCATTCAATCCTCATAGCAACGCTGTGAAGTAGGGAGTATCTGTGTTCTAGTTTAACAGATCAGGAAACGGAGGCCCAGAGAGGTCGAAGGTTGCACATGAGAAAGAACCCAGGCAGGCTGGTTCCAGAAACCATGCTCAACCACCATGCCTGGGTGCCAATGTATTCTCTCACTGCTTCATGAAGGAACTCAAGTCCAGAGGGCAGCAGATCCTCCCAGCTGAACCAGAATCCAGGTTCCTGGCTTCCCGCCCTGCCTGGCTCCCACCTGGACAGCTGAGCGTACGTCAAAGAGGGAAGGTCTGACATACACGTGGGGGATGGGCACACTCAAGTGGCACTGGGTGATCACGCTGAGGATACATTTCTTTCCAACGTTGAAGACAAGGAAACACCGTTTACCTCACAGAACTATTCCAATCTGTGGGGAATTTTGCTTGGCAGGTTGTGTGGGTTTACTGGAAAAGCAAGGGCCTCCGAAGCTGGGTTCAGGTCCTTGTTCTATCACTTACAACCCAGATGACCTGGGACAACTGACTTCTGTTCTCCAGCTCTCAGTTCCCTCGTCTGTCAAATGGAGGCTGTGATCATTTGCATTCCAGGGATGTGGGAAAGACATGGCCACAGCTCCTCAAAGTGGGCCTCAATTGTGTCGTTTCCCTTCCCCACACTGGACTCTCTTTGGAAGTGAGAGCCTCAAAAATACTCCACCCCACCCAATTTCATGCTGCGGTGAAGAAGCTCAAGCATTTGTGTGGGTGTGAATTTATGAAGTCACCCGCTTGCATTCCATTGACTTTGCAAGATTCATTTCTTTTTTTTAATTTCTTGAAAATTTTCAGGGAACTCCCCAGGGAAGGCTGCTATCTGGCTCACAATGCTTGTGATGCCTGAATCGGCTAAGAGGAAACTCCCTGTGGCACTGGGATGGGCTGAGGGACTCTCCAACTCTTCACCTGAGCCTGGAACCCTGGGCTCCTCTCACCCAAGCAGTGAGAAAACATCAGTACTCACCCCCTCATCGATGCACAAGAGCTTTCTCCTCCGGCCCGCTCTGATAGGTCAGCAGCGGCTGCCTGCAGGCTGCGTTGAGCAGGGTTCTGCACACCAGGAAAGAAAGTCATGGTCCTCCAGCAATGCCCACTGGTTGTAAGGGAGGAAGTGATTTATGTCACACATCTGTCAGCCTTGATCTAGTGGTGGGAAAATCAAACTCGGAGAAGAGGATGGTGTTCCCAAAATCACATGGTGATAATGTCAATGGTAGAAATATCTATTATTTTTAAAAAAGAAAAATATTTCCTGAATGCTTTATAGGGAACCTGTATTACTTTTAGAATTAAAAAACCAATAAGGTATTTTCAGTTGGATGGCTGAATGTAATTGGAGCCAAATGTATCTATCTCCCCTGCACCCCAGCAAGAAGAAACCTTCAAACTCTTCTATTTTCAGTTTTTAAAGTTTTAAACATATTACCATAAGAAAGGAAGGTAGAGGGTGGTTGGGACAAGCTGGGGTGTTGGAGGTGGGATTTGTTCCCGGCAGGAATGGCTATGTTTTGAGCAGTGTAAATGCATGCACTTGTACAGTGCTTTACAATTTCCAAACTGTATCTCACCCACTTACCCAGCTGGCCCTCCCCAAACGCTTTGGATGTAGGAAACATACGCATTACTTACTCCCACTTTGCATGTGAAAAAAAAGGCTTAGAAAGTTGATGTGAGTTACCCAAGGTCACAGGGTGAGTTAGTGATAGAACTGAGCTGTGACCCCTGGTGACAGGTTCCAGGAAAGTTAGGCGGAATCCCCAGGGAGCTCAGAGGGAGCCTCAAAACCTCCCACTCTACTCCATTCCATTCCATTTCATTCCTAGCCAGTGAGAGCCACTGCATTTGCGGAGAAAGCTGACCTAGAAGTAAGTCCCAACAGAGACTGTCTGCAGGGACCTGCTGGCGCTGGGAGTGTGGGCCACCCCCAGAGGTAGCCAGAGCATCCTCTCCTTCCCTAGCCCTCCCATCCCACCTCTGCTGACCTCATCAGCTCCCTGCGTTACAATGTACCCTTCTTCTCAGCGAACCCCACCCCCAGCTCTTAATTAAACTAGCTGAAGGATACCCTTCACAGCGGAGTCCCCAGCCAGGCCTTGTTCCTGAGCTGACCATTGTCCTGCCCCGGCTACCAGGGCCAACCCTCCAGGAGGCTCCTGTGAAGCCCCAGGGCTCTGTGTCTAATAGGACTGACACCTGGACACAAACAATGAGCCCATCAGCAACATAGCAAGAAGAACCCAGAAATCACCAGCCCTTTATGGATTTTTTCATGAAAAACGAACTCAACCCATACTCATGGTAAGAAAAGGAAGCGTGCTGTGGAAGAAAGATATGGAGTCCCAGCAAGGGTGTAACACCTGACTCTACCGCTGACAAATCAGGTGGCCTTTGGTGAACTGCCGCCTGTGTGACTCCCAGTTTTCACAGTTATAAAATGGGAGTCATAGAAAAATGCAGGTGAAGAAATGACGGGAAAATGCAAACCAAATGACCAGAAAATTTCGAAGGCCAGACGTAATTGGAGCCAAATGTATCTCCCCTGGACCCCTGAAAGAGGAAACCTCTTTCTGACTCTTCCTGTTACAGTCTGTTAGAAGTCTGCCAGTGATCTCTGATAAGTCCTTAGAAGAGGAAAGCGGGTCATAAGGAAGTTTGCTGTTTCTATTCCAATAAGTAAGTTTCAGAGACTATGGAGTGAGCCTTGCTCTCTTGGTGAAGGAGTAGGCAGACGTTTGCAGTGAGTTGGTGGGAGCGGGCTGATATAATCAAATCTTATGGCTGCACCCAAGGTCCTAATTGGTCATACACTTGAAGTTAAAGGGACACAATTCTTGGCCGCTGGAATCACAATTCTCACAGACCTATAAGCACATACAGAGCAGTGTGGCTAAAAGGCCCTACATCATAGGGCTATATTCAGAGCTCGGGCTCAGGAGACAAGCAGATCTGAGTTGAAATCCTGATATCCAAACTTCGAGAGTTTTGATCACTACATAACTTTCCTGAGCCTCACTTTTCCATGTGTAATAAGTCTCACCTACCTATTAGAATTAGGGAAGATAAAATGTGCAAACGTCAGGAAAGGCGGGGTGGAAAATCAGGCACATTCATTATTCGCAAACCACTCCCCACATTGCTTCCAGGAGTTCTTCCTAAAACATAGCCTGACCATATCCAGTTCCTACTTAAAACCCCAATGGCCCCTCTTTGCAATGAAATCCAAACTCTTTAACACGATGCTTCCCCTGTGTTTTCCACCAGCCACATTCTTACTAAGACTCCCCCAAACTATGCTCCAACTACACCCAGTCATGGGGTCCATGCATTCCTTTGGGCACTGTCCCTGCAGGTGCCCACACTCCCGACCTGCAAGCCCTTACCCCATTCCTCACCTGCTCAGTTCCCAGTGTCCAGCCCCAGCTAAGAGACCCAAAGAAGGCTTTGCCTTTGATTCTCTTTTTTGAAATGTTAACAATATATATATTTTTTGAAGAGGCGGAACATTCACAATATTCAAAATCTGAAAGGCACAAAGAGGTAGACAGGGAGGTGTCCCCTCCTCCCATGCCTTCCAGCCTCCCAGGTCTGCCTCTGCTCCCCAGAAGCAGCCATCGTTCACAAGTCTTCATCCTTCCAGAGGGAATCATATAGAAGCATATACATGTGCATACATACATATTCGTTTTCTTCACTTTTATACAAGTGGTAGCGTAACTTGAATTCCATCTAATTTCCTGCCTTGTCCTTTTCACTTAAAAATGCATCTTGGAGGCCGGGCACTGTGGCTCACGCCTGTAATCTCAGGACTTTTCGAGGCTAAGGCAGGCAGATCACAAGGTCAGGAGATCAAGACCATCTGGCTAATATGGTGAAACCCTGTCTCTACTAAAATACAAAAAATTAGCCAAGTATAGTGGCATGTGCCTGTAGTCCCAGCTACTCAGGAGGCTGATGTAGGGGAATTGCTTGAATCCGGGAGGTGGAGGTTGCAGTGAGCTGACATCACACCACTGCACTCCAGCCTGGAGGGCAACAGAGCAAGACTCCTTCTCAAAAGAAAAAAAAAAATACATCTTGGAGGCCAGGGATGGTGGCTCACACCTGTAATTCCAGCACTTTGGGAGGCCAAGGTGGGCAGATCACCTGAGGTTGGGAGTTTGAGACCAGCCTGACCAACATGGAGAAACCCCGTCTCTACTAAAAGTACAAAATTATCTGGACATGGTGGTGCCTGCCTATACTCCCAGCTACTCAGGAGGCTGAGGGGAATTGCTTGAACCCAGGAGGCAGAGGTTGCAGTGAGCTGAAATCGCACCATTGCCTGGGCAACAAGAGTGAAATTCCGTCTCAAAAAAAAAAAAAATGCATCTTGGAGCTCAATGCATGAATATTAGTGCATAGAGGCACTTCCCACTACCTTTTTGTTTAATGACTGCACAGTGTTCAATTGTACAGATCCACCATAAATTATTTAGCCAACCCCCTAGTGAAATTTAAGTCATTCCAATCTTTGGTGAAACAGAAAATTCTTCATGTAATAATCTCGCACCTGCATAGTAATCTTGTACATGAAGAGGTGAGATACATTTCTAGAGGCAGATTTGCTGGGTAGAGAGTCTGGGGACACACGTAGTGCCAACATACTGCCAGATCACCCTCCAGACAGGCTGCGTCCCATTGGTCCCCACAGTATTTGCACCACTGCACACTCCATCCACCCTCCAGCAATACGTGTCTGTCCCACACACTCAGCAACATAATCTTGAGCAGTCTGGGGTGGAGAAGGCAGCATCTCTGTGACATTTCCACAGACACTTCTGTCATCATGAGTGAGAGGGAGTCTTTTTTCACACATGATTAGTTTGAGAGCCATTTGTATTTTTTTTTTTTGAGACGGACTCTCACTCTGCCACCCAGGCTGGAGTGCAGTGGTGTGATCTTGGCTCACTGCAACCTCTGCCTCCTGGGTTCAAGTGATTTTCCTGCCTCAGACTCCCAAGTAACTGGGGCTACAGGCATGCATCACCACACCCAGCTAATTTTTGTATTTTTAGTAAAGATGGGTTTCACCATATTGGTCAGGCTGGTCTCGAACTTCCGACCTCATGATTCACCCACCTCGGCCTCCCAAAGTGCTGGGATTACAGGCGTGAGCCACCGCGCCCAGCCTGTATTCCCTTTTTGTGGGCTATCTGTTCATATCCCTTGTCTGGATTCCTATTAGATTGTTTATCTTTATTCTTAATCATTTATTTACCATGGAAATTAATCTTCTGCTATGACTCAAGTTGCAAATACTTTTGGTCCTTTGTGTAAGTCTTCCTAAAGAAAGGGATACTTGAAAGGAATTAGGTGTCTCTCCTCTGAGCCAGATGACTGCTGAATGAATTGATGCATAGGTGATTGTTTTGTTGAATGAATGAATGAGGCTTGTCCTGCACAGTCAGTTACCCAAATAACCAAGTCATAACTGAGCAAATTGATAGAACTGAAATCCCACCAGGGCTTAGTAGCCCAGGGGCCTCCCAGCGTCTCCTTCTCCTTCTCTGCCCACCCTAGCCTCCTTCCCTGGACAGACCTTTCCATCAGCCAAAGCTCCACCAGGGCAGGAGAGCAGAGCTGCAGCTCCCATTATGGAATTTACCTCTCTTGTCAGCCTGTCAGAAACAGAATTTATTGCCTCATTCACTTTGAACAAAACCTGTTTCTGGAGACTTTTATGATGGAGGAGTAGGGAAAGGAGTGAAGTGAGGGAGGAAGTGGCTATGGAAGGGATGTGGCCCAGAATACATAATATCACAGAGAAAAGTGCTTCCCCACGAGGCCAGACCTGGGCTCTAGGCATCTCTGGTCTCTCTGGCAACCTTGCTCCCTGCTGGTCGGAGAGTCACTCACTGTCATTTGTGGGATAGAGATGGGGCTTTATCTTGCAGGAGATGAGGGCTTGGCCTCTCCCTAACACTCAAGCTCCTAGTGACCCAGACAGTCCCCTGGGTTCTGTCACACTGGTCTCTTCTCTGCTCAGCCAACAGCCAAACATGGCTAACTAAAAACCAGCACTAACACACACTTACTCTGTGCCTGGGTCTGGGCTGCCACACCATGTGTGTTAGTTCCTGTAAGTTTCCTAGTGCCCAATGCAGTCAGGACATTCCCCATCTTATAGGGGATGACCGAGGAATGACACAGTGAGTATCCCATCTTATAGGAGATGATTGAGAAATGACACAAAAGACAACTTGCCCAAGATCACAGGCAGCCTTCAAACACAAGGAGTCTGATCCAGAATTCATCTGCTCAGCCACTGCACCCACTGCACCAGACATCCAGCTGGGAGGAGGGTTGTGGGGAGAAGAGCTGGGCCATGGGCACTTCTTCCACAAGCTCCCCCATCCTGGGCACTGGGGGAGGCCTCCCTGAAGGATGCTTAGGGGTAGCTCTGGGAAAGGCAGGGAGGGAGGTAAACATAGAGCCTTCAAAACCATAGGAAAAGCAAGTCCAGCATAGGAAGCATAGGCAGACATGGGCAAGTGTGGACAGGTGTTGGCAGGCTTGGCATGGGCAGGTGAGGGTAGGTGTGGGCAGGCACAGACAGACATGAGTAGGTATGGGCAGGCCAGGCATGGCAGGTGTGGACAGGTGTGGGCAGGTGTGGGCAAGTGTGGGCAGGTGTGGGAAGGTGTGAGCAGGTGTGGGCAAGTATGGGCACGTGCAGGCAGGCACAGCAGGTATGGAGGAGTGTGGGCAGGTGTGGGCAGGTGTGAGCAGGTGTGGGCAAGTGTGGGCAGGTGTGGGCAGGCCAGGCACAAGCAGACATGAGCAGGTGTAGGCAGGTGTGGGGAGGTAATGGGCAGATGTGAGCAGGTATGGGCAGGCCCAGCACAGGCCTCACCTCCTCTCTCCCTTGAGTGATGCCCCATCCTCAAGGGTGGCCTCATCAACCCTCTTCATTAAGTCCCCACTTTCCTGCTTGTCCCATTCAGCATCTCTCCCTCCTTTCACTCATCACACCTGCCCTGCCCCTCATTGCATGCCAGGCACTGCACCAGCCACTGGGAATATGACCATTAATAAGGCCCGTGAATAAATCACAGCATCTTCTAAAGAGAGGAGCAGCTCTAAGTGCTGTAATAAAGTGTGTGTGAATGCAGAGAGGGAGCAATTAAAACTGTCTAGAAGCGGGAAGACAAGCAAGGTTCAAGGAGGTGTTTCTGAGGCTCTGACACCCTAGCTGGGCCTGAAGAGCCAGCAGACCATGGCACAAGGGCGACTCCAGCAGAGCCCACTGCCGTCAGACAGAGCAGGCTGTGTTCCAGGAGCCTGGGACCTACTGAGGAATACAGGTGGGTTGGCCGAAGGACCAGGGACCCAGGGAGGACTTGAGGCTCCTTCCTCACAACTGGGAGCTTGTAATGGAGATGAGGGGTGGGACATGGTCGGGCAAGCATGCTAGAAAGACCCCCTTCTAGCTTTACATTTCTTCAGAGACCTTATTACCATCTGTACATTTTACTTATTAGGTTGTATTGTATGAAATGGCCATTCCTTTAGGTCAAAATGGGAGGCTATTGGCAAGCTCATTCCATTAAACCTATGGTTTTATTTATGTATATTTTTTATTTATTTGTTATATATACTTAGTTATATCTTTTCTTTTTTTTTTTTGAGACAGAGTCTCTCACTCTTATTGCCCAGGCTAGAGTGCAATGGCGCAATCTTGGCTCACCACAACCTCTGCCTCCCAGGTTCAAGTGATTCTCCTACCTTAGCCTCCAGAGTAGCTGGGATTACAGGCGCCCACCACCACACCTGGCAAAATTTTTGTATTTTTAGTAGAGACAGGGTTTTGCTATGTTGGTCAGACTAGTATCGAACTCCTCCTGACCTCAGGTGATCCACCCACATCAGCCTCCCAAAGTGCTGGGATTGCAGGCGTGAGCCACTGCGCCCAGCCTAGTTATATCTTATACCGATGAAGCCTAGAAGAGTGCATGGCATAGAGTGCCTCCTCAATAAGAATTTGCAGAATAAATGCAGAAATGAGCAAGGAGGGACTGGGGAGATGGCGTTCCTGTTCAGTCTCCCTTCCCAAACATGGAAGCTCCAGAGAACAGAGATCTTAAACTCAGACAAAGATAGCAGCAGACCTGCCTCCATTCTTCTTACTTTCTGAGTGGCTCTGAAGTAACTGACTTTTGTAAGCTTTGGTTTCTTCACCAGTAAATAGGAGCAAGGGCAGATGTCTCCAGTATGTGTCATTCAGATCATATCAGAAGTCATGGAAAATGTACCACATCATACCAGACATGCAGTAGGCGCACCATAAATGCGATCTCCTTCTTTATATGCTGGACCCTATTTTGCCCTATTTGTACATAAAGACTAACAGCATCAAGATGTCTTTTTTAATGTGAACATTGACATACATTGAGTTTGACAAGAGAGAGAATCTAACCGTGCCCAGTGGGGTGTGCTCCTGTGACAGCACTGGACTCTGAGTAAGCGGATGTGGGTCCCATCTGCCTCAGCCCCTCCCTGGATCTGTGGCTCTCAGAAGGTCACTCAGCCTCTCTCCTGGACTTCTGCTCAGTGGAGAGCTGGAGGTGGGCCAGCCCATCTCTAGGTTCTTCCAGCTCATTTGCTTTGGGGAAGCATCCTTTGAAAAGTCCCTGGCCGGTGCAGTGGCCCACGCCTGTAATCCCAGCACTTTGGGAGCCCAGGAGTTTGAGACCAGCCTGGGCAACATAGTGAGATGCTGTCTCTACAAAATGTGAGAAGACTTGCTGGGTGTGGAGGCATGCACCTGCAGTCCCAGCTACTGGAAAGGCTGAAGCAGGAGGATCACTTGAGCCCAGGAGTTCAAGGTTGCAGTGAGCCATGCTTGCTCCACAACACTCCAACCAGGGTGACAGAGTGAGACTCTGTCTCTTAAAAAAGAAAAGAAAAGAAAAACTCAGCTCACTAGAATCTGAGCTTCCATTTGATCCTAGTAGGAGTTGGGCAGCAATGTCCTTACTTGAAGAAGAAGCAGGGCTGTCGCCTGCACCCCAGCCAGCACCCCACCACACAGCCGTCCCAGTCCACCATTGCATAGTGGGTAGCCACCAGGAGCAGTCTCCGGGAGCCTGAGTCCTGCTGTGCTGCCACAGAATCAGCTCCCGGAGACTGCAGTCCCAGCCGGCCTCCATCTCATGGCACCTCCACCCCTGTGTGTCCCGTAGGTCCCCAACATTGTGACTGGTGTTGATCCCATGTTTTGACATAGCCATGTGGATGTGGAGACACTGACACAGTGTAAAAACCAAACATCCTATTTTCAACTCTTTTTTATAGTTACCAAGGAAGGCGTTGAAACGACCGTCAACAGCTTCCTCTATCCATCACCGGTACGGCAGCAGCCACCAGGCCCCACTCTTAGAATGGGACTGGCAAAGGTGTGACAACCAAATGGGAAATGAAATTTTTTAAAAAGGAGGGAGGGGGCAGGAATGGCAGAGAGTCAAGGAAGGGGCAGGGACATCTGTGGGACACATTACCTGGACATAAAGCTCAACAATTTTCATTCTGAGTTGAGTACTTGAGTGCAGCCAAATCAAAATGTTCCCCCATCAAAACACCCTCCTCTGTGCCTTCCGGGAGACTCGCCCTCCAGATTGCAGGCAGAGCTGTCACCCAGTAACCCTGGCAGAAAGACGAGGGGCTTCTTACTAATCTTAGGAGGTTATGATACAAGTAGTCACTCCCATTTTACACACAGAAAGTTGAGGCTCAGAGAGTAGTAGGAACCTGCTCAGGATGGCCCATTTTCCCAGAGGCAAAGGAGATCCAAACCCAAGTTTTTGGATTCCTGAGCCAGAGCATTGCCAGCCAGGGCATCTTCTGGTGTCCCAGGGCAGGGACAGCAGTGAAACGTGGGAAGAGCTGGGGAGCTGACATCAGTGGAGACAAAGAATGCAGAGAGCCAGAGAGAGTGAAGGAAGCAGCCCCTTGATCTACTCAGAAACAGATGTGCCCGGATCACCTCCATCAGCAGGCAGAGCAATTGACGACAGTGGGCAGCCCATATCTGACCAGGTGAGCATGCACTGGTGACCATAAAGGCAGCTGCAGAACCGGAAATCTACCCCAACCCCGCGTGTTAAACCGCCGGCCCATCCAGCCATCCATCCATCAAGGTAATCGTGCTCCTTCTGCCCATCAGACAGATTTATTAGGAGCAGCAGCAGGAGCCCATCGGAGCCCAGTCACAGCGCCCCCCCATCAATCCCAACACAGGGCGGGCAAGAGACAGAATATATGTAAGGTCATTTGGAGATGGAAAAAAATCATTCACAGCACTCCCAAAATAGCCGATCTCCGCTTTGCAGCAATCGCCACCTTCTTGGCCTTAAATCAAATTCTGCTGTGAGAAGCAAACTCAATCTTCTCTCTCCCAAGTTTTGCCTTTTATGAGATCAGCAATAAATTGGGGTGTGGACAGAGAAAAGGCACCAAAGGTCGCTGGAATCTGGACATGCCTGTGCAGCCCCGAGGGCATGGGAAGGCAACGGCAATGAGAGGTGAGAAGAGCACCTGTGTGGGAACAGAGCTGGTGGTGACGGAAGCGTCAGGAGGGCCTGGCTCTCTCTGGGATGGTACTGGGTGGACACAGGAACCCATCAGCAAACCAAACCAATTCCTGACTTCATGAATCTCTCATTCTAGTTAAAGAGAAGGCACTCCTGCTGCCTCGTTATGTGTAAACAATGAGAGCCCTCACACTCTCTGTGGCTATTTGTGATTATCACAGCCTGGGGCACGATTAAACTCTCCAGGGTGTCAGGAGAGCACCTGAGATGAAGACTTTTAAACTCCTCCCACAAAGGTTGCTGTTTCTCTAGGCTCCACCTTTCCAGCTCTTTGTTCACCCAGGAGCAAGGTTTCTCAATGAAGACACTAATGGCATTTGGGGCTAGGTACTTCTTTACTGGAGGGAGCTGTCCTGTGTAGGGTGGGAGGTTTAGCAGTGTTCCTGACCTCTATCCACTAGATGCCGGCAGCACCCACCAGTTGTGACAATGAAAAATGTCATGAGACATTGCCAAATGTCCTCTGAGGAGCAAAACTACCCCCTCTGAGAACCACCCCTGCCAAGTGCTCAAACATCTGAGAGCAGTCCCTCTCTCTGCAGCCCCAGGCCTCTCTGCTAAGCTCCTACTCATCCCATAGGGCTATCTGCCTGCTGGATATTGCCCCCTGTACAGCACCTCAAATGCAGTCAGCCCCATCCATGGTCCCCCCAACATGACCCCTCCAGGGCACCTTCTCTGACCATAAAGCTCATCTTTGGCAATGTATTCTATCTCTGCCACTTCTTGCCTATGCAACCCAAAACAAAATATATGCAGTTATCTCCTCGAAAAACAACAATAGTAGTAATAATCACCTCCTAGGGCTATGGCAGGAATAAAATAATTTTTTTTTTTTGAGACGGAGTTTTGCTTCTTGTTACCCAGGCTGGAGTACAATGGTGGGATCTCGGCTCACGGCAACCTCCGCCTCCTTGGTTCAGGCAACTCTCCTGCCTCAGCCTCCTGAGTAGCTGGGATTACAGGCACACGCCATCATGCCCAGCTAATTTTTTGTATTTTAGTAGAGAAGGGGTTTCACCGTGTTGACCAGGATGGTCTCAATCTCTTGACCTCGTGATCCACCCGCCTCAGCCTCCCAAAGTGCTGGGATTACAGGTGTGAGCCACCGCGCCCGGCCTAAATAATATTATATAGAAAAGGGCATCTCTGGGATCATTTGTCTGCCATATGATGGGAGCTTAATAGATGCTTTTATAAACATCTTGAAATAATTAAGTCATCCACATAAAGAGGTTAAAGCATGGCCTCGAGACGTAAGCAAATGAAAGACTGCATTTCAGTACAGGAGATGTTACATGATGTTACATTTCAGTACAGGAGACGTAAGCAAATGAAAGACTGCATTTCAGTACATGAGATGTTACACTTGCTGACATGTAGATCGCTCAACAAAAGAATCAATGAACGGATGAGTGGGTGATCGGAAGCAGTGCCTGATTCCCAGGAAGTTGTGACATTGCCAGCAAGTGCCTTTCACGTGCCGAGCCCACATGGCTCTCCTTGGCATTTCTCTGCCGTCCACCATGAGCTCGTGCATGGCAGGTGCTTGGTGAGGTCTTCTTGGTTAAACAGCAACAGAGAACGCTAATTTTTCTTCAGATCTATCTGAGAAGGGAGAAGGAGGAAAAGGAGGGAACATATATAGGAGTTTAGTGAGAACAGACTTCAGAAGGACCAGACTCCAGGAAATCCTATCCATCTACCTGACAAACAGGAGTCACCAGAGCTTCCAGGCACAGCAACATGGCTCTCCAGGGCCAGGTGGATCTCTGTGTTTTGCCACCACCAAGGAATAAGATGGGTGGAATAGACACCAGCCTGTATAAAAACCAATTCTGGGATGTGTCCAGCTCCTTTTACGAAACAAGAATGGTGGTTTAACCAACATTGTCAAAGCAGAAGTCCTTGACTGAGATTGGGACCCTGCAGGAAACAACATAGCCCTCCTTGAGGGCACAGCCCAGTAATACTAACTATAATGTAATTTTCCTGACTGTGTACTTGCTGGAATGGGGGTTGACCATGGTGGTTTTGAGTCTCTCCCGAGAGCCTTCCCCTTGCTGAGTAATTGTAGGCGAGTCCCTTCTCTGTGGGCTATAGCAGGTTACCTTAACTTGAACATAAGTGGTTGGCCTAGATGATTTCAAAATCCTTCCCAGCAATAACGCCATATAGGTTGAATCATCAGCCTGAGGTTTAGTCCCAGGCAGTGGTGTGGGAGAGAGCATGCTCGTGTGTGTGTGTGTGTGTGTGTGTGTGTGTGTGTGTGTGTGTGTGTTTGCGGTGTCTTTTGAGTTGATTGATAATGTCTCACATCAGATGCCAACAATAAATGCAGATGGTGGAGACGTTATTTCAAGCATCCACTGCCTTCAAAACAGATAAAGACCCTGGGCAAAGCATGACACCTCTAACATGCATAAATATGCCTGGCAAGCTTTGGATCCCCCAAGGTCTTTTTTTTTTCCTGGCAGGTATGCTAAACGTGTGCACAAAATTGTGTGACAAATATTGCATACAGCTTTGCTTTACAAAAAGCAGGTGTCTCATTTACCCGGGAAAGCTGCTCTGCCTCTAATAAACAAGGCCGCGAGACCAGCACTTCTTTTCTGAATAATTATCTTCTGAAGGATGCAGGAACAGATGAGGCGAAAATCAAATTAGTTTGAGAGAGCAAAAAGAAAAGTAGAGTTAAATACACACATGTATGGCCACTAGAATTACAGGGAAGTCCTTCTGGAAGGTGGCCTCTTTGATGCTAGGTAAATAACAGGATCATCTGAAAACCCATTGTTCTCCCCATCCTACTGCTTTTAGGTTTGCTGGTGCCTTATCACTACTGAGGGATTTATTAAATGTAAATCTTAAAAGAGACGATCCAAGCCTTATATCTAAATATTTTCCTATTTCTCATTCTCCCCTTGAGTTGTGTCTCTGTTCTTCCCACTCCCACAGTAATCTACCTAAGAAATAAAACAGTGTCATTCCCTTTCTGAAAAATCCCCAGTGAAGATCCTCAGGTTGAAGTCCAAATCCCCAAGTGGAGACTTCAAGGATCTGCAGGGTTCCTGACTCGCCCTCTTTTTACTGTCAATCTCCCCTGCACCCTTGCTCCCAGGATGCTCTCGTCTCACCCGAAGGCACACGGAAACTCTCAGCCACTCCCCCACACCCAGGATCTTTCTTTTTCTGCCTTTGTTCATGCTGATTCCTTTACCAGATTGGCCTTTCCCAGCCCTTTATTTGTCTAAGAAACTCCTACTCCTCTTTAAGACTTCGCTCAAATGTTGATTCCTCGGGAGAATTTTCCCAAATGTCCTCATTCTCTTCATCAGCAAATATTTGTTGTGGGTTTCCAGCCCCAGGCGTTAATGGCATAGAAATCAGTGGTGAGAGAGACATGCTGTGAGAGCGGAAATCAGAGGATGTTACCAAGAAGGCACAAGTGCCATGGGGAGCAGACCCTGGGTGCAGTGCATGGCACACAGAGGGCGTCTGTAAACGTTGGTGGAATAAATGCTCCGGGGATGGATGAGTAATTCACCTGGAACACCAGGAAGCTGTGGGTCCTCCCAGGAGCCAGTGGAAGCAGCCGCAGGTGGGGTCCTCTGCGGTGCCACAAGGAATGTCACCCCAACCCGGGCAACTGGTCTGGCTGCTGACAATGCCAAGGCCCAGGAAAGGATGGGCCCTGAACTGAAGCTGAGCGGCTCGGGGGCTGGCCAAGTGGGTGGAGGCAGGGAGAGCCTGAGGGAGGCGTGCTGAGCCTCACCTTTGAGAAACAAGAGGGGGCTCCCGCAGGACCCAGGAAGGGGGACCAGGAGGCCAGTCCACATCTCCTAAATGACCAGCAAAAGATGGTGTCCTTGAAACACCCAGTGAGCAGCGGCTCTTTGGCCTGGTTCCCCTGTGGCAGCTCTGAGTGCTGCTGGCAGGCAGAGAGCACTCAGTGTGTACCAGCTGCACAGTCACGTGGGTTAGCAAGTAAATGAACAAGCACACAAATAAACCAGGGACCAGGATGCACGAAGCCCTGACTGTCAGGATCTCAGCACTTGGCTTTTGGTGCCTCCCTCAGTTTCCCTTGAAAAGAAAAGCCTCCAAGGACAATGAGGTGAGGGATAGGTGAGATGGAAAATGAAGAGACACACCAGAGGTC
The DNA here is from genome assembly GCF_049354715.1 of Callithrix jacchus. Lineage (NCBI taxonomy): Eukaryota > Metazoa > Chordata > Mammalia > Primates > Cebidae > Callithrix > Callithrix jacchus. The sequence continues at coordinate 51,292,392 of NC_133513.1, read as the reverse complement.
ATCTTAATTTTTATCCCCTTAGGTCTATTAAGGAGAAAGACCCTCTCAGGGTCCTTTCTAGACCCTCAGGAGTAGAGTCCCAGCCTAGAACTCCAAAGGTACTCCATAAAGGAGTGTCACATGTGTGCAGGGGGCCTGTGTTTCTGTGGTTAAGAACATGACGTCTCCCACATCCCCCTCCAAGGTCACACTGTGTCTGACCCCACCAGCAAGCCTCTGTTATGTGCCTTCGTTCATGAAATGCTTCTCGTGGTAGGAAAATGCCATTTTTAGATAGACAGACACAAGTAAAATACAGCCTGACCTAAGCCCTGGCTTAGACTACAGAAGCCCAGCAAGCTCCATTTCCTAGCACTGGGGCATCTCCTTCCTCTTTCCTATCCAAGCAGTTGGAGAAAGTTCTGCAAGGGAGTGTGGACACCAGCCAGGAAAAGGATGGATTCCGGCAGAGAAAAGTTGATGCATTGAAGAGAGTTCAGGAAGAGAAGAGGTGAGGGATTGGGACCAGCCCAAACACTGGACAGAGAGAGAATCTGGCCCTTTCTTCCCAATGGGCAGACAGAGCCCCACAGTGGCCACAGGATCTGCAGGGAGTCCTTGGCACAGGGAGAATAATTGGGAAAGAAGGGGAAGGCAGTGGGGGTATACTGAGGATGACTGGGGCCCCGGGCTGGGGAGGCTGACTGAATTCAACAGGCCCTGGGAGCCATGGAAGCCACTGGAGCTGAGAAGGTGCATGGCACCAGCATCGGGTGACTGCAGGGTAGAGCCTGGAGCAGAAAAGCAGCACGGGGTTGTAACTGCACCCAAGGCTGGAGAGCCACAGCCTGCCTGGGTGAGTGTTGAGTGCTCCAGGGAGACATTCTACAGATGTGGGACTCCGTTACATCTTTGTAGAGCAATCAGCAAGCAGCCTTTGTGAGCCCCTGCCTGGTCACAGAAAAAAATCTAATCTGCAATACGCAAGCAAGAAATGCGGCAGGGAAAACATTTGCTTAGGATGCACACGGTCCGGGCTGGAGCATTCCTAGTGTCACACCAGGCTCCCAACTGTGTGGAGGTAAGGGTGGGCTTGGGCCAAAGTCCCAGCACTGAGTCTAACAAAATGCCATGGCAGGGGCTCCATCAATGTCTGTGGAATGGAGAGCCTCCTCTACCTCTCTGGGCTTTGGCCCCTTCTCTTGGAAAAACCCCCCAGGTTGGGATGATATTTGCAATGCACTTAGAACATGGTAGGAGCTCCACAAGTGGTCTTATGATTAGTTATCTTTCACGGATAAGGAAAGTGATCAGTAGAAAAACTGTGAGAGGGAATTAGCAACTGATCAAATGTGTAGAGAAGCATTTTAAAATTTTTATAGAACATTACTTTCCAAACTGACCCATGTCAATAATTTCTTCTGGTGGATCCAGACCACCCATGGCCAGTGTTGAAATTTGTTAGATATACTGAACTCCAAGTTTCTCTTCAAAGAATCAGTATGTCTGTATGTTCAGCTCTCTTATTCTTTAATTCTCCCTTTTAAAGTTTAACTTCCTGGTTCTCTGAGCCCCCTTTTGCCCCTAGTTTCAGTAAACAACTTTCCCACCAGTTCTAATCAGTAGTTCACATCTGTTCCCCTGGTCACCTGCTTTGACCTGAGTCACCCCTGGTCACCTGCTCTGACCTGTCCCGTAACCATCCTTCCCACCAAACTACCCACCCCACCACTTCAGCTCATACCCCTACTCTCTTTAAAACAGCCAGTTGGAATTAATTTAGACTGTGCTGTCCAACCTTAGACAATAGGTGAAGGACACAGCAGTAAGGGCGACCTGTGTCAGGGATAAGTACCCCTTCCCCTCCCTTCCCCAGGTGTGCACTCACCATTGCTCCATCTATGAGACACACCCTTCTATAGAAGCAAATTGCCTTGCTGAGGAAATTTGAATTCAGGTCCTACTTCTTTTGCGGCACTGAAAAGTTACATATAACAAAGTTTTCCTCAATAGAGGGTTCAGTGGTGTCCCTGGAGTCATGAGGCAGGTCAGAGGTGGACCAAACAACAGATGCCCTGCCTCCCACCTCAAGACCTGCCCAGGCCTTGACCATGGCTTCACTGGTACAGAGCACAGTGACCCAGTGCTGGGGTGCTGTCTTCTCTCAGGCCAGTCCTGGGCAGGCAAAGATCTGAGCAGGCAAGCCTGGAGGCCCGGCAAGAAGGTGGGTTCCAGGGGGACTTCGTGCAGAGCTCAAAAGGATGGATCATCTTGGCCTTGAGGTTGCTTCCCATTTCTAAGATAGTACAGTGGCCCCTGGTGACACAAAAACCCTGTGGCAGTGATGCTGCACTCTGAGTAGCCTCTGGAGTCAGTCTGAAATCTGGGACGGGAGTTGGGGGGCAGATCCCTCCCTCCAGAGTATGTGTGGTATAAGGTATGGAGGGGTGGCATAGCTCAGCTGTACACATTGGGGTTGAGAGGCAGTTTCCAGGTTCAGCCAGCACCTGGAGTGATAAGAAGGAAAGCTGAGGCAGGATCCCTGTCACGCAGCTTGAGTCAATATAGCTCACCCCAGCCCTGCAGATTCTGAACCCAAACTGCTCAACAAGTTCCAAACCCACCTGCTTGTGGGTGGATGCTCCTGAGGCCTCCCTGTCCTGGTGGGCCTGCCTAGACCCTACATCTCCAGGAAAGGATGGCAGTGGCTGGGACAGGCCAGCATTTCCGAAAGCTGACCTGCCAGAGGAGCCGCAGCTCATACCTCACAGGGCTCGAGAAGACCCACAAGCTCACCAGGCAGGGGCTGGGAGGTCTTGAAGTCAAATGCCATTGGTCTCTTTTGATACCATCCTTAAATTCTGCAAACCATGACCACTGGGGTAAACCGGGTAAAGGGACGACTCTGTGCTCTCTTCACAACTTCCTGTGAATCTAAAATTGTTTCAAAATGAAAAATACAAAAACATGACATTGGTCTCAAAACTGACCTCCTCAGCTCCTGATGCCGCTAACCTGGCAATCCTTCAACAACCCCGCCCAACACCCATGCAAAGCCCCTGATCCAGTGAGGACCTTTTTGAGAAGAAACTGCTCCCAGATTTTATTCCTCTGCCTCCTTCCACCGCTTCTGCTCTGAGTCAGATTTGTATTTCCTTTCACCTTGCACTTGACCCCTTCCTAGTTAGCCCCCGACCTCCACTGTCTCTCTCTGCAGTCTACCCCTGCCTCACCAGTGGAAGGCGTCTCAACCTCAGCTCTGCTTCAAACCTTCCAGGGGCCCCCATTCATTTTGGGATAAAGTCCAGCTCCTCAGCAAGCTCTTCAAAGTCCATCCCAACATGACCTCAATCCACACATCTGTCCAGCTTCATCTCATCACACGAGCCCCACCTCAATGGAACCACAGACTTAGGTACCAGGCCCAGCAGTCCACCAGACAGTCCTCAAAAATGCTACCTACTTACCCAGCCTCTCCTCCTCTGCCCAAGCTACTCCATCCATCTGGTAGACCTTCCCTAACCATTTCTCTTCATTAAAATCCACCTCTTCCTCCCGTACTCAGCTCAAAGTTCTTTTCTACTTTGACTCCACCCAGGAGAAGCATGCCTTCCCATGTCCCCCCAGGGAAGCACAGGAGAGGCACACTCTGACCTCCTTGCCCATTGGGCGTGTGGCACACATTAGCTGGGCTCTGAATGGTGGGAGTGCCCTGGGGACGAGGACCAGACTTGGCTCATCATTGGCCCATTAGAGATGCTGGATTGATATTTCTGGAATGTATTTGTTGTTGAGGGAAACTCATTCCTCAGTGAAGAAAATCAACATTTGGGTCCCAGAAGAACTGTGCAGTTGTTTTGAAAAGAAGGAGTGGAAACTACTGACCTTCAAAGCAAATTTGAGCTGAGGGTGTGTCTGAAACAAACACACAAAGGGAGGTGGGGGCCGGGAGGGGACAGGAAGACCTTCCAGCTTTGGTGTCGCACCCAGGAGAACCTCTTCCCAAGCCAGGAGGAGGTGGAGCTCGGGTGGGATGGGAGTGCCCCTCCTTCCCTCCCCTCTCCATCCTGCAGGATGCTGCCGATGTGCCATCGCCTCTGTCTCGGGTGGGTGTGGGGCTGGCTTCCACTGAGCAGGTTCCCCTGCAAAGGGAGCCCTGGGGTCCCTGGAGGAAGGCAGAACATCAGCGGGGCTCCATTCAGCCGGGCCAGCAAAATGGTGCCGGAGGCTGCATGTCCGTATAGACCTGTGGGAGAGGGAGGAGGGCTGGTGGGGCCAGGCCTGCTGTGCTCAGCAGGTATCTCGTCTGCTCTCTCCTCGGCCACGCCATGCAGCCTTGAGAGAGTCTGTTTGCAATTACCGCTTGTTTTGATTATTAGGTCAGAATATTCATCTCCAAGGGCTTATGATAAAAGGCCAGAGCAGGACGGTATTTCTCCTTCCAGACTAAATCTCCCTGTCTTTATGTGTGTGCCTGTGTCTTTTTTGCCTTTTCCTTGTTTAACCAATTTATTCTGTTCTTGACTCCAGAAGAGGGATGGCTGCAAGAGGCAACCCCAGAGGCCGCGAAAGCAGTGACCCTGGACCACAGGAGGGGAAGGAGCCCCACCCAGTGAGGAGGCCAGCATGGGGCGGGCTTTTGACTCATCCAGAAGGCAGCTGGCTGCTGGAAACAGAGGCTGGTGTTGGGAGAGTCATAGGAATCCAAGCCTGAGAGGAACTCTGGATATCAACCATTCAACCCCAGCACATGCCTGGGTAGCTCTGCAGTATCTCCACCAAGTAGTTAGGCAATCTCTGCTCTCATTCCTCCAGGGACAGGGAACTCACTGCCTCCTCCAGCAATCTATTTCACTGGGCATCAATTCCAGAAAAGAGAATGCATCCTTTCTTGTAAGAGTGGTGAATTTTTGACCGGTAAGACTTCTCTAGGCAGAACACCCTGTTTCTTCAACACACTAAGCTGGATATGTACTCAGGCTTCATGACCATCCTGAGTAAATGCAACCCTCCCCATGGGGTCTGAATACCCCGAGAAGCAGGACTCCCACCTCCCTCCTTCCAAACAGCCTGCGTCTCTCTCTCCAAGGAGACATTGCTGCTTGTTGTCAGATCCAGGTCTGGAGCTTCCAAAACTGAAGAAAACATCCTTACAGGGGGCAGGACAATGGCTCCTTCCTCCTCTGGAGACCTCTTCATCTGTCCTCACTGCCCAGACTCCTGAAAAGGAGTCCTTCAGGAGTCCTCAGGATGAAGAGGAAAGGGGAAAGAAAAGAGAAAGGAAAGTCACCACGATCTCAGCTCCAGAAGATTCAGCATGACTTACCTAGCTTCAAAGGCACAGCAGCCTGACTTCTGGAGGAGGGAGAGAGACAGACAGAAACAGACAAAGACAGATGGAAACAGACAGAGCAAGCTCAGGGTCTCCTGTAGATCCCCTGAGCACTTACAAAGATCATTGTCATCCACGTTGTTATCACAGCGACTTTGAGAAACAGACACCCATGTGATTTCTAGGATGACCATTTTGAAAAACTGAAGAAAAAGATGGGGCTGAAAAACACAGAGGTCACCAAGCTAATAAAGGTTGGCACTGGGGAAAGAGATGGAATGGTTCTTTGGGGCAGAGCCTTGTTGGCAGGCACATGGGCAGGCCCATGGAGTGGCAAATTTGTTTTAGATGGCATGATAACATAAAATTACTTCTTGTTCAAACCAGTTCTTCAGGATTGAAAGGAGATGCCAGCCACATTCACACAGGCCACAGGCACAGTCCAGGACCATCCTGGCTGACGGGGACATACAGCCGGGCTGCCACAGAGGCCTCCAGGTCCCCGAGCCAGCCTTTCCTGCTCTGCCATGTCCATCCCAGAGAGTGATCCAAAGGCACCACCCACCCAGAGGTGGCTCCAAGAACTTGGAGCCTTCCTTTCTTCCAGCTCCCACCATCATCAAGCATGCAGATTGCTCTGTCCAGCTGCCCCTAGACATCTCCTCCTGGATGGTCCATGGGCCCCATGAGTGAGCCTCCACTAATGCAGTCCTGCAAGGTGTCAGTATCATGTGGGCATCTGCTCTGCCCACAACGTGTGTGAGGAGCCACAATCAAGACCAGCTTTCAGCACAGACTCACAGCCTAGAGCTCAGTGTACTTCCTTGACCTCCCAGCAGCTCTGGCTGCATAGCTGCTCTCATGCTGTCCGCCGGACCCCATGGAGAACTAGAGACGGAGGTCCATCCCCATTCTCTTCTCCCCTTGCAGACTGATCCAGGGTTGGGCCCCAGTTTTCCTGCTCCTGACTCCTCTGAGTAGCCACCCGTCCACCTCAACTTCATTTGCCCAAGCCTCAGTTTCCACACTGCCTTGCACTCGGTCTAATCGTGTTCACCACAAGTTGTACACAGACCGAAGCGTCCAAACAGAGCCCCAACCCCTCCCAGAACTCATCTTCCGTTTGGGATTCCTGATGTTGGTGAAAGGCACCACCAGGTATCTGCTCATCGAGTGAGTTCTGTTGGTCCCAGAACCACAGCCATGTCCTACAATTTACACACCTGTCCTCCTGTTCCCTAGGAGAATGATCACGTTGTATGTAGGGGCCACCCTTACCATTCTTTGCCACTGTCTCTTTCCCATGCACTGTGCTTAGCGGGGGCTGGCCCAGGGGCCGTGTCAGCCATCGCTTGCTCAAGCCAAAGGCTGGAGGAACAAATGACTATCACAAAGCCAGCATAGGCCCAACCGGGAAACTTGGCTGCATTTAATTCCAGTTGTTCCAAAAGATTGGATTGATTTAATAGGAATGCTTCCTAACGCATGAACAATTATTATTGTTTTAAATTAGCAAAAATAAAATTCCACCATCTTTCTCCCGGAAGCTACTTCCAGAGAGGCCAAGCTGTAAATTCACAGCGCCCACAAGGAGCTAGATAAAGAGCCAACTGAGCGGCAAGGAAGCCTCGAAATCGAAAGCATCTCAATTCACAGTTTCCCTTGAGAGAAGGGGAGGCTGCTGAAGAGCTGGGAGGAATTCTTTTCCCTTCTCATTTTAAAAGGGAATCTTCTCATTCGTTCCTGCCCTTCCTTCTGGCTTCATAAGAGACACCTGAGGTTGAGCGTGCTTGTTGAGCGTGCTTGGCTGACAAAGAGGCACACATGACGTACGTTGAACTAAGTGAGGTAGCTAGTGGTATTGTCGCAAGAGCCCACAGCACTGTGCCATTGCGTCATTGTGTAGTTGTGTAGTGTGTGCTGCCTCCATCCCATCCTTCCCATCCTTCATGACATCACTTTCTGCTGTGACTTTTTTCCAGCCATAAGACCCGGCTTCGCTTCCCAGCCATCGAGGTGAGGTTCACTCCCAGCTCCCCCTCATCCATTCTGTGAGCCAGGCCAGCCCTTGCCCCTCTCTGGGCCTCAGTTTTCCCATCTGCCCCATAAGCCCAGGCTGTGAAGTTCTCAGATGATAGTGGCCCCTCTGTTTGAGACTATGTCACAGAGTCTGCCCCTAGATTCTTAGCACTCACGGGAAGAAACAGAGCATGGCCTGAGTAGCGACCCCCAGCCAGGCTAGTCAATCACATCCCCAGGTGGAGGAAGCAATGGGACTATCCACGTGATCCCAATGGGCTCTGGAGGCGTGGAGCGTGCCAGTTCTGCTGTGGCTCAGCATTTGGTCACCGCGGCAAATTCCATCCTCACCAAACACCTTCACCCACTCCAGGTGTGCCTGAGCTCCATACTCGTTTATTCATCTGTCAGACTATGTTGGCTCCTTCCCACATTCCAGTGCCTAAGCCGGATACTCATGCAACAAGGATGAACAAGGCCCCCCTCTGGGCGTGAGGAGTAAGGGGGAAAACACGGGAACACAACCAGGTCATGTGAATGCAGTGTGATAAGTGGTAGCCAAAGGGAGCTTCAAGGTGCTAACAGGTAGGAAGGGTTCCTAACTGAGTCTGGACAAAGAGATCTCAAGCATGAAGTCAGCTGACCCAAGGCTGACTTAGGCGGAGTCTAGGAGCTCTCAGATGGAGAAGAAGCACCAGTTCTTGGCAGAGGGACATGCACACACCCTTTACCCCAGCTGCAGCCTCACTGGTCACTCCCGATCACACTTTTCCTCTGCAAACATTTCCAGCTCATGGACCCATCTCAGCATCCTCACCTCCCCCATCACCCCAGGTCCCCAGCCCCACCTTGCCCTTCCTCCCCAGCGGTCCTGTGGGAAACTCTTGCTTGGGTTGGGTTAGTGGGTTGCGCATGTGTGTTTGAATATGCCGGCCAGCGTTGCTTGTGGTCTTATAATTGAGTCTCCCCAGGAAGGGACAGATGTGGGAACTGAGATCCTGGAACTGGACCAGGGAAGGGTGGGGCAGGGGAAAGAAGGATCCTGAGAACCAGCCGACTGTGGTGCAGTCCCTAGAGCTGTGGGAAACCAGAGGGGAACAGAATTCCCCAAATCAAGGAAGAGTGAAAGCAAGGCCTTCCAGGGCTGCTGAGCACCTTGTCGGTGGGAGAGAGGTTGGGCCCTGCCAGCCCTTGGCCTCCTCTTTTCCCCCCTACCCTGTCCTCAAGGCCAGCAGCAAAACCTGCAAAGCCCTCATGCTGACCTGGCTGCCCCCACCGTAGGGAGAAGTCCCCACTGCCCTGGACCAGTCTGTGCTTCTTGAATCCTGCTGTCCTTGTCACCTGGCTCCAAGCTTACTGCAACAACAGCTGCTGCTGTCTTCACCCCCTCCCCCAGCCCTGTCAGGCCCACCCTCTTCCATGGCCCAAAAGGCCACAGAGGCCACATCATAATGTAGAACAGATTTTTTTCAAACACTGGGGAGTATCAGGAAGGAATGGCAGCACAGGGCAGAACAGGAAACAAAACGGATGGGTAGACGGGAGCGGGACACTGACACCTGGCTCTTCTCTCAGGCATGGCATGTGGCCCAGGCCTTGTCCCCACTCCAAGGCAGTGCCTCCATTCCCCCGCTTTTCTCTGGATCCCTGTAGCCCTAATCCCTCCTTCTTCTTGAGCTTCTAGGGGAGAACCCTTAACTGTTGCAGAGAGTGGAGAAGGCGGGGGGAAGGAGGGAAGGTGGGAAGAAAGGGGTCCTGGAAACACACCATGTGTTCTATTTCACCAAATCTTCCCCCAGCAGCATGGTAGCACATATGATCTGTACCTTACAGATGAGGAACTTGAGGCTCAAAGAGGAAGTGGTGGAGTCCACTCTCTCTCCAGTACTTCATTCCTGGGACACAGATTGTCCCAGGGCACCTGGACTCCAAGTTGCCCCATCACACCACAGCCAAGGGGCAAAAGCCTGGGAGTGGGGGAGCCTCTGAGATCAGGGGCAGCAAGATCTGGGGTCCCGTGTCTCTACCGTTCCAGCTGGTTCCGGCTGGCTGTGACATCTCAGGGAGCTGCAGGCCATGGGCACAGTTAGCTCAGGGAGCTTAACAAATGTTTATAAAACCTTTCATACGCAGTTAATGATCCTTATTAGGGCCTGGAAAAGCAGTCACTCCTGCCACGTCCCAGCTTTAAGGAGCGTTTTATTATTACACGCCACTCCGCAAATTCACGAGAGAAGTCGTGGCCCGTTTGTCAGCAAGGTCAATGCCTGGGGATGCTGATGAGAAGCCTCTGTCCTGGGGCTGACTGGGCCAGATTCCCAGCTCCACCTGCCCTCTCTGCCACCCCCACATGCCCATCACCCTCAAGCTGCCAGGGCATTAGCTGTTTCCCCTGTAAAGTCCCACCTTGAGGCTGCCCTGGCTCCAGAACCCTGTGCCTGGGACATGAGTCAGGCAAGACCTGGGGCGAGACACCTCCCTGTCCTGGGTGGGGAGGTGAGACCTTACCAGAAATCCAGATGCCTAGGCCCCAGACCCAAGTCTAAATCCTTGACCAGGTGCCCAGCTGGTCTGAAGACGTATATTTGGGAGCTACAGTACCTGAGACATGAGCCTCTGACACCTGCATGCCAAGTCTGGCTCTGCCCCCGACTGTGCAACCTTAGGCAAATCTCCTCATTTTTTTTTTCAGTATCCCCACCTGTAGAATGGGCAAATCATATCTACCTCCAAATGGTTTTTATGAATGTGATGTCATTTTATGTGAGCAAAGGGTGCATCATGATGACCCAGTCAAACCTGCCTCTGCTCTTGGAATGGTAGAATCCCAGCACTGGGATCAGGAACCTCCCAGCTCTAGGTGAGAAGCAGGAGGTGGAACTAGATAGGGTCATGGTTGCTCAACATTGCGGTTGTTGAATTGCCACTCAATTGTACATTGAAAAATGGTTTACAGGCCGGGAGCAGTAGCTCATGCCAATAATCCCAGCACTTTGGGAGGCCGAGGTGAGCGGATCACAAGGTCAGGAGATCGAGACCATCCTAACATGGCGAAACCCCATCTCTACTAAGAATACCAAAAAGTTAATCAGGCGTGGTGGCACGTGCCTGTAATCCCAGCTACTTGGGAGGCTGAGGCAGGAGAATAACTTGAACCTGGGAGATGGAGGTTGCAGTGAGCAGAAATTGCACTCCAGCCTGGGCAACAAAGTGAGACTCAGTCTCAAAAAAAAAAAAAAGGTTTACATTATGTGAATTTTACCTGAAAACAAAAATCAAAAGAAATCAAGTTCCTTCCCATCTTAAACACGACATGCCTGCCAGGCTCTGAGCCTTGGTACGGCTGTTCCCTCTGCCCACTCACATTTTAGGGTTCATTGAAAATCACTTCCTCAAAGGCTCCCTCAAGGAGGTACCCCCTAATGTGCTGTGTCTCCTCCCCTGGGAGAGGGCAGCACCCTCACTAAACAATACGCTGAGGGAGGGGCATCCTATCTGCAGCTGTTCCTCATCTGACACATAGTAGGTGCTCAATATTTGCTCATGTAATGGGAAATTTCACTTTAAATCAACCCTAGTTTTAGGAACAAAAAGCAGGGCAGCCCTGCGCCAGTTGCACAGTGGGTGGAGGAGCTGGGGGCGAGGCCTGTCCCACCCCTAGAAGAGGCCCCTGCCTTCCTATCCCCTGTCAGCAGTTTCCCCTGGGTAGGAAACACAGCCCAGACACTGAGCCTCTCCTTCCCAGCCATTAGCTAATCTGGTCCCAGCCAGCCAGCGTGCCAGGGCCTCTGTCTGCCCTTCCTGTTTCCCCAGGACACCACTGTTTACACGGTCAAGGGCTTATCACAGACAGGCAGGCAAAGGCCCATGCTAGGAAATCTTGTCCCCAGCATCTCCTGACACTCCAAGGTTTTGACTGCTTGAGCTATTGGCTTCTAGGTGTCTCTGCTGGAAACTGCTCAAGTGCAGGGCCTCAGTTTCCCCACCTCTAACATAAACAGGTGAACAACCACTTACTGATTTAACACCACTGTGGAGTGAAGTAGCTAAGCGGTGGGCTCTGTATTCCAAACTCCTGGGTCTGAATCCCAGCTCTGGTCCTCACTGTGTGAAGCTGAGCGGTGATTTCACTAAGACTGCCTCGTTTCCTCATCATGAAATGGATACAATTCCAGTACTCACTCTCCAGGTCTGTAGCACTTTGCCTTACCTAGCACCATGCCCAGAGCACTGTAAGCACTTACAGCTGCAAGCTGTGACTTTCAGAGCGCCTTCCCTTATCCTCATGGCTCGGATCCGTCACCATTTCTTCCCTTGCAAAGCAGAGAAGAGGAGCAATTTGTGGGTACTCACCAATGGGTGACTGTCAGCCCCGGCCAACACTGGTCACCAGAACAGCCACCCTGGCTCTGGCATCTTTCACCCACTTTGACCTTGGATGCATCATGAAAACAAAAAAGGGAATTTACAGAGGAAGAAACAGAGATTCAGAGAAGACTGGGACTGCCCTTGCTCACCCAGTTACGCAGAAGTGGCCTGCAGGTGGAAATGAAACCCACCCCTGCAGAAGGGGCAGGGTCCAGGCTGTCTGCCTGTATGGTCTTGGGCCAATCGCTGCCCTCCCTTAGCCTCTGTCTCCCCAGCCATAAAATGGGCACATTAATCCCTACCCAGCCTAACCCCTAGAAAGCACACAGTGAGCATGAGAGAGGGGCTATGAGCACCATCCTCAGGCAGGTGGGCAAGACAAGGCACCTGCCAAGTACCAGGTATCATCCTCACACCAAGGACAGATGTCCAAAGTGATGTAGCTCCAGCTATGACCTCGCTGGGGGTCCCAAGATGAATCACTTGATTGGCAGCTCCACTTGGCTGTTCCAAAGGCATTTCAAAATCAGCCAGACCAAAGCAGAACTCTGTCTTTCCACCCCAATCTCCGACTCCTCTCCTGGTGAACACTACTCCCGCCATCTACCCAGTGGCTCAAGGTCACGATCATGTACATTATCCTCAACTACTCTCTTGCCCTTCCCTCCTACCCCCATCCTTTCAGCAAGGCCTATCAAGTCTGCCCTGGAGACATACCGCAAAGCCACCTCTCTAAGCCCACTGCCTGCAGCTAGGGCCAAGCAGCAGCCACTGGATCTGAATTGTATGAGAGGTGCATAACTTCCCTTCCAACTGCAGCCCTCGAACCCCCACCTTCCATTACTTTGAAGAGTTACTGGATCCCACCACTTACCTGTTTTAAACACTCTGAAGTATTCTCATCTGGCTGGAATAAAACATAAGCTCCCTACCTGACTTACAAAACCACGCACAATCCGATGTCTGGCTTGGCTCCACCCCCCCCCCCACCACCATCCCAGGCACACAGCCCTCTTCCTTCCCTCCAGTGGGCCAGGTTCTCTCCCTTCTGTGTGCTCTTCCCCTGATCTCTATCATTCATATCTCAAATTAGTGTCCCTTCCTCAGAGAGGCCCAACCACCCCACTGGTTTCCTTATCCACAACTCAGTAACGAATCAGACTCCAGTGCTCTGCATCTTCCATTCTCCCTGTGTGCCTGCTTTGTCGTTTCTGTTGCTTCCCACAATACTGAGGGCAAGAAACTCATTCCTATGACTCCCAGCATGAACAGAACCTAGCACATAGAAGGTGCTCAGGAAATATTCATTGACTGAATGAATGAATGGGTGAATGTAATACAGCTTCAAAAAGCCTGCCTGCGATTCAAAAGTTTACCTGAAAGAGAGACTCAAGGCCTTTTAAGCTGCAACTCCTCAGGAGCTAGGACTTGGTCTGACTCACATCTGGGTGCCCATGCCAGAGCACGGGGCTTGGTACAGGGCTGGCACTTTGTAAAGGTCTGACCGTTATCTGTGCAGGCAACTAAGAAAAACCATGTCAGACTCAGAAAATAGTGATGTAGAGTGAGCTCTCTGTGCTCTGGGTGCTTGCAAAGGATCACACAGCAAGCCAATGGCTTAATGGAGATAGATATAAAACATGCATGGTATCATAGAATAAGCAAAATACATTAAGCCATAAAGTGACATATAGGGTGGAATACCATTACATGAAAGTTTAAACCTGAATAACCACACTGTTTATTGTTTATAAACACAAAAACACATGGTTACAAAAAAAAACATGCGTGAGAAGAAAGTCACCATCTCTGCAGAGGGAGGAAGAGGATTAGTATTGTGGAGGCCACATATGGGACCACAGTCATATCTATAGTACTGTGTTTCTTGAAAAGAAAAATCTGAAATAGATATGGCACAATATGAGGATAAGATAGAGCTCAGTGAGTCATCTGTAGCTGTTTGTTATGCTGGTAGTCTATGGGTTTGAACGTCTCCAGGATCACCTTGTATTAATGCAACGTAACTCCAGAAAAAGCGCCCTATCTGTTGAACGAGTGCCTGATGTGTGGGTGACTTGGCGGATGGATAGATGATGGCAAAAAGGACAGATGCATGCACGCCTGGGTAAACGGAAGGATGGATTGGTGGATAGACAGATGGATCCATGAAAGAATGGATGGATGGATGGCATATGGGTGGATGCCTGTTGGGTAGATGGATAGGTGAATGGATGGGTGGATTCGCAAATGGATGGATCAAATGGATGAGTGGTAGAAATGGTACTAGCAATTGTCAAAGTTTACCCTACTCCTTCCATGTTTGTTGACTACTTACCCACATGTCAAGCCCTATGCTAGTCCCTGGCATAGTACATACAGGATTCAGACAATTCCCTTCCCCGCAGGAGCTCAAAGCTGGGGCCGAGATTCAGGCCCAACAGGGAGACAATGTGAAGTGTTACAATCGCAGATGCGTGTCCACAGTGAAAGGAGGGACAAATTCCCATAGGGATTTCTCCATAGAGGAAGCAGGAGTTCTTCCATGTTCTCAAGGGATGCATTGTTCTTTGGAGAAGAAAGCAAGCCTGGTGTCCCAGACAGAGGGGTATCTGAACCAGGCTGTGAGGAGTGGGGCCATGAGTCTGGGGAAGGGCTACTAGCAAAGGAAGCACAGAAGAGGGGAAAGAAAGCTAAAGCTAGCAAGAGGAGTTGAGGCCTGGACTGCCACGCTGGGAGGTGAGACTTCACCCTTAGGCCACATAGGTCAAGTCTGACCAATTGTCAGAGTCATCTGATTGGAACAGAAGGGGGTTAGGCCCAGGAATCAGAAGGGATCCAAGTCTGTGTTCACCCTCAGCCAGGTCCCCTATTCCACCCCACTATCATTACTGGCTCAGTGTAGCTTGGTGCCTATGGGCAGGAGCCCCTTCCATGGTACCTACACATGTTCAGTTCACACTGGGCTCAACGGCCCCAAGTGCCTAGGTGTGGATGTCAGGGTCTGGCAGGGGAGAGAAGTGGGAAGCCCAAGTGCATGTCTGCACACTGACCCTGATGGCAGCACATTTTTTTGTAATCTCACCAAACAATTCTCCAACAAGAATCTTTATTGCTCGGCACAGGCTCCCAGCTAACTAGGAGAGCATTTTTCTAATTACGTTTCCCTTGAAATACACCCGGGTTTGAGTTAACACCTCTTCAGTCTGCCAAAACCTAAGTCATTTTAAAATTAGTTCTGGAGGTTTTGCAAAAGCCCCACCGGGATGCAGCATTCCTTTCCCACCAAGTTGTGTACCGAAAACTCTCCCCAGACGCCAAGAGCTTGTCTTGAAGACTACGTGCAGAGGGCCCAGGCAAAGGTCCACATCCTGGCCCGACAGGCTCTCCTCCCACTCAGGTCTGTTGAACAGCCCTTGCAATGCTGCAAGATCGATAGAATCATAAATGCATTTTGCCCTAAGCAGTCTTTCTGATACTCTTTAAAAACCATGTGGATGGGAGGAAAATGTGATCCATATGGTTTTGAATCATTAACACTTAAATCGTCAAAACAGAGAGTTTTTTTCAGGAGAAATTTCATAGCCAAGGCACCGTTAGTGGCTCCTTAATAAACTGTTTAAAATTCTGTTGTTCCCCCTAAAACATGCAAGCACATGCCACGTATGCAGCACACGTATGCATACCCCACTAACTCTGAGATGGCATCATTGGGAAACACAGCCCATTAAGCACATCTATCCCCAAGACAGGGATGGGCTAAAAGCCCTCTTGAGGCATCTTCTGAGCACTGGTGGTGAATGAAATCTACTCTGTTCAATTATTTAGGCTGAGGAGTTCCATAAAGCTTCAAACTCATCTGGGCAAGCCCCTTAATAATACAGATGAAGAAGCTGAGGCCCAAAGAAGGTGCAGACTCTTGAAGAGTTGGTAGAAGTCACAGGAGAGTATTTCAGGGTGAAGAAACCACATGGGCAAAGTGCCTGCTGCCGTTGCCCCGAGTGCCTAAATGATAGGGTGTGAGGTAGGGATCTGGGCAGGAGAGGGAGGCTGGTGACTGGTCATGGAGCATATCCCAGGGTTCCCCATAGCCTGAGTAATTCAACTCCCCGCTTTAGCCTGAAAGGTTGTGGGAGGGAGGATCATCATTTCCATGAAACGCAGATCAGATCCTAACTCTTGATACAGTGGCAGGGATGGCTTGAACTAATAGGGTGATCAGTTAAAATATCATTGCAGGACTCTTAGGAGAAATAATAATTACATAGGCTTCAGGCAGAAAGGCAGAGCTAACCTGAAAGGTATTTTGGAGATAAAATTGATTGGACTAGGGACCACATGAGTGCAGCTAGTGATAGAGAAACAGCATCAGGATAATATCTCTTTCCTAAGGCTTCTGGTTAAAAAATTACCACAAACATAGCAGTTTGAAATATGAAAATTTATTCTCTTATAACTTTCAAAGTCAGAAGTCCAAAATGAGTCTTCCAAGGCTAAAATCGAGGGCTGGTTCCTTCTGGAGGCTCCAGAGGAGAAACCATTCCTTGTTCCTTCCAGCCTCTGGTGTCCGTCAGCATTCCTAGGCTTGTGGCCATATCACCCCAACCTCTTGCTTCCACTGTTGCATCTCCTACTACTCACTCTAACCCTTCTGCCCCCTTCTTATAAGAACCTTGTGATGACATCAGGCTCTCCCAGATAATCTCCCCATCTCAAAATCTTAAACTAGATCATATCTGCCAAGTCCCAGGGATTCAGATGTCAATATCTGGGGCCTTGGGGCATTATTCTGCCTACAAGAACGAAACCCAGATTTCTAACTTTTGCAACCAAGTGATGCTTTCACCCAAGGATGGAGGAGGTTGGTGGGGAAGATAATTAGATTGATGTGGGAAACAGTAATTGTAATTAGAAGTCTAGGAGACATCCAGGAGGGGAGCCCAAGTAGAGACTCTTCCATGAGGGTCCAGAACACAGGAGGGAAGTGTGATTGGAGAGTGCAACTTTTAGGTCTTGGGTAACATCAACACAGCTGTCGTCATAAGAAAAAATGAAGCTTTCTTTATTTCACATTTATTTCCCTGGCCAAAAAGGGCCAAGGCGAGAGAGATAGAAGGAGGCATTGATCAAGATGGAGGAGTAATCTGACAGTTGATCCAAGAAAACGGAGTGGGAGAGTTGCCAGGGTGGGATCAGGGAGAAGGAGTACATCAGGTACCAGGATAGGGTCAAATGGGATAGGTCACTGGTGCTCTCAAAGCCATTTGAGCAGAGTGAAAACAAGCGGTGGGATTTGCTGAGGTTTGCCACAAAATTTCTTGAAGTACAGACAATGAGAGAGCTTTGTGTGCAGAGGGCAGGAATGGGCAGAGGCTGGTGCTGCAAAAGACAGAGGGATTTACTGCTACAGCCAGGTCTCAGGGGGGTTGAGAGAGTACAGGAGGAAGGGAAAGGAGGATATTGGTCCCTCCTCCTTTCCCAGGAGGAGAGGGAAGGGAAAGGGGAGCATCAATGATCAAGCATGTGAAGATGGAAAGAAGAGAAGGTCACCCGGATATGGTACAAAAACAGGAGACGAGGTCGTCAGATGAGAATGGGACCAGGAGAGGCTAGAGGTATTTGCCAGGCTGTGAGAGAGAAGAAAAGTCCCTGGAGTGGCTCCATACAGAACCCATCCTCCCCTCCCACTACCTCCACGAACCCTCTGGCTGGTGGTCCCAGCTCTTACTCCTTTGTACTTTCCAAAGCATGAGGCTGAAAAAAATGGAGCTTCCCTGCCGGCTGGAGCAGGATCTCCCCTGCCTTCCTTCTTTGTTCTCCTGTGACAGGGCCCTCAGGTCGAAAAGCAGCAGCTGCTTAGACATGAGGGAAGCAGGGGAGGTGGGAGCTAAGGGCAGTCACATGTGAACGTGAACTTGAGCTTGACTTTGAGCCCCTTCCTCCTGCCCTCACCCAGGAACCTCAACCTGGGCCTTCTTCACACTTATTGTAACCAGATCGCAGTGCTCTGTGTGATCTTGGCCAACTCCCTCCCCATCTCTGGGCCTCCTGTTGAAATGAGATACTTGGAGCAATGACTGCTAAGGACCTCGCAGCCTCCAAAGCACAACCTTGGATGCGGAAGAGTTGTCTGAGTTGCCTCAGGGAGGCCCAGCCTCTTTGGAGAAGGGCCCAGGACTCTGTCATTTTGTAAACATGATGCAGGCCTGTTTGGTGCTGCATAGCTGTGGTTTTCTGTTTTCCCCAGCAGTAGCTACAAGGCCTGGGCTGCAGCTGAGACAGCCCAGCAGGGAGGGAGAGGGTGGCAAAGAGGAGGGCAGGAGAGAGAGTGCTTCTCTGTGCTGCCTCCTCTGCTTGGCTCCGAAAGTGTGCAGAAGGGAGGAAAACACACAGGCAAGTTAGACAGACCCTTCCTCCACCTCCACCCACCCATCCCAAAGACTGATACTTTCTAGCTGCTTCTGTAAAGGAAAAAAACGCATTCTCTTCGTTGGCCTTCCTCTGCTTTGGAGCAGATACCAACATGCAGCTTTAGTCAACTTAACCTTGGGCAGATCTCAGAGGGAAGAAGAGCGCCCCAGGGAGGAGATGGGGTGAATGTGGAAGCCCTCCGCAGAAACACCAACAGACATGCCGGGCGAGCCTTTTATTTGTATATACTTCAACCTGCCCAGACCCTTGCTGGGGCCTGGCACACAGTAGGCCGAGATAACTCTGTGTTTATTAGCCACATAGGATGGAATCTGGGGAGAATGCAAAGTCATCGTGGAAGATAAGAAATGGCCCTGAAGGGTATGGCAATGCGACTGGGTGCCCCATTCAGAGCCCCTTTCCTGGACATGAGAATCCATCACCCAGATGTTGCGGGATGGGGGATGCAGCCAATGGTACACACTGTACCTTCTCAAACCAAGGGGAGCGGTCTTGTCCAAGGATGCCTGAAACTTGCCCACCCCTTCACAGATCAGGCCCTGCCCACGGCATACAATTGCTTTTATTTCATTCTTCTGCCATAATACATAGGTATGATCTCCGTTTTAGACAAAATGGCACACATGAGTAGCACATGTGTGTTTCCATGCAATCAGGAAAGCATATACATACACACAACATAGAGTCCCACACACTGCTGTTTCAATTGGCTGTTTAAAAATGAATACAGGCGGGGTGCAGTGGCCCACGTCTGTAATCACAGCACTTTGGGAGGCTGATGAGGGTGGATCACTTGAGCCTAGGAGTTCAAGGCCAACCTAGCCAGCATGATGAAACCCCGACTCTACTAAAAATAAAAATAAAGAACTGGGTGTGGTGGTGTACACCTGTAAATAGCTACTTGGAAGGCTGAGGCAGGAGAATCACTTGAACCCAGGAGGTGGAGGTTGCAGTGAGCAGAGATTGCGCCACTGCATGCCAGCCTGGGTGATAGAGTAAGACTCTGTCTCAAAAACAAACAAAAAAATGCAGACTGTGCATGTCCAAGGACATGCTTATTAAGGATGCTGCCTTAGATGACAGGCAGCAAGAAAGCCCCACCACCCTTCCAGGTCTGACTCTTCCATGTCTGACTCAAATGCCCTCGCCCTGCCCTGCCACCCCAGCAGCTGCTGCCTTGCAGCCCAGAGTAGGCAGGGCGAGCACCAGGATGTAGGCACCCTCCTTCCAGGTTCATCAGATCTGCTTAGCCGCAGCCTCTCCCCTCTCCCAGGAGATTGCTGAGCCGGGTTCTAGAGCTGCATCAGGGAACAGCTGCATCTGAAATCAAGGCTACTCAGCTATTTCCCAATTCCTATTTATGTTGGGAGAAACAAATTGCCCCGAGGCAGGGACCTCTAATGTGCTCCTGTGAGGACAACCCTGAGGGTGCCAGGCTAGGGGCACTTAGATGTTTCTGAGAACACCAGACACCTTTAGATACCTTGAGAGTTGCCCACACCCCATGCCTCCGGGCCATGAGCTCAGCCCTGAACTCCTGATTCTGAAGGTTCCTTGGGAGATGCCACTTGTCTCCCTGCAGCTTCTGGGACACCCAGCCTTAGCCCAAGGCTCCTGAGCTCAAAGCACTGAATTTGGGGTCCACAGACCAGGGTATACAGGGTCCTGGTCTCTACAGGAAGAAAGCCACAAGTCTCTGCAGCTCTGGTAAACACCTGCACTGACCCCAAGGAAAAGTCTCAGTCTCCTCCTCTGTGCATGGGTCAGCATCACAGGTTAGGCTGTGTAACAAGTAAGTCCCCACATTGCAGGGCCTTCCCAGGATGCTCTCTCCTCACTCAAATAAAGGGGTTCCCAGGCAGGCTGCCCTTTTTCATTGTGTGTCTTTGACCTCCAAGGCCACTGTGGAACTGGAGAGAACAGGATGGAGGAGGCACATATCTCTTAGCTGCTTGGCCTCAGGGGCACATCCAGATTTTGTGGGTCTGAAACTTGCAGGATTTGAAGGCCCTTTTCTATGAATGTAAAATGCCCACAGCAACTCACACACCACTGTACACAGAAATTATAAATACGAAATATCCATGGCCTTCCAAAGGGAGGGGCTGGAGGAAGTGGGCACCCTGGAGCCCATGCCCATTAGCTTCGGGATGAATGGCCCCTGTTTGGCTTGGAAGGGACATATCCCCATTGCTCACAGTCCATTGGCCAGACCAATCACCTGGGCCCAGTCTCGGCACAGGAGGCTGGGAGGTGTGAGGGAGCCCACGGCTCCTGTGAGCCCTAACTACTTCCAACTCAGCACGCTGTACCCAGACACAGTGTGATGCAGGGCCACGGAGTGGAGGTGGACGCCCTATGCAAATGCGGAAAAGCAGAATGAGCCATGCCTTGGCCAAAGCACCTCCCGAAGATAGCATGAGCGAGGGTGGGGCGTGGCAGCTCTACCCAGCCCGGGTGTCGGGAGAGTTGGTTTTAGTCCCAAAGCTGTCCTTACTCAACAGTGAGGACCCTAGTGACTCACTCAACCCTCCTGCACCTCACTGGCCCCATTGCCCCTGTATGTAAACTGATCCTGCTCTTCCAAGGAGAAAACAAGATTGTCTACAATGCTTTGCAGAGAGCCCAGTGCTTTGCCCCAGCAAGCCACATTGTGATTCTCTTTAGCAAGGCAGCTCTGTCATTCTTCCTTACAGTCACCCAAAATCAGGTAATACCATGTCCCAGATGCTCTGCCCATGGGCCCTTGTGTCTGCCTCAAGTATGGCGGCAATGGTGAAGGCCCAGGTTCCTCTTGTGCAGGCTGTCCTTTCTCACCCCATCTGCATCCCCAGCCCCGACACGTCCATGTGTCTTGGTCTGAGGAGACAGACCAAGACAAGCAGACCTCTCTCAGACACTGCATGAATGTACCGGATGGTCTGGGAGTACTCTAGAATATTCACTCAAGTACTCCCTAGAGGTTAGCTTATCTATCCATGGGTGCTGGAAGTGCCCCCAGTGGGCACTGGTGGGGCAGTCAGAAAGTAGCTGCTCAGTTCCCGTGGGCTGCATCCCCACCCCGATGCTGCCCTAATAAAGTTGTTTTTAAATCTTCATAGCCCCCAACCCTCTCACTCTAGAATGTCATCATATCAACCCATCAAAATGCATCCACATCTCACGCAAGTATCATTTACATCTAACTTCATAGGAGCCGGGGTGAGTTGAATTTAACGAGTTGACATGATGTTATGTTATGCACATATTCAATTAAGCATTGATTAATTTCAATTTGGCAGTCACTTTGTGAAGTTGATCATTTCTTTCTCGGCTATCAAATATTTTTCAAAAGACTGTCATCCATAAGCCCTGGTCTTGAGGTGTCCATGGATAAACCAGCCCCTGGACAGCCCCCTTCCTGGTGTGAACAGCCAGGCTTTGCTGTCTTTTCAGATGATGCAGATGTTGTGGCGACCGCCTGGCTGTGCCGGCCCCAGCACAGGATACTCCTGCTTCTCACATTAGGGCTTAACCTCTTTCTTGTCCCACACGAAGAGCTGAGGGTAAAGTGAGGGGCTGAGGAACAATGGGGGGTGCTAGATCCTGTGACCAGAGCAGAGAAGGGAGGAGGAAAGTTGCAGGCAGTAAAGGGATGGTCCAGGAGCACAGTGAGAATCCTGCCTTGGCCAAAGTCACAGGCTAGCAGTGGCATGGCCCTCAGCTCTCTGAGCCTCAGGTTCCCCATCTGCAAGTGAGCAAGTGAGGATGAGGAGGGGGGCCCTCTACAGTCTCCTCCTTACTCTCCAGATCTAAAGAGCTTCAATGTTACAGCGGGATGCTTATTCTGGGACATTCTGCTATAGGACTAATAGGATCAACACAAGTAAATGGGTGTTTTTATCCTTGAAAAGTCGTCATCATGTATGAATTGCAGGTGTGCAAATGGATGGTGGGCATGGGTCTATGCATTTGCCTGTGACGTGTGAATCCTGAAGCAGAGGTGTACATGGACATTGTGTGTAGTGCTGTGTCTATATATTGTGTAAATGTAGACATATGTGTTTGTGTCATATGTGCACTGTGCATCTGTGTATGTGTGAGTATGCATGCACACACACAGTGAGAGCCAGGTGAGAAGGGATAGCACTTGAGGGTCCGGGCTGTTACTATTTACCTGCCTGGTTCCTGCTTCACCAGAACCCTTTATTTCCTTCCAGAAGGTGTTCCCATTGTAAGCCATCACACTGAGCTGCCGTGCCACTCAGTGACTCTGTCATTAGGCACCAAACACATGCGATTTACACCCTACAAATGTCCTCCTCTCCCTCTTCTTCTCTTGACCCCCACGTGAAAGCTGTGAGGTCAGTATTATCTCCCCCATTTTGCAGATGAACGAACTGAGGCTCTGACAGAGACTAATGACACGTGAAAGCAGAAACTGTGGGTGCAAGACCTTCTGGACCCCCACAGAAGGGCAAGTTGAGTGGACCTTTATGGGTGTGTCTCTACTCTTGGACCCAGCTTTCTCTGACTTCTTCCCTGGCCCATGGAGATCCAAGGTCAGGCAGGAGTCAAGGTCAGCCTAGGGTGCCAGGCAGGGCTGATGGGCAGCCCCACTCCATAGCTGGTGGGGATGGCATAGAGCCAAAGCATTGGGTAAGTTGGGCTGCTGAGTGCCGTGGACATGTCAGGTCTCGCCTCAGCCTGCTGCTCCCTGGGATTAGCAGCTGCAGTCATGGAGCCAGGGAGCCATCTCCTTAGAGCAGCTGGGCAGGGCAAGACAGGGCAGGGGTGAGGGAGCCACTCATGGGGTGGAAAGAGTTTCGAGTGGCCGGGTGCCAGGCCACCCAGGGTCACTGGTGCCATCCTCAGGACCTTCCCAAGCTGGGGCACCACTGGCTGGCTAAGTCTGATGCCACCAGATGGCCTGGCAGCACACCAATCACCTTGTCCCCTCCTCACAGCAGTCCCCTGCAGAGGCTCCTATGACTGTTTTGTGGATAAGAAAACTGAAGCCATGGAAATGAAGTGACTAGCTCTAACATGCACCATGAGTTGGAATCCGCAGCAAAAGACCCAAGCTCTAACTCCAACTAGGCCCCAGTGGAAACCAGAATAAGGTGGTTATTTGGACATTGACCGTGTGTCAAGAGCTGCACCAGGTACATCTCGGTAAGATCTCATTAGACCTGACAACCCAGTGGGGTAGAGAACATCGCCTCCATTTGGAGAAAAGGAAACAGGCTCAGGAAGATTAATTTGATTGCCCAAGGCCACAAAATTAGAAAGCGGCAGAGCTGAATCCAAACCCAAATATGACTGCCTCAATGACCTTCCTAAAATACGCATCTGAGCAGGCTTGGCCTCTGCTTCCCACTGCTTCCTGACACCTCAAGGACCACAGAGCAAAAACCAGGACACTTCACCTGGCTTTCGAGGCCCTCCACACTCGGGCTCGCCTTGCCGTTCCAGCCGATTCCCTCACACTGCTCCTTCTCCAGCCCCCGCCCCCTGCAGCCTTGAACATGCTATGTGTTTGCAGAGCTCTGGCCTGGCAGCGCCCGGTCCCTGTGCCAGAAATGCCCTTCACCCTCTTCTCTGTCCCTCAAATTCCCATGCCACACAGTGGAATCAGAGAAAGTGTCCTAGAGGAGGTGATATTTGAGTTGGAGTCAGTTAATCCTCTGGATTCATGAAACAACTTTTACAATCACTATAGCGTGATATTGCTGAGGAGATCCCGATGTTTATTTAAATATCTGGTCACCAGACTGGGAACACTTTCAGAGCAGGGATGATGAATGGTTTATCACTGTATCCTAGCAACGGACACAGGGCCTGGCCCAGAGCAAGTACTCACCTAGATGATCATGGGGATGGATGGATGGATGGATGGATGGACAGATGGCTTGATGATTGGAAGATGGATAAATTAATAATGGAATGGATGAGCTTGGAATGATAGAAGAAGAAATGGATGAATTATTCATGTCAACAAGCACAAAACTATACAGCACTGACAGAGTATACTGAATGCCCTCTCTAATCTCACCACGCTCAGCCAGTAACTTGAGAAGCTTCTCCTGCTTGCATCCTCTACAACTTTTGTTCTAGGCTGAAAAGACCTGGCAGGTCCCTCTGGACAAGGGACAGAAAATGTGTGAGATGGGGTGGGAAAAGGACCCCCACCCAGAGTTGCTGAGCTCACGTCCTGGAAACCCATGGCTGCACTCTAGGAAGAAGCAGGGCCTGCCCCATCCCCTGAGATGAGCTAGGCAGGGAGGAGCCCACAGTTCTGTCTTTCCATTAGCTAAGAACTCTTCCACGCCTGCCCTCTCCCAGATCCAAATTCTACTGCCCAGAATAATTGGAGCTGGGCTGGAGCCCAATGCCGCTTCAACCCCAAAACCAAAACCACGCTGGCTTGAGCAAGAAAGGCCTTGGGCTGAGCATCCAGGAGCAGCTGGGGAAGAAAACTTGACCAGGACTTGGAGACAGCTGGAGGCAGCTGGGCCACCATCAGGGGGCAGCTTCTGAGAACAAGGGTTCTGAGCATAGGGCCGTGAGTCTGAGTCCTGCTACAGGAGCACACAGGCTCTTCCTGAGGAGGGGCAACGGTGCTGGCTTCTGGTTGGGTTGTACCCCACCCCTCAGCTTCTCCACCCACCCTGCAGCCTCACATCTGCAAGTGAGGCCCTGCCAAGGAAACAGCTGCAGCCCACGCTCCAAGGCTCCCCAAACCCCAGCACTACCCACAACAGCCAAAGCCACATCCCATCCGTCCCCCAGCATGGGCCCGAGGGAGGGGAAATGCTCGTTAATCACAGGGAGACAGCTTCCGGGCTGCCTCGAAGACAGGCCAAGGAGACCGGAGCTGAGAGGAAGCTCCCCACAAAGCCTCGAGAGAGGTCAGGGCTCCCACTCCGACCCAACACAGAATCCGTCAGCAGCCAGTGGCTTGCCTTGCAGGACCTGGGGGAGTACTCAAGAGTCAGCCAGTCCTGGCTGTGGGCCTGGGCATCTGGAAAGAAGAGCTGATGTGTCCCTCTGCCATCACACCTGCAAACTGAGGGAAGAGCTCTGGCACTACCTGTATGCACCACCTAGAGTAAGTCTTCAACTGTGGGGAGGGTGCGGACTAATGCCCATACCCTTCATCCCTAGCCCTACAGAAGGGAGAGTCATCTGTGGTCTTTGGCCCAATCTGAGTCACTGGCAGATGGGTGTCATTGAACTAGTGTGGTGTTTTTAACAAATGATGCATTTGAATGTCTTTGGGTGGGATGTGCAGTCTTCCGTGAGACACACCCATCCCCACCACGTATTCCCACTCTTGCCTTACCTGAAACCCACTCCTTCCATACCTAAGTCACCTGCATGGTCCCTTGGGTCAGTCAGGATGCACTAGGCTTTGCTGCAGGAACAGCCAGCCCACGAATCTCAGTGGCTTAACAAAGCAAATGTCAATTGCTCGTTCATGGTACAGGTCAGATCTAGGTTGGCAGGTACTCTGCAGCACGTGGGCTGACAGAGGCTCCACCCCACTGCATACTTCCATAATCCTCAAGGCAGGGGAAGAATCATGGCAAGTAATACTCAGGCCCTTGAGCCTCTACTCAGCAGTGACCCTCTTTGATTCTGCTGCCCTTTCATTGGCCAGAGCAAATCACACGCCACACCCCTCAGAAAGGGCAGGGAATGGTGATCGTACTACGTGCCCAGAAGAAGAGAGAAGCAGTTGGGATATTTGACCAGCCCTAATGATGACCACACCCAGGGAGGCAACACCACCCAGGGAGGACTGAGTGAGGCTCCTGGCGGACTGAGTGAGACTCAGCCCTGCAAACTGCAGACACACAACGGCAGCCAGAGCAGCTTCAAACCCTCCATGGACACTCTTTGAGCACCGTGCCAGGCCCTGGGAGCAGGCAGTGAGGAGCAGAGCCCACACTTCATGATCTAGGAGGAAAACACATCACAACACACGACACCCTCAGCTAAGTTGTGTCTGAGAAGCTGTTAGATTATTAAGTCCTGTGGTGGGGCGGGGAGAGCCACAATCTCTGCCACGCTTTCCCTGACCCCCTCAGCAGGGCAGATGACATTTCGAATGAGCTTGAAGGAAATATACATTAGGTGTCTGTCAACTGGGTGGGTTGGGGGATGGTGTTAGGGGAAGTTAGTCAGGGGTCTAGGGAAGAGGGATCTGGGAAGGATGCATGGTGTGGAGCGGCCCTTGCAGAGCGTGCCCCAGAGGAACAAGGAGGTGAGCTGGAAGGGAGGGCCAAGCAAGAGGTAAGGGCCTAAGACAGCTGCGAAGGAGCCCGCTGTGCTGGATTCTATCCGGGGGCAATCTTGTGAATTCCCTGAGGGAAAATTCCAGGCTTTAGAGAGAAAAGATGCCCCATTTTATGTGGTGAGAACTGCGTTCCAGAGAGTTTAGTGATTGCCCCAGTAACACAGATGACACTGGTAGAGCCAAGGTTTGAAGCGGGGTCTGTCTGATCTATGAGGACGCCCACCAGAATCCAGGCACTGGATGCTTCATAGGTGCCTTATCTAATTTCCCTAAAACCACACGAAGTATGCATCACCATCCCTATTTCCCACAGGAAGACCCTGGCCTGCAGAGAGGTCATCCAAGACCAAGGTCGGATTGGGGCCTGGGGTGCCTATCTCTAGTGTGAGAGGACCCATGCAGACCCAGGGGCTGGGGCTTTTGGAGAAGCCATGGCAGAGAGGAGAGGGCCAAGAGCAATGGCAGGAGTGAGGGCAGACACGTGCCGAGAGCTGGGTTTCCACCCATGCTGCACAGACCGAGGCCCACCTCCTGATCTTCACCCTGCCTATGGCCAATGCCATCCAGGGCTACCAGATATGGCCTCATCTTGGAGCAGCTGAGCCCTCCATGTCCCACAGGGATGTATCCCACTCTGACATCAGAAGCACTTAGGCCTTCAAAGCTGGGGACAGGCCAGCTGACCCCTGACCTCACAGTGTGACCTTGGGTAAGTTCCTTATCCTCTCTGAGACCCATCAGAACACCTGGGGAAAGAGAGCCAGAGGTTCCCAGTGCCTCCTCTTCAAGGTCATGGCATTCCTGGGTCAGCCAGCAGTGAGGGGCTGGGCTGAGCTGCCCATCTGGGAGACCCAGCAGGAGGCAGCTGAGCAGAAGGTGGGCAGAGCACGGAGCACCTGGGTAGCTGCAGCAAGCGTCAGGACCCTCCATAGGCAAGGAGAAGGGGACAGAGCCAGTGCATCTTAAAGCAAATCTCCACCAAGTCCCTCCCATGTACCAGGCATCTGCTGAGCCCTGGTGGAACAAAACTGTGAGGAGGCAGGTATCACAGACATCCACTCTCCTTGTGACAGAGCCAAGGATCCCAGAGTATAAAGGTCATGTTCAACTGGACATGCTAGGACTTGAATGCAGGTTTTCAAACTCCACCACTTCCTCAGGAGGCAGGGGCAGGACCCCAAGGCCAGGCAAGAACCAGGAGGGAACTCAGGCATGAGGAAGTGTCCAAAATCCTGCCTCTGGAATTAAAGAACAAGGCAGAGACATTAAGTCTCAGAGCAGGTCCAAATCTCCAAGTCCCAGCCAGGCCTAGGGCTCCTGAAATTTCTCATCCTATGGTCAGCTCAAAGCCAATGAGTAGAGGCTCTGCCATAGCCAATATGGAGAGCTCATTCTCAAAGAAATCTTCTCTCCTCGCAGGAATCTCCACTCTTTGGATCACTATGCACTCAGAGGACCCTCCCCTGTTGCTTGCACACTGCCAGTGACAGAGGACTCACTCCCTCTGAATGCATTCCACTTTTCTTGTGTTTTGAAAGAAACAAAACCAGGAGTAGGGAGGATTATGCCCCCTGGAGACATGGCTGAGATGGTCTCCAAAGCCCCCATCCTCTCCAGCCCTCTTCCCTCAGCTTCCAGATATCCAAGCACAACACCCAGACTGGAAATTATTATCTACTAAAAATATGTGCTCCCAGCAAGCGCTAGATCCCAGGGCTGGCTCGTGATTCCTGTCTGTCTAATCGGCAAACCGTCTGCTCTCGAGCACTCTCACTTCCCCAGAACGGGCTGCAGTAGACGTCTACTCTCAGCTTCCCCTAAGAAGTTCGACTCAGCCTGTGACATTGGGCCAATCCCTCCCATCCTCCAGGCCTCAGTGTCCCCATCTGTCAAATGGAGGAACAACCTTTCAATGTGTTACCTTCCAACTGGCAAAGATCCCTGGACTGTCATCTTCGCAACGGGTGGAAATAGACCAGGCCAGCTGGGCCCCTGGCTAAGGCAGGGATGGAACCACAGATCCCAGGTCCACCCTGGTGCCCGTTTCATCAATGCCTGCTTTTGTCTGGAGCTCACAGCAAGCAGGTGAGTTCATTTTCCATTAAGGACAATTATCTCTTCATTTGCATATGCTAAATGTGACATTTAAGGTAGCAGTTCTTCCCCACCCCAAACAGGATAAAAGTCCAATGACAGGCAGACAACCTGCGGTTTGGGGCAGAGGTGTAATTGGCTCTTATTAAGGGACGATGCAGGGAGATACGGGTTTTGAAATGCAAATGACAGCATCACTTCTTCCACAGGAGCTGAATGGGGAATGACAGGGCCAGGCTGGGCACTCCTGTCTGCTCCATATCTGGGCAAAGAACAGGCCTCCTGTCCCACAAAAGGAGAGAGATAGAAGCTGAATGGGGGAGGAGGGGCACATTCTCTTGGGGATCATGGGACAGACCAGCATGTCAGCCTCCCCAGCAGCCCTGTCCCCTGCCTCGGCCTGCCCCCTTATGCCCACTGCCTCTCCTTGCCTTCTCTGAGTCAACCAGACTCTGCTCCCTAAAGCAGCGTCTCTTAGCATGTTGTACCGCAGCTCAGAAACCCCCAAGCACAGTTTTAGCTGTAGCTGCTGCCAAATTTCAGCCCCAACACAGAGCCAGAAGGCCCTAAGTAGCCCACACCACATTAGGCCTTTGCCCGTCCCTGTGCCTGAGATGCTGCCCCCACTTACCCACCTGGCAAACTCTCACTCTTACCTCCAACCAGCTCAAAAAGTGTCTCCTCTCTGAAATCTGCCCCAGTGGCCCAGAATAAACTAACAATGGCCTCTTTATACACAGGACTGGACTGCCCACTGGGACTGAGAGTCCGTGGAAGCAGGAAAATTTTTGACTAATCTCTATGCAAGTATCTGCTCAGAGCTGGGTCACCAAAGGAGCTCCTAAGAATAATGGGTGCATGGAAGGAAGCATGGGTGGACAGATGGATGGATGGGTGGAGGATGATGGGAAGATAGGAGAATGAATGGGTGAGTGAGTGGATGAATGGATGGATGAATGGATGGATGGATGGATGGGAGCATAGACAGATGAATAGATAGGTGGGTGGGTGGGTGGATGGATGGATGGATGGATGGATGGATGGTTGGATGGATGGATAGATGGATGTGGGATAGATAGATGGATGGATGGGAAAATGAATTGGTGGATGGGTGAATGTGTAGATGGATGGATGGGAAGATGGGGTACCCTCACTATAAGTCTCCGCTTTGCACTTGCCTTGACAATTATGTACAGCACCTCCTATTCTACAGATGGGGAAAGTGAGACTGAGTGACACAGAGACTCTATCCTCTGAACACTGTTCCTGACTCCCCCACTGAAGCTAGATTGCTGTAGCTTGGCATCAAAGCCCTCCACAATGATGGGAGCCTTCTACCTGGCCATTTTCATCACATGGTGGTCCCAGGTCCTGACATGACCCTGACCTCCTAGGTACCTTCAGATGCAACTGCCAAATCTCTGAGGCTGATCTTGAGGATGCTATTTCCTCTCTCACTGATCACTGACACCCATCTGACTACTCCACAATCAAAGAAAGTGAGGTCAGAGGCCGTTTCCCTGTCAGGCACTGAAAACTCTAGACACATAGATCCCTATGCTGGACCCCAGGAGACGAAACACTTGTTCATAACCCTTCATTGCCCCAAACACCCAGAGCTACCTCCTGCTTTGGGGAACCCAAGAGGAGAGAAGAAGCAGAGAGAGCACTAAGGTGACCCTGGACCCAGTCTGTTCCCCAGACAGTAACCCCAGCCCCCAGCCCTGCTTGCCTCTCTGGAATCACACCTCCTGCTATCTGCCACCTGTCTCCTCCCTGCCACAGCAGAGGCTTGGAGAGCAGACAGAGCAGGTTTCACTCCCATTTTATTACTCATGACCGGTGAGAGCCTAGGCAAGTCTTTGAACCTGTCAGAGGTTCATACTCCTCATCTGTGAGTGGGGATGACAGGTCTTTCTCACCTGCTTTCACATCATATCCACAGGAAAGCTCTGATCAGGAGGCAGGGGCCCAGTCACGCTTTGCTCCCTTCCTCTTTCCTCCTCTTGACTTCTAAGGAGAGAACTCAGAAGTCAAGGACCCCTGTGTGAGTGTAAAAAGGGCAAGGACCAGGCCTGAGTCTTTCACTACCCCCACCCCAGCACAGCCTCTACACAGAGAAGGAAGTCAGCAAAAATCATGGGGTGCTTCTGCTCCCCAGACATCTGCCAGAGGCATATTCCATAAAAAGCAGGTGTTTAGGATTCTAAACTCTCAGTAGGACACATTAGGACAAATCCAGACTGCAGAACAGGCATCCAAAAGAAAAATCTCGGCCTGATGGTGACCTATGAGCTCCCTTGCTGCCTGCTGCCTAATAAGTCAGTGAAATCCCTGAATAGAAGGGGCTTCCTATGGTTCCCTGGTTTGACCACACATTAGAATCACTTGGGAGCTCCTAGGACTCCCAATGTCTGCTTATTCCCCAGATCAATTACATCAGAACACCTGGAGGGGAGGAGCCAGGCATCAGCACGTTTAAGGATCCCCAGATGATTCCAGTGTGATTCAAACTTTCAGCCACTGGGCTATAGGACAGGTTACTGACTGTGGGCAACCAGCCAAGGCTTGACCGTGTTTAGAGTGCATTCTTATCCATCGCCCCATCTGGTCCCCATCTGTCAGCACAGGTATAGATGAGGAAAGCGAAGCCTAGGATGTCGCCATATCTCCTAAGATAATCATAGTTGGAGCCACAATAATTGGTGCAGAGAGCCCACTCTCTGGACCCTCAAAGCTGAGCTGTTCCTACAGTGACAGAGACACAGTAGGCCCTTGGAGATCATCACAAAGAGATCAGGACTCTGACTTCCATGGATTGCCAGGTTCTAAAAACTTCCCAGCCTTTCCTGGGAGCAGGCTCTGATGGTGGTGGGGAGAGCAGAGAAGGAGGGTGCTGAGGAAGACAGGGAGAGGGGGTTGCAGGTTGGATATGGGCCAGCATGCTGGGCCAACTCGCGCCTGGTCCTCCATAGGCTCTGGCTCCAACCCAGAAACTTCTCCCCCTCCGACTCCATCCTGCAGTGTGTGAGGGTCTGTTCTGGGTTGGTAAGGCCCAGACATTACCTCTTTATCTGAATCTTCTCTGACATCCCTCTGACAACAAGGAAGGTGGCTCAATGGGGAGGTTTACCAGGGATTTGAGATTCTTCCTCTAGGTCTGTGTTGGAAACACTGGCCTCTACATAAAGCCTAAGGCACCATTAGCAGAGGGGCCCACAGCAGCTCTGGGCTGGCTTAGCTCCCACCATCCCTCACAATCTTCGAAGACTGCCAGCAGCCATGTGTCCAGCCCCCAGCCCATCCATTTCAGGGGAAATAAGAAAAGGCGAGGAGACCAGCCAAGTTACACAGCACAGGATGCTGCACTGCTTTGCAGTCACTCAGACTGGAGTTCAAATCCCAGGTCTGCCGTGTCCTTTTTCTGCATGATCTTCAACGAGCTGCTTAACCCCTCCAGGCCTCTATGTTCTCATGGATAAAATGGTGGTAATAACTATCCTTATTTCCAAGTAGTTGTGGGGCAGGGATTATATAACATCCGTGCTGGCTGTGGGCCCCCGGATGTGTTATTTTGGTTTCCTGTGCCTCAGCTAACCCATCTATAAAATGGGAACAGTAATACATGTTCATAGAGGTAGAGAGAATTAAATTCATGAAATGAGTCCCTCTACATAGAGTGCTTAGAACAATGTCTGCCATACCTCAAGGACCCCATCACTGCTCCCTATTACAGTGCTCCTAGCATGAGGCCTGGCGCACAGTAGTTCCTTCAGAAGTGCCTGCTTCCTCCCTCCCCTTCCAGGCACTATTGGGATGTGGCCGAATGCAGTCAGCTGCCTTCCTCTGATGCCTAGTGCTGGCTCTTGGCCAACTCCTTAAAAAACTGGAAGCAGTGCCCACTTTCTCTTCTCCCTTTTCATAAAGAGATCGAAGAACAGAGGCACTGACCTTGGGCAACCTTGCACTGCAATGTTTTCCAAAACACAAAACACTATAAATCACGGTGGGATTGCGTGGCACACCATCCGCATCCCACCTCCCTTCCACCACCCAGCCCCACCTGAGCAGGGCTGCTCTTTTCCTCTCTGTTTTTCTGATTTGGAACATGCCCCCAGGCAGAGGGAGCAGAGATACCTGGCAGAGCACAAGGGCCTCAATGCCCTGGGATAATGAAGGATCGTGGAGACTTTTTCCCCAAACTCAAACAGCACTTGTTAAGCACAGGACGAGCCAGGCACCAGGCTGGCCACACTGGCCAGCATTTCGTCCCACCCTAGTGAAGCCCGGAGGGGTCTTGTTCCCAGCATTTCCAGAGGCGAAGTCGAGGGCCAGAGGCCTCAACGACTTATAGCTGACCATGGAGAAATGGAAGAGTCAGAACTTGAACCCGTGACTTGTGACCCTGCATCTCTCAGTCTTCTTGCATTAAGAAGCACTCTTCAAATACCTGATAGACTCCCTGCAGAGGTGTCAGGCTTCAGGAGCTGGGCCAGAATCAGGGGAAGTCACTGAGAAGTAGATGTCATGTCACAAGAAGCACCAGGTACACTGACCAGGGGCTGACCAGGAAGTGTCTGGGGTGCGGGGGAGTTTCTAAGATTTGGTAAAGAAAAGACCAAGGATCTTTCCACTTGGGAGCCTGGAGCACTATGAAACTGGCTCATGCGACAAACATTCCTTGAGCACCTTCTCAGCTCCAGCCTGGGCTCTGCGAAGCAGAATGGATGAAACAGGAAATGCCTTTGCATCTTGGAGCTTACATTCTAGTTGGGGTAGTGGGGAGCACAATGTAGTACTCTGGAGAAAGTACAGCAAGGTAATGGGATGGAGAGTGAATGCAGGATGTTGGTGGGTGGGCAACATTAGACCTTGACTGAGTGTACAGAAAGGGAGCTAAGCACACAGAGACCCGGGGCAGAGAATTCCAGCAACAGAAACACCCTGCAAAGGCCGGTGATGGGAACTGGCAGGAAGTCATGGAGCAGAAAGGAAGGCAGGGACATCAAGGCACAGTGGGGCCAGGAAGGAATGGGAGGACGGGAGGCCGAAGGTGGCCAGGGCCAGGTCACAGAAGCCCTGCCTGCTGGCCGAAGGATGTAGGGCCCCCTGTAGTGCCGCGATCTGATTTTGTTTGTCAATCTCCTCCGGCAGACAAGTGGAGAAGGAAGCTGGGGCACAGGTGGGAATGCGGGAAGCCCAGTTAGGAGGCCAATCGGTCATCTGTGGACAGATGACAAGGATGCAGACAGGAACGATGACAGTGGAAGTGGCGTGACATGGAGACATTAGGGATCTGGGTAATCAATAGATTTGGTTGTTAGCAGGAGGCCAGGAGTGGCTCAGGATGATGGTAAGGACATTCACAGAGACGGTCTCAGGGAGAAATCAAGAGTTGGGTTTCAGCCATGAGCACTTGCATGGAATACCTATTGAGGTTCTGCCCAGCCATCTTGGGGAGCAAATGCTCTCCATGGGTCTGGAAAATGTGAGACCTAATGCCAGCTCCAGACAAGGAAAGAGGTAGGGGAGGAAGTCCCTGAGTTCTGAGCCCTCTTGGAGCATGTAAGTGACAAGGACTCTCTATGGGGCAGGGCCTGTGATGCCTTTAGACAGGTCCTTCCACTGAATTTATTCCAGCAAAAGAAACCATGGGGCTAGGCTGGCAATGCCTTATGGCCGAGCCTGCTGCAGGGGAGCAGGGTCGGGGTGCTCCACAGTGAACCAGGACTGGTTCTCCTGGCTCCCACTTATCTGTGTCACCTCAGGCCAGTGGCTCCCATTCTAGATGGCCAAACACAGCCCAGCCTCATGCCACAAATAGAGGTCAGAGGCCCACCCAGCTCTACCGAAGCACTTCCTGGAGTCAGAAGCATGGCTTTCTTCCAGGCCTGGACAGAAGGGAAAGGGCACCCAGGGCAGCCGCCCGCCCCCTCCCTCCCCTCCTGCAGCCAGAGAAGCTGGTGCCCCCTGCTCAGGACATCCTCCCAACCCCTAACCTCACCTGCAGAGAGGTCAGCGGCACTTGGATTGCAGGAACACCATGGAAGCTGGAGAATGTCAGGGCCTGGTGGAATTTGAAGTCAGACAAGGAAGGGTTCAGATCCCAGCTCTGCCACTTACTCAGTGACCATAGGAGAGCTGCTTCTATATTGATTTGTCTGAGAATCACTTTCCTCATCCATCAAGTAGGGATAGCAGCTACCTATCTCATAGGTGACCATGGAGAGTAAACACCTGGCTCACTCCAACTTTTCCTTCAATTTCCTTCAGATGTGTCTCAGGTGTCATGTCTCAGAGGTATTTTTCAGGCCCCCTGGGCCAGGCTAAGCTCCCTGCTAGGTCACCCACCCTAGGATGTATTACACTCTAAAGGGCAGGTCACCATCATGTCCCAGGACCAGGCACAGCATCGGGCATAGTGTCAGTGCTCAGTAAACTGCTGAGTGAGTGAGACGTTGCCTCCTCCAACCTTGCCAGCCTTCACCTGTCTGGAGAGGCACTCTGCAGTGTCTTGTCACCCTGCACCCACCATGCAAGGAACCAGGGCTGGGCTATCTCTGAGCAAGAAAATGCCTGCTCTGGACCTAACCTGCAGCTGGTGATTTAGGAATTCCATGGTTGGCTGGAGAGCCGGCCCCCAGGGTCAGACCTGGGAGGATAGGTCATATTTGGGAAACCCTCCTATACCCCTTAAAATGGACCCCCAGTCAGCCCCAAGGCCCAGAGGCAGCACCAACTGAATGGAAGTCTGGGCACTAGAGTTCAGCCTGCCCACTGTACAGATGGAAAGACTGCAGCTGGGGACAGGGGACTTCCCTGAGCTCACCCGGCAGGTACCACAGCCAGGCTTCCTGTGCACATGTGCGGGGAGAATTAGGGCAGGAAGCCCTGGGGATCAGGCTCCTCGAAGCAGCTTGCGCCTGACAGGCTGCCCAGGCCAGAGAACCGGCCCCCAGGCCTCCTCCTGCAGCCTCAGCTCCTGCGGGCAGGCGCCCTGCTGCCCTTCGGAAGCAGCCTGCGCCAAGCAGGCAGATGGCCAGCGGGCCCCCTCTCTGAGTCCTCGGGCCCAGATGGCCATCCCCGGCATTAGGTGGGGCATCACAGCAGCAGCAACAGGAAGCCCGCCGCCCGCCAAGGCCCATCGGAGAGGGAGGAGCACCAGCTCCACTGTCCGGCCGCCCTGCCCTGCCTTCCAGGGCCTGGCCACTGCTCGGGCTGAGCGGCCCAGAAAGTAAGCGTGCACAGAGGCAAGGGTCACTTCCAATGGTGCAGACCTCTCCTGGGGATTACTGTCAAAGGTGGCTCCAGTCGATGGCGGCACAGCCCAGAACAGACAACTCCCTCTTGGGAGAGTCTCCCCTGCCCCTTCGCTGTCTGCTGGTCAGTGACCAAAGGAATTGAGCCTCTCATGCTGCCAGAGACTTGAAACACTTCAGGCCCTTGCATCTCCAGTGTGCTCCCTTGGGGTCACATTGAAGAACAATTACAGTTATAACAGTAATAATAATAGCTAATATTCCTTACGAGCCTGCACACTATTTTAAGATCTTTGCAGCTACAAACTCAATCCCTGTGATAACTCTGTGAGGTAAGGCTGTTATTATCCCCATTTTACAGATGAGAAAATAGAGGCTCTGAGAAGAAAAGTAAACTTGCCCAAGTTACACAGCTAGGAAATGGCAGGGCCAGGATTCAAACCCCGGCAGCCTATCTCCAGAGCTCACGTTCCTAAGCACTACACACTTCTGGCTGGGCCCCCACTGGTGAGTCCCACACAGCACAGTGCAGTTGGGCAGAGAGACACCCTACCTTAGGTTTCTGGGGATGACTTGTCAGGTAATGAGCTGCCCATCACAGGCACTCACCTGCCTGGGCTGCTGCCTCCTGCAGTGGGCAAGAAGCAGCCCAGGTAAGCGCTAAGAAGCAGGTGAAAGGAGCTATGCCATGGATGACAGGCCTGTGTGTCTCTGGGAGAAGGTATGAGGGACCCTAGAAAGGCAAACACACACACAGACTCAAGCAAGCACACACTCACGGTTGCACCCTTGATGCTCACACGTGAACACAGACACGAGTGAGCATGCATGCACATGCACATGGACACACAGACACACTCGGGCTGTTCTGGGGAGAAGTGGGACTCTATTGTGACCAAAGGACCAGCCTGAGAGCCCCAAATCTGCAGGAAGAGGTGCCCAATGTTGATGCTTGCCCCCAGAAAAGCATGCAGCAGCCCCTTCTCCTCTCTGAGCCTCAATGTCCCCTCCTGTGCAAAGAAGGGGTTGTTTGAGGTCATCTCCAAGGTCTTGGGCTCTGTGCCGTCTGGCCAGTCACCTGCGACTCCGTTCCCAGAGCCCAGCGGGGAGCTGTGACTCAGCAGCAAGGAGCCTCGCAGGAGCCTGCCCGCAGCCCCCTCCCCCGCCGGCACACACAAAGGGCATCTTGTTACTGTAGCCGGCCAGCGGGAGGGCTGGAGAGGGCTGTGGAGGTGAGAGGCCAGGAAGGAGTCTGTGTCAGCAGCACTGGGGGCAGGGCAGGGAGGCAGCCCAGGCAGGGGTGCTGGCCAGCCACATGGGGCCCCAAGCTGGTGGGCAGGGCCCTTGGGGCAGGTAGCCTCAGGTGGATGGCTGCAGGGAAAGGCTGATCCAGGGCTCCTGCATGGAACCCTGTGTATTAAATTCCCTTTTTATTTGTAAGTTACAGTCTGAATGCCCCCTCCCGGCAGCAGCTACACCCCTGGAAGTTCCCAGCAAGGTGGGGCAAAACCCACAGCCCAGGGCTCCCTCTCGGAGCCTGTGAGTCTCGACTCTGCATGCTCTGAGATGCGGGTGCCCTTTGGATGAGATCATGGCCAGGTCAGTTTTGCCCGTCTTTAAAATGGGGTTGCTGAGCTGAGGAGAGCTG
This sequence comes from Callithrix jacchus, assembly GCF_049354715.1. Taxonomy (NCBI): domain Eukaryota; kingdom Metazoa; phylum Chordata; class Mammalia; order Primates; family Cebidae; genus Callithrix; species Callithrix jacchus. The sequence continues at coordinate 51,254,983 of NC_133513.1, read as the reverse complement.
CCTGTAACACACTCCCCTGGCAAAACAGAAGTCACCTGGCTGGGAAGTCCCAGACACAGGTTAGGACATCCTGGTGTCACACTTGCTGCTCCTGCTGTGGGACCCTGGGCAAACCATTTAACCTCTCTGGCCTCAGTTTCCCAGTTTGTAAAATGGAGGAAGTGGGAGGTGAGAGGGAACTAGATAGAATATTCTTCCTGGAAGTTGCCCGAGAATCATTTTTCCATGTGTCCTACATAGAAAAAGACATGAGCGCTCAGGTCCATGCAAATGAGGGGGTCAATCTACAGTACTGTATGTATGCACGTGCGTGCACATGTGAGCAGACAGGCAGGTGTGTCCCCACATGAGTGTGTCCAGCTCAGGTCATGCAGGACCTTGCCTGAGTAGAACAGGCCCCAGAGCAAAGGATTTCCAAGGCTGGTCATCCTCAGTGCTTGGGGACCCCCTAGACACTAGTGACTGATTTGAGAAGGCCAGGTAAGCTGTGGCCTTGCAGAGACTGCTGCTGCAGACACTGCACCCTCCGAGAATTCGGCAGTATTTGCAGTCCGTTGTCTGTCCACTCCAAACCATGGTACCAGCACTGGGCTGTATCACAAAGGCCCCGCCACATACATCGCATCCACACGAGTGCTGCCCATGCCTGCCTGAGCTGCGCCCACGCCACGGCGCTCCGAGCTTCCTTGTGTGAGTATCTCATCTTCCCAGTGCCCAGCATCTCCAGCTCCAACAGAGAAGGAGCTCTGCCTTCTGTCAGGAAAACAGATGGGACAGGCCTTTACATACTGTAAAGTGCCACGGGGGCTAGTTGTTCCACTGAATCCTCAAAATCCCAGCCATCTCATGAGGTTCACATTCCCATTTAACAGATGAAGAAACTGAGGCCCAGAGGAGTGAGATAGAAGACACAGGAACTGGATGACCTGATAATGGGACTTGAGCATCGCATTTGTGATTAGAAGTAGATTCAGAGTCCGACACAGTGTGGGGAGTACAGATGATGATCTCGGTGTGCTCAGAGGCTGAGCACAGTGACCTTGGTGAGCACAGACCCACCCTGTTAGCTGTGGGCTTAGGGACAGCCAAGGCCTGGCATCCAGCGAGCAAGCCAGCCAGCCATGTGTAGAGCTGGACTTCCCATCTGCCCTCCTGCCAGCAAGGGATCCCAGGAGGCCTGGCACACAGGGCTGACCTGCAGACAGGGACCAGGACAGGTGGCTCAGGCCTCAGGCACACCTCACCTGGCTCTTCTTCTGCCCTCTCTGCAGCAGGGGCTGAGAGGACAGCAAAGTGCAGCATGGGCGGGCACTTCCTCAGGGCAGGCGGACTGGCATGGACTGATGCCGAGCTTCCTGGCAATATAACGTCCCAATGATGGCCTGAAGTGAGGAGTGGTTACATGGCCTCTGGGGGCCACATTTAATAAGATCTGGTATTTTGGGGATCCTAACTTGGCATGAGGCTCTTCAAATTTGTTTTTTACTTAGCCAATACTCCCCCATTGCCTTTGAGGTTCTGGGTCCTAGGCTGGGTACAAGGATATGATGGGGAATGAAGCAGACACAACCCCTGCCCTCATGGAGTTCACAGTCTACTGGAGGTGCCGTCTCTAAATAGAGACTCGCATACCGCTAAGTAACACAGAAGAAGAGACCAGGATTCCACAGTGTGGGAATCTGTCTGGAACTCAGGAACAAGGAGGGCTTTCTGGAGGAAGTGACACTGAGCCCAGATCTTCTGAAGCATGAATGAGAGCTACCTAGGCAACCAGGAAGGGAAAAACATTCTAGGCAGAGAAAAGCTGAGGCAGGAGGGAGCAATCCAGTTGACATCTGTAATTTGCATAATAATCTTAGGAGATAGAATAAGACATCCCATTTTACAACTAAGGAAACTGAAACTCCAAGAGGCCAATCACCCCAGACCCTACGCATCCAGCTGGGGTGCAGATCCAGACCCTACACCATGCACCATGCATTTCCAGCCTTCAAAACCTGGCACATGATACTGACACTAAAGAGGAAAGGTCATGGAGTCACAGAGTGAGGAAGCCAGGTCTGTCCATGCCCACAGCCCACATGCAAGAAAGTGAGCGAAGGCTCCCACCTATGTTCCCTTGCCCAGTGGCGAGCATCCCACACCCCTCCCAGAGATAGTGAGGGACAGGCATCTTTCCAAATAGCTTTGGAGCTGCTCACCTGTCCAGCAAGGACTCGCCCCAGCCGCAGCCCTTCACCTGCCCCTACAGCCTGTAGAAAGCATGGTGGCCTCAGCCTTCCCGGTCACGAGTATGTGAACTGTGGATCCTGCAAGGATTGCAGGATCCCTGGGGAGTGAGGGCCTGAGGAGAGCAAGGAGGGCCTTCCCAGGCAATGCCTCCCAGAGGAGGTGGCCCTGGAGCCGAACCAAGAGGACTTTGAATGAACTGAAATGGAGCAGGGAAGGGAGCTCCATGTATGGAGCCCAGAAAAGCAACGGCATGGCAGGGGGGCGCACGAGGGGCACCGGGGGAAGAGGGAGCCCTGCCCAGTAGCTGGAGTGCCCTAATTCTTAAGGGCACATTCTTAGCTCCAGAACTGCCTGAGGCCCATCATGGACCAGACCCAGGACGGACCAGACCCAGGACTCCAAAGAGCCAAAAGGGCATAGTACTTATACATGGCCTTCCCTTTGGCTCAGTGTGACTCCGCAACATGCTCACTCAGCTCTGGGACGCAGCTGCAGAGCTCCCAGCCTTAGCCCTGCCTTTTCGAAGCTTAAGGTGTAGCAGAGACAACAGGCATTCCGCAAGCATGAAGGCACAATGAGCTCTCAGAAAGAGAAACTCTATTCATTCATTCAGTCAATCATGCCTTCGCTCAAGGGCCAGACACCAGCGATGGGAAGGTGAGCAAGCTGACAACGTGTGCCTGCCACCCTCATGGAGGCCCAGTCTGCAGAGCCGCAGCCACGCCCTGCCCTATCCCAGGAGCAGGGTAATGGGGCCAGGATCGAAGGGAAGGCACACCAGGGCCCCGGAGCTGACCAGGGGAGGCAGGGAGGCCCTACTGTTTATTTCGCTTTGCTAACTTCCAGTCCTGGGGTGCAGAGCCCTGGGAGCCAAGCCCACCCCTTGGCCAGACCTCTGTGCAGAGCAGAGCTACAAGACATTCAGACAGTTCTCTGGGAACCCTGGCCCATCAGTATCCCTATGCATTCTCCTAATGGCCTCAGCTCTGTTAAATATATTGACATTCCTGGAATATAAATATCCACATTTAATTTCCATAAAAGCTTCTTTTGCTTAGAAAAGGGGCCTTCCAGCATTTGCTGAGCTAGTCTCATGTGCAATGTAGGGTGGAGGCTGTTATGGCCTTTCGTGGGGATAGCACCACAGCCTGGGTGGGCAGGAGGGCAAGTCTCAGAGGGCTCTGCTCCCTCTTGTCCTCACTCTTAGCAGAGTGGAAGAAGCCCTTTGCCAGCCCCCAGGCACCCCTGGCCACACCCAGTCTTCCACCCTGAGCCTAGTCCTGTCTTGGGTCCTCACTTCTACATCACTGCCTTATGCCCCATGCTTCCTCTTTCAGAGGGACACTCTGGTCAGAATTCACACTGGCCCACTGCCTGTCAACCTCCCATAAGTCTCTTCTCTCTAGCTGACAGGCCAGTCCAGCTCCTACCTCCACGCCTAGCTCAGGTGCCTGAAATCCCACACTGGGTCCATGCCCTAGGCCTCTACTTAGTCGATAGGCCAGATGAGGCCCGCATGATATTGGACCTCTTCCTCAAACAGATGGCTAATAAATTTCATCCTGAAGTCAACTCCAATTCGTTGGCATCGGTTTCCTGTGTTGAGAAGGATTCTGATGCCCTATGGGGCTCAACCGGAAAGGGTCACAATTGATGAATGATGCTGAGCACAGGACGGGAAGGATGTGCCACTGGTATTTGCTGTAACCAGGCAAGATTCTTCAGCCACTTTAGGAGATGAGAATGTGGGAAATGGCCATCCCACATGGGCCTTGGGCTGGGCTCGGAGGAAAGTTAAGGGAGAGGAAAAGTCCTGCTCTTTGACTGGGAAGTGGGGAATACGGGAAGTGCCGGATTGAGTCTCCTCATCTGTACGTGAGCATAGGGCAAAATGGCCCTAGAGGTTCTGAGGTCTGGGAGACGAAGTAAACTGCCAGGGTGTGGTGTGGCCTCTCAAACACACCCGTGGAGCTTCGAGAAGCCACTGAGTAACAACTGAGGCTCTGTGTGGCTGGCCCTGAGGTGCAGGGCAGCAGGCAGCACTGAGGTCAGAGCGGACACACACGGTCAGATGGTCAAGATGCTCCCTGGGCTTGGTGAACGCACACTGGGCTTTGAAGCGGGGTGAGATCTCTAGAGCTCCAGGATCTCATCTGCTTCCCAATCCCACCGCCCCCCCCCATAGGATGGGGACCTTAGAGAGGCTTCTTTGACCACCCAGACTAAAAGAGGTCCCCATACAGCCCATTATTCTCCATCGCAGCGTCTTGATCTGTTATCACAACGCACAATTCCTTCTTTTATCTACTAGTTCAGTTTGTTTTGTCTGTCTGTCCCAAAAGTCTGTGAGCCCCAGGGGGGTAGGAATTAGGTCTGTCTTATTCACTATCTTCGTTTCCTAACACAGTACGCTGATTCAAATCATGATTATTCAATTAATAAATAAACTGTAGTGGGTCAGGGTCACACACTCATACACCTGCAGGGTCAAGCAGACAAAGTCATCGAGGGAGGTGGACAGGTGAAGGAACCAGTGCGCAGAACGGCCGCGCCACACATCCTCAGGCCACACTCAGGGCAGGCCTCACTGCGCTCCTGAAGTTGTGTTTATTTGACATGTATCCAAACTGCATAAAATCACAAGGGAATATCTTTTCTGTCTCCAAAGAAATATATACTTCTGGCCCGGCGCAGTGACTCAAACCTATAATCCCAGCACTTTGGAGGACGAAGTAGACGGATCATCTGAGGTCAGGAGTTCAAGGCCAGCCTGGCCAACATGCTGAAACCCTGTCTCTACTAAAAATACAAAAATTAGGCGTGGTGGTGCACATCTGTTATCCTAGCTACCTGGGAGGCTGAGGCAGGAGAATTGCTTGAACCTGAGAGGCAGAGGTTGCAGTGAGCCAAGATTGCACCACTGCACTCCAGCCTGGGGAACAAAGCAAGACTCCTGTCTCAAAAAAAGAAAGAAAGAAATATATACTTCTCATTTTGCTAGAACCAATGATACTCTCAGTCCTTTTAAATTTTCCTACTTTTGCTAGAGTTGGGTGTACAGAGAAATATCTCCCTACTACACAGAAAAGTAACAGGCCAAGTGAGAGTCAGCCTCAGCATCAGGTGGCCAAGTAGTTCTCAAAATGGCACCCTAAACCAGTAGCAGCAGCATCCATCATGTGGGAACTTGTCCGAAATTCTCAGGCCTACCCCAGACCCACTGAAACAGGAACTCTGGGGTGGGGTCCAGTAATCTGTATTTTAACAAGCCCTCCAAGGGATTCTCCCACATGCTCAAGTTTGAGAACCAGTGCAATAGGGAGCAGTGGAGAGTGTGGTAAACTGGAGAACACACACCCTGCCTGAAGAAGCCCCTGCTGCTCAGCTCCAGCCCAGAGTTGACACATGAAAACATGAGCCCAGTGTGGCCAAACTCCCCAGTTATTTGAGGGAAATTAAAAATTCACACCTTCTTGTGAAATGCTTTTATTCCTAAATATTGGCTGGGTTTTGTTTTTTTTTTTAATCTCATGTAAGCAAAACAAAATTTGTCTACAAGCCTGAGCAATATAGTGACACTCCATCTCCACCAAAAAAAAAAAAAATGAAGAAAAATTAGCTGAGCATCATGGCATATGCCTATAGTCCTAGCGACTTGGGAGGCTGAGGTGGGAGGTTCGCTTGAGCCCAGGAAGTCAAGGTTGCAGTGAACTGAGATTGCAACACTGCACCCCATCAAGACTCTGTCGCAAAAAGAAAATTGTTCTCAAGTGGAGACCAGCCCAGATACAGCCAGAGTATGACCTGAGGGGTAGAGATTTCTTCCCACAAGGAAAGATCCAGAAAGATGCTATGGGTCACAGCCGTCCTTCCTAAACCAGCTTGCCTGTAACGGCCAGCCCAGACTCCAGGCTTCCCTGGGACTCAGAGACTCCAAAGTACCGTGTAGGACTGCTTCTGAGTTCTCAAATTCCAGCCAAGGTCCACAGTACCCAGCACCTCCCTGGGTCAAGGACCAACAGGCTTGGACAGGCTAAATTCTGGGCCTTGAGATCGGGTACAGGGCAGGACTCAAGGCAGACAGAGAGTAGAGTCCTTTCCTGATCACCTATTCCATGCCAAGCTCTGGGCTCACAGGCAATCTCACTTTAACTTTGGCAACCCCACCATGGGGTAAGGGTCACTATGCACATTTTTTTTTTAATTTTTTATTGGATTTTAGGTTTTGGGGTACATGAGCAGAGCATGCAAGACAGTTGCGTAGGTACACACATGACAGTGTGCTTTGCTTTCCTTCTCCTCTTCACCCACATTTGGCATTTCTCCCCAGGCTATGCACATTTTAAAGTAGAGGAAAAAGGGGTTCAGAGAGGTTAAGTGACTTTCCCCAGGTCACAGAGCTAACAGATGAAGGAGCCAGGCTGTGACCCCACATGCCCCTGCCTCCCTACCTATGTGGATCCTAATCTTTCCAAATACCTGCCCCCTGAAGGGTGGGAAAGACTGGAAAGTGGCCGGGGTTGGCCTGCTGTGGCCCTAGAGCCTGCCTCCCTGATCAGGGTTATAACCAAGGCAAATTCCAGTGATTCCAGTGCCAGGAGGTGCAGTCCAGCAAGCAGGCGCTGGCTAGGGGGCTGCAGGAGCAGGCAATCCCGGGGAAGGAGCAAACCCGTGCCCAGTTTAGCCTCAGGCGGGGTCTGTCCCAACCTGAACTGGGAAGCTTCTGGAGCTGGGGCCAGTCCATGGAGAGGGAGCAGGGCCAGAGCTGGGAGGGTTATAGACCCAGCCAAGCAGCAGGGGCCTGAGCTGTAGCTTGAGTCACAGCCTTGCCTCGGTCACACCAACCTTTCTGAAGGCCCACCCCAGCATCAGCCCTGGGGTGGACCCCTGTGAGGCTGTGTGATTGCCAGGAAAGCCAGAAGAAATGACTTACTCCTGCCCCTGCCTCAAACCCCATGTGGTCACAAGTCCCCAGAAGGTCTGGGCAGGCCCAGGCCCTTACCCTCCCCACAGTGGAGGCTCACCCAGCCTGGGCATGCTGGTCACACTCAGCTCTCACCAGGCATGAGTCAGCACTGTCAGCCTGCGTGTGGCCACAGCTGGCTGGACGCTGAGGCCAGCCAGGCCGGGCCCTGGGGCCTCACTAATGGTGAGAGGTGGCCCCAAATGACCCACTAGATCACACAAGAGGGAAGAAAAAGGGCTAAGTAGAGAAAAGCCAAGTACAAAGCAAGAATCTCAAAACTTAAAGTGGCAGACGCAAATTCAGCACCAGGAAAATGGTCACACAACACACACACACACACACACACACACACACGGGCCACTAGCACACATGTATAACCCCCACGCCAGACAAACACCACATGCAGAAGACACACATGCCATATATACACAACCTAGCAGTGGCCCTGTGTCACGCAGGAGAAGCCACGCCTACACAACTCAGCAGACACACACTGGCATTCCCAGAGGATGAGCCCACACAGGCGCGGCAAGCCCGCCGCAGGGCCCGCATGCACTGCCTGTCTGTGACAGATGGCCTCTGTCCAACCCAAGGTTCCGACCCACGGCCGTGGGCTCACACAGCCATACAGGTCTGGGGACATCAAGTCACGCTCGCTTACTCCATGGGCCACGAGGAGTAAGTGAGGGCTGTGGTCAGGACAGACCTGGGGACTGGGGTCCTGCACACCCTAGCCCAGCCCAGAACCGCGGGGGGCCCGACTGAGCCGGGCCTCGTACCCAAGCAGCCACCGCCCACCGCAGCCAGCCTGGCTTCTGCGCCCCGCCAGGAGGTCGCAGAGCGGAGCGCGGCCAGGAAGTCAGCTCGGAGTGACAGCTCCCCCCACGCTGTTTGTTTATTCATGACTCATTCGTCTCCACAGACTGGCTCTTCTTTCTTTCGGGAGGAGGGGAGAAAGGAGCCGGAGGGCGGGCGGGCAGGGGAGAGGCAGGCTCCACAATAAACAATGAGGCAGCTGAGCCCGCGGGGCGGGAGGAGCCTGCGCGGGGCGCAGGGCCGGGGCTGGGGCGCGGTGCTTGCAGGCCCGCCGGCCGATGCTCCTGCTCCAGATCCCCGATCCCCGATCCCCGCGCCTCCCGGCCCCGCCCGGCCCGGCCCGGCCCGCCGCCACCTCCCGGCGACCGGGCAGGAGCAGCCGTAATTGGATCCTCGCCGCCTCCTCCCAGCTCCCCGCCCCCAATCGGGGAGCCGGATAAATGCCGGGTACCTTGGCAAAACAGTCGGATCCAAACCTATTATTTGACTAATGGGCTTCCCTCGTGCGGCTCCGAAACGCCCTGCAGACTCGCCCCCTCCCCCTTGCCCCCTCCCCAGAGATGGCTCCCCTCCGCGGCGCGGCTCCGGATAACTGGAGGAAGCGCGGGTTCCGAGGCTTCAAGGGCCTCATTGTTCTGCCTCGAGGGGCACATTGAAAATGCTCCAGGATTTACTTCCTGCGAAAACAGCCTGGGAGGGAGGGGGCGATCCACGGTGGAAAGACATTATCCTCCTGGAAGCCGCCCAGATTACACAGGGAGAAAAAGGTTGTTTTGATTGTTGCTGGCTCTTTCTTTCTTCCTTCCTTTTTCGTTTTCCTTTCCTCCCCTCCCCTTTTCCTACCCTCCCCGGGCCAAAGATGAATCTTTACTGCTGTGGAGCAAGTTGGAAATGTGGGGCTGTTTTCTGCATAAATAAGGCTGGTGAATGGCAAAGCCAGATATAAAGTCTGATTCAGAGAAATTCAAAAGAATGCAGGGGCGATGAGGTGGGCAAATCCAAGAAACTCATTTCCCCAGCATGCCCCTCTGAGTCACGTCTTGCACCATGAGGGGAAAACACATCACGCCACAATATGTCACATGCCTGCCGCAAAGGAGCAGGCCTGGTGGGAGCCACGCAGCTCCTTCCTCCCCAGCCTAGCCCTGCAAGTGTCCAGAACCATATAGAGCAAAGTGTCAGCCAGAAGAGGCAAAAGCCGGTCCCACCAGGCTCCCAGTGAAAGCCCTCGTCTCCCCCTCCTACCTGAGTGAGCTTGGGCAAGAATGGTACTAGAGTAGCAGTGCACCCTTGCACAGCGCCCACTAGCGCAGGGGCCTGTTCTGCGTGCTTTCCATATATGTCCTCATTTCATCCTCACCACCACCCTGCAACGCAGGTGCTTTTACTCTCCTCATTTCCAGGTCTGGAAGCTGAGCCCAGAAAGGTTAAGGAACTGCCTAAAGCCACGCAGCTGGTGAGTAGAGAAGTCAGCCCAGCAGGTTGGCTGTGGGGTCCACCAGCTTGGCCACTGCCATAACACTTCCAAGCTTCCTCGGGCTTGTTTTTAGGAAATGGAGACAGTGGCACCAGCCTTATTGGGAGCTCAGGAGGGTGCATTGGGAAAATCCAGGCAAAATGTTCAGGACAGCGCTGAGCATTAGCTCACGTTGAGGGTACCATCATTTTCAAATAAACTGGACCCATAAGGACAGTGCCTTCCTAACTCATAGGTTTGTCTTGAGGGTCAGGAGAGACCTATTCAAGAGGCCACCCCAGAGTTGTGCCTGGCCCTCGGCAGGTGCCTGTGAATATTGGTTTCCTTCTGCTTTCTCTGTTTCCTTTTCTCATCCCTTCTCACCCAACCTGAAGATTCTTGTCTTGAGATTTTCCCATGTACCACACAGCAAAGTAATTGTACAGGCCCCTCTCCCGAGATCCCCAACCCCACTGCCTGTCAAACTGGGTGGAACTCTGCACGGGCCCAGAGCGCCAGCCTCACTGAGGGCGCCCTAACCACCACCTGGTGACTTCAAAGTGGCTACCCCAGCCCGTGTCCCCTCCACCTGCACAGCTCCATTTGGCTCCGTTCAGCTTGTTCTTTTGGCCAGCCTCGTGGCCCTCTAACATACTCTACAATTCACCTGTGACCATGTTTGTGATGTTTTCTGTCCCCCACCCCTACCAGCAAGAGTGTAAGATCCAGAAGAGTGAGGATCGTCACTTGGTTCACTGATGCATCCCAAGCACAGAAAGCCCCTGAGAGTGTTTGTGGAATGAATGAGTTCTCACTTGCTGACCGCTCTGCCCTGCCCTGCCTGTCGTCTCCTGTATTCCCCAGAGAAACTCCTACTCATCCTACTCATCCTACAGATCCCTGCCTCTTGGAAACCCTGCCCCTTGCTGCCCACCATTGCCTCGTTGCTGACAGCTCAGGGTGCATCCTCCTTCGGTCATCTTCCCCGTCTGTGCTTTGCCTCACCAAGCCTCGCCTACTTTCCTTCCTGGACATCTCCGCTGGCCCTTTTGGGACCCCACTTTCTTTGAGAACAGCCCCTCTGTCATCAGCTTCATGATGCAGGCCTTGCCTCTGGTGATCCATCTCCTCTGTCCTTTCTGGGGCAGCTCTTTCTGTTCCTACATCTCACTCCCTTATGTGGTTCCCAAGATCCCCACATCCCTTTTACATCCCTAGGGGTGTTTCCAGACTGTGATGCCATCAGTCACACAGGATGAGGATTTTTCTTTTTTGTTTTTTAGTTTTAGTTTTTTTGTTTTTTGTTTTTTTGTTTTTTTTGAGACAGGGTCTTGCCGTGTTGCCAAGGCTGGTCTGGAACTCCTGGGCTCAAGTGATCTGCCCACCTCAGCCTCCCAAAGTTCTGGGTTTACAGACATGAGCCACTGCGCCCTGCCCTAGAATGGGTTTTTTTCTCATTTAGGGTTCATGCCACCTGATTCTACTACTTTCCCCTTCTCCCAGCCTCTCGAATTCCACCTTCCCAGCCAGCACGTTTTGCCCCTGAGTTCTTAGTACCCCATCCTTCCCTTCCTCCTCCCAGTCGGACTTCACATGGGGCCAACCCAGCCACAGGCTTTACACAGCAAGCTTGGGCTGGCAAAGGCCCCACAGCATGAAGATTTGGGGCCAATGTCCACGTGGGATCTCCAGTCTCAACTACACCCCGGACATGAACTCCAAGTCCTCTACCTGATTGCTGGGCCTCCATTTCCCTCAAGGGCTCTTTGCCTCGCTGACCTTCACCCTTCTCCCTCTGCCTACCTCGGTTCCCAGAGATACCTGGCTTCATCAAGATATGAAGGCTTTTTGGTGCAACCTGCTGCCCCTGCCTTGCCTCCAGACACAGCCCCACACCCATCCTGAGTATCCTTTGTCCAGAAGCAGAGGGTGAGGAAGGTCCCTCTTCGACCTGTCAGCCCACCCTTGCAGTGAGGTGCTGGGCAGGCCCGCTCTGGAGCCTCACCCGTCTCTACATGTCCTACCAAGACTTCCCGTTTCCACCAGGCTCCACACATGCTCGTGTTTCTCCCATCCCAAGGACATCTTCCCTAACCTCCACCTCTGCCTGGCGGGCCACTTGCTGGCCTCTTCTTGTGGGATACTCTACTGCGTTCAGTGCAGTCCCCCACACCCTCACACTTACAGCACGTCCTGCCCTGGGCCCATGCAACGTCACCATTTCTGCTAGCCTCCTACCTGTCTGACCATCCCCCGTCTCCTGCGGGTGCCCACTTCCTCCACCCACTCCCTGAAGGCCAGGGATGGCAGGGAGAGATCCCCTCTCCCCTCTGTGCGTCTTCCTGGGTGGTGTCACCGCTCCTGTGGCCCCACCACTGCTATGGACTTATCCTTTCCAGGCCTAGGCATCTGCCTCAGCCTCTCCTGCCCTCCAGACCCTGGGTTTCCAGCTGCCTCCTGGGTTCTGTGGCCACCTTAACACCTCACAGGCACCTCAGACTCACCATGTCTCAACCTGAGATCAGCCTTGAGTTTTCAAGTCTGCTCCACCCCCAGAATTCCTCAGGGCTGGGTTGCCCCATGCTCAGCCCCAGGACAAGGCCACCTTGACTCCTCCCTCTCTCTCTTCCCACACATCCAATCAGTCACTGGGTCCCGACAACTTGACCTCCTAAATGTTTCTCAACCCATCCCTCTCCGTGTCCCGCTACCACAGCCCAAGGTCAAGCCCTCATCATCTCCTGTCTGGGTTATTGCAACAGCCTCCCCTGCCTCATGCCTGTGCTCACTGAGTCAGCTGCCACAGGGCTGCCAGGGTCACCACTTAAAATGCAAATCCAAACCAGCTGCTCTCCAGCTTTAGAACCTGTAAGATGAAATCGAACTGCTAAGGGTGGCCTACCAGTAGACCCAGTGCCCGCCTGAGCCCTCCAGCATCCCCTCCCTCTACCCTGGGCTGGGTGTGTGTTATCTCAGCACAAGGCAATAATCACTTCACACAGATTCCTGCCTCCCTGATTTTGTTCACGCTGTTTCATCTGCCGAGAGCACTCTGTCCTATTTGCAGTCTGCTTAATTCTCTCTTGTCTTTCAAGACTGATCTCAGGTGACTCCTCTTCCAGAAAGCCTCCACTGACTACCCCTCCTCCCACCTGAGGTTGATGTTGTGCTAGGGGATGAGATCATTCTGTGGAAAGTACTTGCTTAGGCCGGGTGTGGTGGCTGGCGCCTGTAATTCCAGCACTCTGGGAGGCCGAGGCGGGTGGATCACCTGAGGTCAGGAATTTGAGACCAGCCTGGCCAACATGGTGAAACCCCGTCTCTACTAAAAAATACAAAAAATTAGCTGGGCCTGATGGTGCGCACCTGTAGTCCCAGCTACTTGGGAGGCTGAGGCAGGTGAATTACTTGAACCTGGGAGGCAGAGGTTGCAGTGAGCCGAGATCGTGTCACTGTACTCCATCCTGGTACCTGACGACGCAGCGAGACACTGTCTCAAAAAAATATATATACAAAAAATTAGCTGGGCATAGTGGCACATACCTGTAATCCCAGCTACTCAGGAGGCTGAAGCAGGAGATTCACTTGAACCCAGGAGGCAGAGGTTGCCCAGTGAGCTGAGATTGTGCCATTGCACTCCAGCCTGGGCAACAAGAGTGAAACTCCATCTAAAAAAAAAAAAAGGATTTGTTTAGATGGGTGTCTTCTCCATAAATTGTAGGATTCGGTTTTGATATCCATGTCCTCAGCACCCAGAACTGACTAGGTGCTCAGGAGAAACAGGTGGAGGTAAGAAGGATGCCTGGCAGGCAGTAGACACCCAGCTCATGCCCAGCTGTCCTCTCTAGCTCTGTTCCAAGCAGAGCCTAAGGGTGGCTCCTCCTTCCATACTTTGGAAATATTGAAAGTATTGGCCAGGTGTGGTGGCTCACACCTGTAATCCCAGCACTTTGGGAGGCTGAGGTGGGTGGATCACCTGAGGTCAGGAGATCAAGACCAGCCTGGCCAACATGGTGAAACTCCGTCTCTATTAAATATACAAAAGTTAGCCAGGCATGGTAGCGCATGCCTGTAATCTCAGCTAGTTGGGAGGGTAAAGCAGGAGACTTCCTTGAACCCAGGAGGTAGACGTTGCAGTGAGCCTAGATTGCACACCAGCCTGGTGACAGAGCAAGACTGTCTCAGGGAAAAAAAAAACTATTGTGTTGCCTTTCCCAGAGTGACCACCCACCGTTTCCAGTGAAGGAGTGGCTGAACCTGGCACACCGTAAGCATTTAAAATGAGCAGTGTACAATTTTTGGCCAAATCTAAGCCAGATCTTCCCGAGCCTCTCTGTCACAGCTTTGCACCTGTGTCTGTCACTGACAGTCCCTTCTTCCAGCTCTCTCTCAACTCTAGCACCTCCCCTCCAAGCTCTCCCTGGCTTGGTTTAGTCCCCATATGTAGAACCATGCTGGGTCCAGGAAAAAATGCACCCACCAGGAAGCAAGAGGCAGGGTTCTACTCCCAGTTCCGCCACTGCCCCCAGCATGGTCTGAGCTGGTGCTTCCCACTTGGGGCCTCAGTTTCCCCCATGTAAAGTGAAGAACAGAACCAGAGGAACCTTTGGGACTTTAAGATCTCACAGAGAATTCCTGGAGGCTCTGAATGAGGGTGCGGCCTCGAGGTCACCAAGGAGGACGTGAGATGATTGTGTCCCCATCCACAGGGACCGAATAGACACAGCCTCCTCTCTGCTCTCCATGCGTTTTGTACTCCAGCCACAAGGCAACTCTGGTTGTTCAAAGTAAAAACGGGCCAGAGTCACCAGATCTAGCGACAACAACTCTTCTAAACCACGGAAGGGGGTGCTGTTTTTGTTACAGTCACTGAGCTTGACTCTAATCCAGGAAAATCAAATGGAGACATGACTTGGCCCCTCCAGGCTGGTTTGACCCCAGAGATGTAGGTCAATCCTTGCTGTGGTGGCAACTGAATATTTCATCCCAACATCACAGAGCAAGAGACAGAAGCACGGTTTATGCACACTGGGACAGTCAGTGAGATCCGGCGAAGAACATGAGGTTCCCAGGTGGCGCTGGGCTTCAGGCTGGCACTGGGGAAGGACAGGTGGGAGGCAGCCCCCTGCCTTGTCAACCCCAAGAGCATCAGCTGTGCCCTGAGTGGGAGGACTCAGAATGTTTGGAGAAAACTCCACAGAGGAGGCAAAATTTGAAGAAAGAGAGAGGAGCAAAGATGGCATAGAGAAGGGGCATGATCATGTCACTCCTGCGAAAAGCCTTCCTTGGCTCCCCACTGTCAAGTGGATGAAGTCCAGACTCCTTGGCTAGCATGCAAAGGCCTTCCCATGCTGACCTCAGGGTGACCCCTTCCCTTAGCATCCCCGGGCTCCTCGTACACCCTGGGCATCAGCCTGGGTGGCCGCACATGCCAGGCTCTCTTGCTCTCCAGTGGTTTTGCATGTGCCATCACCAGTGCCTGAAGCACCCTTCCCACCCCTCGCAGCCCCACGTTGACTTCGTCTTCATGGAAAATCCCTTCTTGCTCTTCCAGGCCCACCTCTGGTGTCCCTTCTCCACAGAACCTGCCTCAACCCACCCTGGTGGAGTGGAACCGTTTGTCCTCCACTTCTGCAGAGCAGCCCTCTATGTCCAAACAACAGTCAGACAAGGCTACGCTCCACCTGACAAAAATAATCCCTGTCCACTAAGAAGCATGTTGCACCCAGGTCTGTCATTTGCTGTCTCACTTGATTCTCATACTCTGCTGGGTAGGAAGGAAGAGAGTGGCATTGGCTATAGTTCATCATGAGGCACCTGAAGCTCAGCAACCATGGCCACTTAGTCACTTGCTAGCCATGAAGAGATCAGCTCCGGATTCTCGACTCTAGAGGGAGATGCCCAGTTCTGACTTGGTTTGCCCATCTGTCTACCATCCCTCCCTGTCTTCTCAAGGGAAACCCTCACTCCTTGAAGAGAGAACCTCATCCAGGTCACACGGTGTCCTCTAGAGCACCTAGCTCAGTGCTCAGTACACAGCAGGTCTGATGGTTTCCCAATAAGGTGGAGTCTGAGCAGTGCGAGGGGAAAGGGATGTGCAGAGGGAAGGTCCCCGCCAACCAGGGTGGTATGCCTGGGTCACGAGGAGGAAAAGGCGGTGGACAGATTGTGGTAGTCAAAGTGAGGCCAGTCAGGCCATTCATGCTAATGCATGGGCAATGGGGAGCCACAGGATGTTGCAGAGCGAGGCCTGCTTCAAAGGGACTCCAAGCCAGAGCCCCAAAGGAAGAGCTGTCACTATAAGAGGGACTTCCCAACCCAGGCCAGAGCCCCACACTTCTTCTAGTTCAGCTGCAGCGGCTCTACGTGCAGACTTGGGAGGACAGCTTCCTCCCGAGGTGAGGGACCTTAGACACAGCTATTGTGAGAGTCTGGGGAGAGACAGGACAGAAGCAACAGACCCCAGAGTGGCAGCCTGAATGCACCTCTATCAGGGGCTTCCCGGGGCTAGAAAAGGCTCGGCTCTCCAGGAGGCTGGGAACAGAGGAAGACAGAATGGAGAATTCTGGGAGTACCCCAGCCCCAGGCCCCACAGGAGGGAGATCTTTTTGCCGCCTCAACCCAGCCCTGCTGTGGGAGGCCCTCCACACACCACCAGCAGCCAGCTCTCCAGACAGTGCTGGCATGTCGACACTTCTGAAGACGTAGAGGAGATGTCTGTGGATTTAATGAAATAGTAGTCTGCAAGGAGAGCCAACAGGTTGGGATGCAGAAGGAGATGCCTCTGAGGGGCTGAGGGGGCAGCAGCCTGGGCACCTGGCCACAGCCATGCAGGGAGTTCTTGGCAGGCCACCTTCCTTACATGCTGCAGGGAGGCAGCACATCAGGAAAGAGAGGGCTGCCCTTGCCTGTCCCCGTCAGTAGAATCACATAGAGTGTGCCTCCCAGAGGGGGCCCAGGCCCAGATACAGCCAAGACACTTGCCAAGGGAACATGTGCCAGTTCCCACGTGGACCCACATGGGCTCTCCACGGCCGGTAGTTCAGCTGCCTCCTGCCCGGGCTTCCCAGACCCTACACATATGACCCCTCACCCCATCATCTCTCAGGCTTCCTACATGTCTGCCTAGATGGCCACCTCTAGCCTTGACACAGGTCATTTCCCCAACTTGGACCAGGTGGCCAGGTAAATTCTGGGTGCTCAGTTAGCCTTGGATTTTAGGTAAATAATGAGAGTTTAGTGTAAATATGTCCCACACAGCACGAGAGATATTATACTACAAAGTTATTCATTCTTCATCTGTAATTCACCAGGGCATCCTGTAGTTTTCTTTTCCTAAATCTGGCAACCCTAATGTCAATGCTTCAATCCCTCAGCGCCGCCTCTAGTGACAGGCGTTCTTCCTCTCATCTAGTGGGTAAACCCTGTTGGCTCTGCCATCTGAAGGCCTCTGTCTTCCACTCTGTTCCAGTTTCTCTGTTGCTGTATAATAAACTACTTGACAATTTCGTGACTTATAATGAAAATGATTTTATTATATCTTGAGATTCCTGTTGATCAGGAATCAGATAGGGTTCAGCCGGGCAAACCTTGCAGTCCCTATGGAGTACATGGCGGCCAGTCAAGTGCTGTTCAGCTGGTGGATGGGCCCTTCTGCAGGCCTTGTGTTGGCTTCCCTCACATGTCTGGCATCGTGGTGGGGATGCCTGGAAGGCAGAGCTCCACCGAAACCGTCCTCCAGAGCACCTTCCCCGTGGCAGCCTTGGGGTAACTGGACTTCTTCCATGGGGGCTCAAGGCCTCTAAGGATCCAAGCTTCCAGGGACCTCAAGCAAGCTGTGTGCCTTCTTATGACTCAGTCTCGGAAGTCCCAAACGTCACTTCTGCCACATTCTGTTTACTGATCAAGCAGTTCAATGCCAGGGCCAAAACTTAGACTGCATTTCTTAATGGGAGGCACAGCAACGACAGGCAGCCATCTCTGATTTATCACACATCACCTCCTCTCCATCCCTTCCACAAAGCCCACGCTCAGACACTCACTTCTGGCCTGTGTGATTTCCAGCCTCCTTCTGACCAGTTCCCTCACCACCACCTTCTGATCCATCCTTCACTTCAGCTGCTGTAATACTCATTTTTCCTAAGATCCTGGTTTAACCATGTCGCTTACTGTTTGAGCCTTTTCAGTGGATCCTTCCTAGACTCTAAGTTCCATAGGGACAGGAAACAAGACCTTTATTTTTTCACTGAGGTGGGTCCAGTGCCTAGTGTTAAAACATGTGCTCTCAAGGAAGAGAGCCCCAAACAGGCTTATGGGTGAGCAACATGGCTGTTTATTCAGCCAGGTGCAGGTGGGCTGAGGCCAAAAAGGGCGTCAGCAGAGGGCAGTGGGATAGGAGTTGGTTTTATAGGTTTGGGGTGGGCAGTGAAAAGTTACAGAAGTTACAGTTTAGGGTGTTTTTTTGCAAGGTGGGAGGGGGTTGTAGGGTGTGGAGTCATGAGGTTGGCCAAGCTCAGTTACAAAGTCCATGGCCTTGTCAATCGAGTCCAGAATAAGAAACAATAGAAGAATGGCTTAGGTTAGTTAGGCACCGCAGGGGTTGATTGTTTCTTCCAGGAGCTCATGTGTGGTGTACGTGCAGATCACAGAGAGTACCATGCTGTTCATGGCGCGGTCAGATATTACACCTAGCGCAGAGTTCAATACATAGTAAGTGCTGAGTAAATACTAGTGGAATAAATGCTCGAATGAATGAGCTGTGGGCTAACATCCAAATTCCATAGCCTGATACTCACACATTTTGGTAATATGCCTCCTCATCTTGTCACCTTGCATGTAGCCCTATCATACTTTTTTTTCTTTTTTTCTTTTTTATTTTTCTTTTTGAGATGGAGTCTTGCTCTGTCACCCAGGCTAGAGTGTAATGGCATGATCTCAGCTCACTGCAACATCTGCCTCCCAGTTTCAAGCAATTCTCCTGCCTCGGCCTACTGAGTAGCTAGGATTACAGGCACCTGCCACCATGCCCAGCTAACGTTTGCATTTTTTAGTAAAGAAAGACGGGGTTTCCCCATGTTTGTCAGGCTGGTCTCGAACTCCTGACTTCAATTGATCCGCCCGCCTCGGCCTCCCAAAGTGCTGGGATTACAGGTGTGAGCCACCACGCCCCGCCCAGCCCTGTCATACTTTTCAACATTCCTCAAACATGTTTCTTCCCTCAATGACTTTTCATTATCTGTTCTCTCAGCACAAGCTGCTCTTCCCCTCTTACCTGGCTTATGAACTCCTATGCATTCTTCATTGCCCTGTTCAAGTATCACGCTCTCTCCAAAGCACCAGTTCCCACAGCTTTTTCCATGACAATCAATAATACATTTGTCTCTAATATAAATTCCACCTGAGATCTAGCTCCCCAAATACACAGTATGAGTGAAAGGCTTCCTGAGATCAGGGGCAGCCTGCCAGTAAGTCAGGCACTTTAATAAACATTTACAGAAGACAACTAAATGCCTCTCCCTTCTCTCAGCCTGAGCAGCATCCTCCCAAGGCCATGTTATGGCCTCATTTTTTACAGCAAACCTTTCCTGACCACCACTTCCCTTCCGTGTGCACCATGCTTTATGGGGCCCTAATTTCCCACTGCCCACACTCATTTGACACTTACTGTATACTAACAAGCACCACTCATCCCTTTGATTATTGGCTAAGATTCCCTGGGAATCTCCAGTAAGTAGGACCTGCACCAAAAGAGACTTGGGGACTCTTGCCCTGCTGCCGGGAGTTCACAGTCTGCTGGGTGGAGAGACAAGTAAACAAGCAATAGCAATACAGACCCTGGTGGTACAAATGAGAAATGGCTCTCGGGAGGGACCCTCCATGCCATCATGGGTTGAGGAGGTTGCCAGGGAAATGAGGTCTAAATTTAGACGAAGGAAAGTGCTTCAGATAGAGGGAACAGCATGGGCAAAGGTCTGGAGGGAAGAACCCAGTTCAGGAAACAGTTAAACGTGGGTTGGGCTGGAACACAGAAAGCAGAGATGGGGAAGGGGAGTTAAGGCAAGAGAGGAAATCAAAGGCCAGGTTGTTAAAGGCCTTGCACATTCAGTAAGACATTGAGGCTTCCAGGCAGAGACCCGTAATGCTAATTAATAAGAGTAGCAGGGGGGCCAGGAACGGTGGCTCACACCTGCAATTCCAGCACTTTGGGAAGCCAAGGCAGGCAGATCAATTGAAGTCAGGAGTTCGAGACCAGCCTGGCCAATATGGTGAAACCCCATCTCTACTAAAAATACAAAAAGTAGCCAGGCGTGGTGGTGCACGCCTGTAATCCCAGCTACTCAGGAGACTGAGGCAGGAGAATCGCTTGAACTCAGGAGGCGGAGGTTACAGTGAGCCAAGGTGATGCCATTGCTCGCCAGCCTGGGCGACAGAGCAAGACTGCTTTGAATAAAAATAAATAAATAAATAAGAGTAGCAGCTGACCTCTATTGCCCGGGTGCTGCATGCCAGGTCGCTTCCTCCATTCAGTCTTCCTGGGTACACTTTGAGATGGATATGGTGATGATTCCACCCTGTTTTCATAAGAAGCAGCACTGACTCAAAGCTACCCTACACTTCACCTCAGGTGGCACACCTGGTAAGAAAGAGCTGAGTTTAAGCCCAGGCCACCTGACCCCAGACTCTGTACCCACAACTGCCCATTTACTGACAAGGGAGCTCAATGGATGGGGACACAGTCCCGTTAGCACATTCATGGCCTTTCATCTGCGCAGGACATGGTGCCCTTATCACGGGAGCCAGAGAGGCTCTGAGAAGCCCTCAGTTCTTGCCGTGCCACGTTTGGTTACCCATCCCTAAAATCAGGAGGCTGGAGGACTTGAGTTGATGCCAGGGTGGGGAGTGCTCCAAGCCTTCCCTCCACTTCAGCCTGCAGCCCCTAGAGGGCCATGCCCAGGTCTGCTCTTCCCCTGGGCTCCCCCCAGAGCACCCAGGATGGGGCCAGGACCCCTGCATGGCCTCAAGGACATTAAGCCTGATTCTGCTTCATGACAGCAAATTCTAAGAACCCAGCCTCTACTGCTCATAGGGTACCTCTTAGCAAGCAGGTGCCCCTCTCCCCAATAGCTAGCCCCTGGAGTTCAGGTAGGGGAGGAGAGACAAGCCTATTCAGAGACACCACTGTGCTGGCACCAGAATGGCCACCAGCTGAGCATGGTGATGGTGGCACATAGCACACCTTGCTGTACTGGGACCAGGCCCAGGTTCCCTAGTCTGGCCACTCCAAGAAAGAATTCCGAAGCGGAGAGGGGCTGGCCCAGATCACACAGCAGCAGGTCAGTGGTGGGTTGGCCCCTGATCCAGCCAGCAGTCCCCTTTGTTGTCAATCACTAGTCTGACCGAGAAGCTGGCTATGGTCATCTGGTCATTGTCCGAGGTACTACCATTGCTACCCCAGCCATTCAGAGAGAAAGAGTGAGCAGCCCGGTGTCTCAGTGTCTGCAAGGGCCTCTGCCGAAGGCTCCAAGCTGCCCTTGATGAAAGGGGGAAACTTAGGTCATGGCCCAAAGCCTGTCATCTGTCTGGGACAGGCTCAGAATGGTGAAGGTGGAGTGAAGAAAGGCATACAGCCAGACAGGTCTGGATTCAATTCCTACGCTGCACTCCTAGCTGGGTCCTGGAATTTCAGAATAGGGATTAAGAGAGGAGCTTCTGAATTCTTATCTCAGTCATTGTGATAGTGGCCTGGTGCTTATGGAAGACAATGTTCCCATGTCAGAGACACACACTGAAGTGTATGAAGGTGACATGTCATGAAGACTCAAGCTTCCTCTTATCCCAGAGCTGCCTGAAAGCCATTGCACATGGATCTCCCGGGGATTCTATTAAAAGGCAGATTCTGAGTCAACGGGACTGGGGTGGGACCTGAGATTCTGCATTTCTAACAAATTCCTGGGTAGGCCCATGCTGCTGGTCCACAGATCACTCTCGGAATAGAGAGGATTTAGGGTTTTTCAGCAATAGCATCAGCAAAGAAAGATGAGGCAGCCAGGACGGAACTGGATTATGATGGAAGCTGGGTGGTAGGGTAAGAGGAATTCATTATGCTGGTCTCAAGGCTTTTTTGGTACGTGGGAGCTGGAGGAAGGAATGGGGAGTGACTGCTAATGGGTACAAGATTTCTTTGGGAGATGATGAAAATGTTCTAAAATTAGATTATGGTGATGGTTGCACAATCTGTAAATATACTAAAAACCATGGAATTGTACACTTTAAATGGATGAACTTTAAACAGTCAAGCTGCTTAAAAAAAAGGAAATCGTAACTTTTTCATGGGTTCTTATGAGAAAGAAATTAGCATATATAAAACGCCTAGTGCCCTGGGAGGTTTAATAAATGAAATTCCCTTCCCTTAGAAGTTTGGATTTTCATGGACTGAAATTCTTTGAAACAAAACCCACATATGTCCAAAGCCAAAAACCAGCCAGTCCTTGCAGTTCACTGACAAGGGAAAGACGGGTTTCAGAGGGAGGTGCTGGGAAATCCTAGAGGCCTGAACTAAGGCATGAAGGAGCAAGAGGAATGGCCCCCAACCTGCCTGGCTATTCTGGGTCTTGTGCAACGCATGCGTAGGCCCCCACTCCGCAGGGCATGAGTCCTTCTGCCTTCCTACCCTCACTCTCATCCTAGTGATGGAAGCTGGACCCAGGGATCTGTCAGGCCTCCTGTCCCAAGCAGTTCTCTCCTCAACTTTTCAAGCCCAGAACTAATGTCACCTCCTTCAAGAAGCCTTCCCTGAGCTTCCACATCCCTAGATTTGCCTCTCCCTTAGAAAAAGGATCATTTTCTTCAGCCCAAATTATTAGGTCACACTAGCTAGTTCTGAAGGGCTCAATGGACAGCCAGCACTTACAGAGCCCTGACAGGTACCCTGCCAAGCCTCCACTATGGGACATACATCAGAGAATCATTCATTCACTCATGTATTCATTCAGAAATTACCTTCCAAGCTGTTTGATGGGCTATTGCTCATCTAGTATGTGCCAGCCACCTTGGCATTTCACACTGACCCAGAGATAGGTGAGGCTGAAGTGCCTGCCACCTGGTGTCAAGGGTGCCCAGGATGAACCCAGGGCTGGAAGCTGGAAAGCCTGGGTGTTCATTAGCTGTGTGACCACAGGAAATGGGCTTCACCTCTCTGGGCCTGTTTTTTCATCAACAGAATGGGGAGAACAGGTCATACCTGCCACCTTCCTCCCAGAGCTATTGGGAAATAAGAGGAGCCTCATCTGGGAAGCCCACCCAGTGTTTTGAATGTTCTGATGCCTATGAGATAGAGCAGCTGAAAGGCAGAGAAAGGGTCCTGGGCTGGGGAACAAGGCAGTCCCATTTCCTTCCCCCAGAGAACCTCAGTTTCCCCTTTTCCCATAAGAGGATGACAGGTCCTCCCTCCCAGGACTGCTGGAGGAGAATGGTCTGCTGGGAACTGCCAAGATCAGTGAAGTCAGAGCTGTCATCCAGGAGATAACAGGTATGCAGGGGTTAAAGGGGGTGGGGGGTTGGCGACATCATGGGATATCTTGCATATGGTGCTTGGGAACAGCAATGGAGCCTAGGGTCCACGGTCCCCTGAAGCAGTGTCACAGCCAGAAGCAGGTGGGCACCACTCATTCAGGGGCTGAGAGCATCAACTCTGGCACCAGACTGCCTTGGTTCCAAATCCAAGCCTCACCACTTACTGGCTGTGGGACACATAGCCTTCTTGTTCTTGGCTCCTCATCTATAAAATTAGGATAATAATAAGAGCTAGCTTATGGGTTGTCCAGAGGATTTATTCAGTTCATCTAGGTGAAGTGTTTAGAATAGGGCCAGCTCTTACAGAAGCTATACCAGTGTTAGCTTTTATCGTTCACTCATTCCTCAGGCATCTGCTGGGCAGGGTACTGGGAACGCAACCGAGAAAAAGGCCCAGTGGCCCTACCCTCAGAGAGCAGACCATCCAGCAGGACAGACACGCCAGACAGAGCTCGCACACTCATGGACAATGGCGCATTGTGATAGAGCCAGGGATTAAGCAAATAGGAGGTAGAGTGAGCTATTAAGGGGGAGGGGGGACGTATTTTGTGGCAGTCAGGGAGGGCCTCTCTAAGGAGGTGTATTTTTGGCTAAGCACTGAAGTACGTAAAAAAGTCAGTCGTAAAAAGAGCAAAGGGGGAGGGGAGTGTCTAGGACATGAGAAGGGCGCCACGGCAGAGGCGGAGGGGCCGGGCTGCCCTGGAGCTCATGTGTGCTGGGCTGGCATGCCTTTCCCACCTCACCCTTGCTCACTCAGGGCTTTGCTCTCCAGACAGCTCCAAACAAACAGGTCTGACCTTGGGCTTGTGACCACTGATTGGCCCTGGGAAGATGGGGCCGCACAGGAGCCCTGGGCAATGTGGGACAGGTCAGACAGAAGAGGGCTGTGCCAAGAGGGGAGGTTGCTGGAAGGGGCAGCGCACACAGAGTGGCCAGCTGGGTCAGCAGCACTCCTCAGGGCAGAGCCTGGGGGCTTCTCATCTGGCCTCACCATCCCCACATCAAAGAATCATCTAGTGCATCTTCCTCGACGCCCATGCTCTGTTCCACCCACCAACCACCCACCCCCAATACCTCCAGTGACTAGCGTCCTGTGGCCCTATCCTAAGCCTGCAATGAGCTTCCTCCAGTTCTGCCCTCCAAGCCAAAAAGGCCCATCTCTCCCTGTGACCCCAGAAAGCCCCACAGAGATGAACACTGCCCTCTCACTGCCCACAACCTCTCTTCTTGAGACAAAAGCAGCCACACTCAGCCCTGGCTCTCACTGGGCTCCACCTCTGCCTCTGCCTCTGCCCTCCCTCTCGGGCCAATCCTCGGCAGGGCCCATCTTTCCTCTGCTGTTCTCTGTCCTTCCCAGAGCCCTGCCTCAGCCAAGCTTCTTTTTCTCCCTCACACAGATATTATAAAGACCTACTCTCAAGAAAGTAATACGGCCAGATGTGGTGTCTCACACCTGTAATCCCAGCACTTTGGGAGGCTGAGGTGGGAGGATCACCTGAGATCAGGAGTTTGAGACCAGCCTGGCCAACATGGTGAAACCCCATCTCTACTAAAAATACAAAACTTAACTGGGCATGGTGGTGCAAGCCTGTAGTCCCAGCTACTCAGGAGGCTAAAGCAGGAGAATTGCTTGAACCTGGGAAGTGGAGGTTTCAGTGAACTGAGATGGAGCCACTGCACTCCAGCCTGGATGAATGAGGCTCCATTTCAAAAAAACAATGAAAGAAGGAAAGAAGAAAAGAAAGAAAGTGAGAGAGAGAGAGAGAGAGAGAAAGGGAGAAAGAAAGACAAAGAGAAAGAGAGAGAAAAAGAAAAAGAAAGAGAGAAGAGAAGAGAATAAAAAAGAACAAATGTTGGCGTGATGGAAGTATTTACATCTTCACTGTATACAAGTTGGATACACAGATTTCTGTATTCTGTCTTTAAATTGCATGTAAATGTTGGAGTGGTTCATACACCATACAAAGTATTATTGTCATTATTATGGCTCTTCCTGGTCTTCATCCTGTCTTCCTTCCTCCTCCTCCTTTCTCAGACACACAGTTTTCGAAAACGCAATCAGACACCTGAAGTGACTAAGGGTCCTCAGACGGCCCTCAGAACAGCCCAAGGACCTGGCAGTTCCAGACCCGCCATCCCTTTCATCTTCAGCCCAGGGGACCTCACCTGGCTCAGCCTTTCTTCCAGATCATGGCAGAGAGAATCAAGTGACCCCATTGTAAACATGGGGAGACAGAGGCCATAAAAGGAGGAATGATCTTCCTGAGGTCGCGCACGCACACGCACGCGCGTGCGCACACACACACACACACACACACACACACACACACAGTGTGTTTACAGTGGAGCCACTGTGTTTGTGAGCTGGTCTAACCCTGCTGACCAAAACACATCCACTCACTCAAATCATCACTTCTTCCTTCCCACTGCCAGCTTTCAGCCCTTCCTCCCCTCCTCTCTCCATTACTCTTTCTTTCCCACTTAAGTACTTAATCAGACTCAGAGGGCAAATGTTTCAGTTATTTAGTTCTGTGAAATGAACCACTCCAAACGCTTAGAGGCTCCTATCAACAGTGGTCACTTCCTTTGCTTACGAATCTGCATTGAAGGCAAGGCCTTGCAGGGAAGCTCACTTCTGTTCCAAGAAGCACCAGCCAAAGAAGTTTAATTGGAGACTGGAGTATCCACTTCCAAGACAGCTCATTCAGATGGCTGGCAAGCTGGTGCTGCTGAAGGGTGTAGCGTCAATTCCTCTCCAATCAGACCTCCACATGGGCTACTTGAACTTCCTCACAGCATGGTGGCTGAGGTCCAAGAGCAAGTATCCCAATAGACAGGAAGGAAGCTGCTAGTTTCTAAAGGCCGTAGTATTTGTTCTGTCATATTTTATGGTCCAAGAACTTTCAAAGCCAGATTCAAGAGTGGATCCCATCTCTCAATAGAAGGAGTATCAAGACATTTTGCTTTTGAAAGCACTGCAGCATATAAGATCAAGATATAAAAACCAATTGTACTTCTTTTTTTTCTTTTTCTTTTTCTTCTTTTTTTTTTTTTTGAGACAGGCTGGAGTGCAGAGGCACGATCTTGGCTCACTGCAACCTTTGCCTCCCAGGCTCAAGCACTCCTCCCACCTCAGCATACAGAGTAACTAGGACCACAGGTGCACACCACATGCTTGGCTAATTTTTGTACTTTTTGTAGATATGGAGTTTCACCATGTTCCCCAGGCTGGTCTCGAACCCCTGAGCTCAAGTGATCCACCCACCTCAGCCTCCCAAACTGCTGGGATTACAGGCAGGAGCCATCACACCTGGCTGACCAATAGTATTTTTGTGCAATAAACAATCTGAAAATAAAATTAAGAAAAGAATTCATTTACAAAACCATCAGAAAGAATAAAGCATTTAGAAATAAATTTAATAAAAGAAATAAAAAAATTCTACACAGAAAACTATAAAACATTGATAAAAATTAAAGAAGATCTGCATAAAGATATAAGCAAATATTCATGAATTGGAAGATTCAATACTATTAAGATGGCAATTGTTCCCATATTGCCATCAAAATCCCTATCAAATCTGTATCAAAATCTCAGCAGGCTTTTTTGGCAGAAATTGACAAGCTCATCCTAAAATTGATGTGATAATGAAAGCAACCCAGCATAGCCAAAACAATTTGGAAAAGCAAGAACAAGCTGAAGGACCTACAGTACCAGATCTCAGATTTTACTATAAAACTACAGTAATCAAGACAGTGTTGTATAGTATAAAGATAGACATAGATCAGTGCAACCCAATACAAAATCCAGAAATAAATGTGCACATATACAGTCAACTGAGTTTCAACAAAGTGCCGACACAATTCGATGAGGAAAAGATAGTCTTTTCAACAAATGATGCAGGGACAATTGGATATCATTATGCAAAAAAAAATTTTTTTTAAGAACTTAGGTTCTTACTTCACAGCATACACAAAATTAATTCAAAGTGGGTTGTAGACCTTAGCCAGGCGTGGTGGATCACACCTGTAATCCCAGCACTTTGTTCAGAAAGCCAAGCCACCTTGAAGTCAGGATTTTGGGACCAGCGGAGCCAACGTGTGAAATCCTGCCTCTACTAAAAAGAAAATACAAAAATTAGCCAGGCCTGGTGGCTTGAAGCAGGGGAATTGCTTGAACTCAGCAGGCGGAGGTTACAGTGAGTGAAGATCACACCACTGCACTCTAGCCTGGGCAACAGAGCTAGACTCTGTTTGGGAAAAAAAAAAAAAAAAAAAAAAAAGGATTGTAGATCTAAATAAAAGAGCGAAAACTATACAATGCCCAGAAAGAACACAAAAGAAAATCTTTTTTTTTTTAAAGCAAAGATGTATCAGATATGACACCAAAATAAGACCCAGAATAGAAAAAGTTAATAAAATAAACTTCATCAAAATTTAAACATTTACACTTCAAAAGACTACTAAGAAAATGAAAAGATGAACCACAGAATGGGAAAAAAGGCTTACAAATTATGTATCTGATAAAGGACTTCTATTGAGCATATATGAAGAACATTTACAACTCAGTGATAAACAAACAATTCAATTAAAACAAAAAGATTTGAATAAGCACTTCACCAGAGATACACCATGACTAACCTACGGGGTACAAGAAAAGAAGCTAGCATCTTTAGTCATTAGGGAAATGCAAATTAAAACCACAATGAGGAACCCATCCATACCTAGTAAAATGGCTCCAATGGAAAAAGAGACAACAGCAAGTATTGGAGAGGAGGCAGAGAAACTGAAGTCTTTATATGTTGCTGGCGAGAATGCAAAACGGTACAGCCACCTTGGAAAACAGTTAGGCAATTTCTTAAAAAGTTAAGCATATACTTTCCCATAACTCCTGGCTGTCTCCCCAAGAAAAAGGAAAACACACATCCACATAAAGACTTATATGCAGAGTTCATAGTAGCACTTTATTATTATTATTATTATTATTGCTTTAGAGACACAGTCTCATTATGTTGCCCAGGCTGGTCTCCACCTCTTGGACTAAAGCGATCCTCCTCCCTCAGCCTCCCAAAGTGCTGGGATTACAGGCACGAGCCACTATGCCCAGCCCATGGTAGCATTATTTAAAGTCATCAAAACTTGGAAACAATCCAAATGTCCACGAAGTAGATAAATCAAATGTGATGTAGTCGTACATTCATATACTACTTTGCAATTAAAAGAAATAAAGTACTAATATATGAAACACCACGGATGCACTTAAGAAACATTATGCTAAATTAACGAACCCAGGCACAAAAGATTTATTGCATCGTCCCATTTATACAAAATTTTCCAGAAAAGGCAAAACTATATAGAGAGAAAGTAGATACTTAGTTTTCCTGAGATGGAGGGAGTGGGGACTGGCTGCAAGCAGGCCTTAGGGAAGGTTTGGAATGATGGAAATGTTCTAAATCTGAATTGTGGTGACACCGCACACTGTAAACATTTACTAAAACTCATCAAACGGAACACTTACAGTGGATGACTTTCACGGTACGTAAATTATACCTCGATAAAACTGTTTTCCTAAAAATGCTACAGCAAGGTGCAAGCATGTAGAAGGGGCAGCGGGAGACCCTGACAGGTAGAGGGCTAGATCCGACCTCCAGGGGCACTGAGACCCCCAGGACACAGACAAATTTTAGCCCCAGAGGATGCCTTAATCAGGCCCTGAACCCTCAATCCCCCGGAACCCAGGGCTGAGGACAACTCAGCAACCACTTTACCAGGCCCTGGGGAGTCCGTCATTCACCTCATGCACCAGCCATCATTCACTCAGCCGTGCTAGGCTCAGCCTGCATCCCATCAGCACCAGCACTATGCGGTCCAGGCTCCTGCTTCTCAGGGGAACCCCAGGAAGTGTGGCAGACCCCTAGACGAGACATTTAACCTCCCTGGGTCAAAGTTTCCTCATCTGCTAACAAGGTGGCGCTGGCTGCCCTTCCTCTCTCACAGGGGAGGGAGAGGTAGGATCTGTGGGGCTGGGTGAGATGGTGTTCAAAGAGCCGGAGGGCATGAAGCAACTGTGGTGGAAAACTCCACAGCGATGCCGCGGGGCATCTTGGGACATGGAAGAGACAACTTCCAAACCCAGCTGCAGCTCAAACTCTACATCCCAAATCTCCTCTGCTCAGACTTCAGGGAGGAGAAACTCAGAGTTCCCAATCCAACCTCAATCATACTCAGGGGCTCTTCTAGCACAGCTTACAAGAGTTAGTGGCCCAAATTAAGCTTGGCCTCCTCCAGCACCAGGGGCCTCACTCTTTCTAGGCAGCCATTGCCTATCCAAACAACTCTAAATCTTAAAAAAGCATTTCCTGCCCTTCAGTGGGACAAGCTATCCCTCATAACCTCCTCCAGCAACTGGCGTAAGCAGCGCTGAGGGGCATCTGACTCCCTGGCCACCAGCGATGGTCTGAACATTTTCATTCTAGATTTGGGCTGATGCCCCAGCATGTGTACTTTGAAAAAGCTCCCCCAGATACACACAGAGCGTGACATGGAAACTGAGAAGCACTTGGTCTCCTAGTGTGGTCTCTGGACCAGCAGCAGCACCTAGGAACTGGTTACAGACACAGATCATGGCCCCACCCCAGACCCACCATCTCTTCCAACCAGTCCTGCTGGTGCTTCTGACGCCAATCAGAGTTTAAGAGTCAATGCTGAGACTTCAGCCAAATTTGAGAAACAGATTTAACCTGACTATGGGATGGAGGATCCTGAATGTCACCCACATAGCCTCTCTGTTTCCCAAAGAGGCTCTCAGTTTGAAAGCCACCAGTTGTGATGAGTCTTTTCCGTTTCCCCACAAAGAAAAAAGAATTGATTAAACAAAAAACCCGACCTGAACCTTTCCCTTCCTAAGAGAAGTGACAGTGGCCCATCAGTGCCCAGGGTGACAAGCCTGGTGCCGAAACATCAAGGCAGGCCAGGCTGGCCTCACATTTGCCCCTACAACTGTCAGGCCCTGCACTGCAAGCCCAGGGCCAGCCCACTGAGGCGGTGGGGGGTAGCGGGTGTCCATTGTTTCTGTCCTGCCTCCAGCAGGCACAGCAGCCCCGAGTAATGACACCGGGGCCTGACAGGCTCCGAGGAAGCTTTTTGTCTCGCAGCCATGGCCAATGCCCATAATTGATATGGATTGCGGAGCTGCCACCCTCGCCCTGGCTGGCAATTAGCGCTCCCGTTGCCGGCTGTCAAGAACTCCTGACACTTGGGGGGAGCAAAGGCTTGTCAGGTTGCTGGCCCACGTGGCTCATTATGCCAGGGGCACAGGCTCCCCACCCCCAGCCCCCTTTGATCTCTGTGGGGTGGAGAGGGCAGGTGAGCTGCCTTGTCACTTCCATTCCCTTTTTAAGAAGGTGGACAGAGGCTGCTGTTGACAGCTTCCCGTCCCTTTCCCCTCTAGAGTCTCTGAGTCATGCACGGAGTGACCAATGGAAAGGGTTCTGGAGGGGCTCATGTGGAGCCAGAGACAGGAGTGGCACTGAAGGGCAGATGGCCTGGGGGACTCAGGCTTAGGCCCCAGCCAGTCTGGGGAGTCAGGGTAGTCATACCTGCACAGCCTTTGTAAGTCCCTTCTCAGAAAACTGAGCGGGTAGACCAGATCTGAATTTTCCAGACAATGGGTCACATCCCATTAGTGGAGCATAAAACCAATACAGCGATCAAGACGGCATTCTAAAAACTGAGTACAGGATAGGACAGAATACAGCAAAACAGAACAGAACAGAATCGAATCACATTTAGGTAAATACTGTTTCCTAAAGTTTTGTCCCAGTGATATATTTATAGCATGCACACGTGTACCAGAGAACAAGGCAAAGTTTTTCTTATTGTGAGTAAAGTTTCAAAGCTGCCCCACTGGGTGAGCCATTTCTAGAATGGGGGCTGAACACTCCATCTGTTCTAGGTTGCATGGACCCTAAGTTTGTGGAAGAAGACCATGAGGAGGTGAGGAAAGGAGAAAGCCCAGATGAATTCAGGGAGCTTCTAGTCTCACTGGCATGAAAGGCAAATGAAAGACAGGGCACGGTGGCTCACGCCTGTAATCACAGCATTGGGAGGTCAAGGCTGGAAGAATGCTTAAGTCCAGGCGTTTGAGACCAACCTGGCAACATAGTGGGACCTAGCCTCTACAAAACAAACGAACAAAAAGCATTTGCCAGGCGCGGTGGTATACACCTGTAGTCCCAGGTATTCACGAGGCTGAGGTGGGAGGATAGCTTGAGCTCAGCCTGGGTGACAGAGTGAGACGTTGTCTCGAAAAAAAAGAAAAAAGAGCCAGGCACGGTGGCTCACGCCTGTAATCCCAGCACTTTGGGAGGCTGAGGTGGGTGGATCACGAGGTTGGAGTTCAAGACCAGCCTGGCCAAGATGGTGAAACCCTGTCTCTACTAGTGGGCACCTGTAATCCCAGCTACTTGGGAGGCTGAGGCAAAGAATTGCTTGATCCTGGGAGGCAGAGGTTGCAGTGAGCTAAGGTCACACTGATGTACTCCAGCCTCGGCAACAGAATGAGACCCTGTCTCAAAAACAAAAAACAAAAAAAAAAAAAGAAAAGGAAAAAGAAAGGCAAACAGACAAGGAGGAGGCCACATGAGGCTCAAAGGGCAGGTGGGGTCTTACTCACCTCTGTGTGCCTCCCACCACCTACCCACCCTCACCCAGTGCCTGGCACAGAGGGAGCCCCATAAACACTCCTCTAAGAGTTTTCCAAACTGGATTCCCATGGAGGGTGGAACACAAGCCTTCATTAGTGGTTTTCTCTGTGGTGGCCTCTCAGCTGGTTGCCCTGAGCCCATCTGGACTGAAAAGGTGATGTTGGGGCTCATTCTTGGTTCTGAGCATCTGAAGAGGAATGTGCACCCCTGGAGTGCACTGCAGGGGCTATGTGATGTTCTTTCTGTGCACAGAACTCTACAGTTCACTCCATCAGAATCATCCTGCCTGACCCACACGAAACACACCAAAAGAAGTCCAGCCCGTGTGGTGAGAATTGCAAGAACTCTGACCCACTGGAACCATGTTCAGGAACGAGCGTGGACTGGCCACCTCACAGTTTACACACTTTACACAGCTCTTTCTCATGCATTATCTGATGTGCTCCACTCTATGAAATCAGCGCTCCCATCCCGAGTTACGACTGAGGAAACAGAAGCTCAGAGAAGCACAGCAGCCTGCCCAAGGTCACTCAGCCAGCAAGCAGTCCAGCTGGAGGCCACTCAGCCTGCCTGAGCCTGCTTCCCTGCCCTCTTCCCCTCGTCCTACCTGCCAGGCCTCCCCTCCCTGGCCACTGTGTGATCTTACAGACTATGCTGCCCCTTCCCCTTTCAGACAAGTATGGCTATTTTGGAGAATCCCTGCAGAGCTAAGTCAGGTTCAGCAGGGTCCAATAAAGGCTTTATATTTTTCTCTTTCCTATTAAATCATATTTTATTTAAAAGCATAAAGTCCCACAAATAA
The DNA here is from genome assembly GCF_049354715.1 of Callithrix jacchus. Lineage (NCBI taxonomy): Eukaryota > Metazoa > Chordata > Mammalia > Primates > Cebidae > Callithrix > Callithrix jacchus. The sequence goes on along the minus strand of NC_133513.1, from coordinate 51,222,437 downwards.
CCACTAAAGCAGCCTGCCCCATGCTGGCTAGGCCCGTACCCACCAGCCTTCCCCATGGAAGATGCACATGGCTCCGCCCCCTCCCCTCCTCCTGCTACACACAGTGAGGATATATTGGAGCTTATGACTATTATATTGTATCTGTCTTAAAAGCCAGCCCCTCTTTGCAGACACAGACACTCCCCAGCTCACATTTATCAGTTTTATTCCTTTAATGATTCAAACTTGTGCTGTGATGTGCTACTCGGAACGGAGGATTTTATGGATTTAACAGTTTTATTAATTTAAGAGGTTTCCACTGAGCACCAGAATGGCTCAGTGTGACAAAGAAGGTATCATAAATGAATTGATTTGTCACGTATCAGAATGCGATCCAGCAGTGATTTCATTATTGGAGTTATTTTCCTCCAATTATCTGCAAACTTAAAATGCTAAAGAGCACCCCCCTCCACCCCCACCCCCAGCAGCAGCCGGCCTGGATCATTTGAGCAGGAAATAAATGCAAATCAATGGCCCGAATTTGCCGCCATGTGTGGAGGCTGCCCACGCCTCCCTCCTCCCCTCCGCATCACCACTCAGAGGAAACAAAGCCGTAGGTCGGGGGGTGTCTGCATGTGAGGCCTGCAGGCAGAGGCCATCTGCAACCCTGCATGCTGTGTCCAAGGGACTGGATCTCATTCTCGGAGGGGGTCCCAGGGCCTGGAGGAGCCTAGCATCCCATTCTCTCGGTCAACCCACGGATGACCATGAGAAAGGTGTTTGGCCACATCCCCTCGTGGCCACACGGGCTTTGGACGTGGGTAGGATGGGTGGTGAAATAGGTTTAAGGAGCCTGACCGGAGGGTGTTCCAGTACCAGCTCCATCCATACCTCACTCTGTGGTCCAGGCAGTTCCAGAGCCTGATAAACTTTGCACAGTGTCCCAATTGCGTTTGCGCTCTCACTGCTGGGCTGCAGTGTGCTTAGAAGACACCTGTCCCACTCCAAGTCCTCTCCTTTGCCCTTCACCACTCAGCCCAGCTCCCTCCAACCCTCCATTCCCTCCTCCACCCTTGAGTGCAGGCCAGGCTCCCACAGGCTCCTGAACTCTAGCTCTGAGCCCTTCTCCAGCCTGCAATGCTCTGGCCCACTGATTCTTCTGCCTGCCCCAGAAACTTCCCCTGGACCTCAGTTTTCTCCTCAGTAAGATGAGAGTGTGAATGAACCCTAAGTCCCTGGCCAGGACTAACTCTTAGAATCTACAAGGTCCCTGAGACCCTCACCGGCTGCTGAACTGATTTGTCTATGCATTCAGCAAACCACCACCAAATGGCAGGCACCCATCCGGGCCACAGAGAGCAAGCAATGCAGTAGCTGCCGCCCTGCCTGCCTCCAGGGAGCCCCTCCCCATCTAACAGCAGAATATGACATGGAACTCAAAGCCAAAAGTGACTAGCGACCTCACTGAACAACTTGCGCCCTGTAAGAACTCATACAGGGGCTGGGGGCTGTACTTCTTCCTCTACCGTCTGCCTGCCCTAGGTCTGTGCCTCAGCCTCTAATCAATTTGGGACCACCAGGGCTTGCCATGGGGCCTCAACAATGGGGTTCAAAGTCACAAGGGACAGTGGGTAGCCAAGCCAGTGTTCCCACAGGTGAATGAGCTCCCCTGACTTTCTTGGCAAATAACACCCAAGGCCTATTCGAATCCACTGTTTTAAGAGGAAGAGAATGGAGCAAGAATCGCTGTGTGTGATACACCTCCAAAGTGCCAGGAATGTGCCCAGGGCCCTTCTCCTTCCTCCTGACAAGATTTCACAGGTGAAGAAAGAAAGGCCCAAGAAGATGAACTGACCACCCCACATACAAGGTCACACAGCCAAGTGAGCCCAGGTCTGCTGCCTCCAAAGCCTCCAATAAGGCCGTCTCCCTGCCCCTCCATGCCACCACCCAGCTCACACCCCTTTAGCGACCCTTACCATCTGCTAGGTAAAATCCAGAGGCTGCAGGAGAAGCAGACAGGGCAGCCACAGTGGAGTGCAGCCCCCGAGAGTGCACGAGGGAGCTGTAGACTAGCCCAGCTCAGTCCCTCACCCACCGCGTCTTCCTCTTTTCAGTGAGCTCAGGCTGCTGCCAGGCCACTGAGGGTTCATGCACAAGAGACAGAGAAGGTCCCTGGTAAACCGTAAAGTCTGTGTCCATAACAGCCAGGATGATTATGGGGGCTCACAGGCCCTGGTGGCCAGAAGGAGCTCTGGGGGCCACCACAGTACACCTCGTGAGTGCACTCACCTCCCTTCCCAAAATTCAGAGGGTCCTGACAACCAGGCCTCTCCACATCACTTCACCTTTGTGAGGGGGGAGGGGAATTCCCACATCTGTTTGTTTATCGGGGAAGCTACTGTCCTCACAGTTTCGGCATCTCTCCCAAGAGTCAAGAGGAAATCAGACAGTGGTAGGCACAGTCAGGGGCAGGGATGCTAAAAGGGCACAGCATGGGCATTCCTGAAGCATCACCACCTAATCCAGCAGCTCCCGATAGAGGAGCAGAGACCTCAGAGCAGGTCTGATTGTTCCAGCCTGTGGGAACAAGGGACCTGAAAGCTGCCCTGGGGGTCCCAAGAGCTGGCCAAGGGTGTGCTAGCCATCCACAAGCCCTACAGAGAGGACTTGAACTAGGCCACCCTGGTTTCCTGGGAAGCAGCTGGAGGGCATCAGTCTAAAACCCCCTGAGCAAGAGAAGCAGAGGCTCCAAGGGGGCAATGGGGTTACTCAGGCACTAGGTGATGCTCAGGCTGTGAGTAGGAGCTGGGTGTCCTGGATCCCCGCACAAAGGCTGAGGGTTCTCCACCACCTCTACAGTGCCCCTCTTCCCTTACAAGAGTCTAAAGAGGCCAGTGACAAGGTCCCAGAGGGCAGGGGGTATCTACTCCACAGACAGCCCATTCTGTTTTTCTCCACCTAATTAGAAGGTTCTTTATGTGCCTACCTATGCACAGAAGCCCACTTACTCCCCCCCACACACACACACATGCACACACAGGTGTGCACACACATGAATGCCACGCACTCATGTGTGTTCCTACACACCCACGCACTCCATGTCAGGGCCAGCATGCGCTCAAATCAGGTCACCTATGCAGACTCTCCTCTGCCTGCCCACCTGGGCTCTAGACTGCCTGAGATGCCACCAGGCTGTGGGCAGTGCCTGACAGATGAGCTGACACCGCTGAAACATGGAGGAAATGACTAGATCCAAGGTGAAGTGTGATTTTCCCTTCCACCTGGAGTACTTCATCACCTCCCTGACCTCTGATGGCTAATAAAGATATCTAACTCGTGTGGTACTAAAATAGCCTCCTAATGTGCACGAGGGCATCTCCTAAAATTAATGCTACGACAAGTAACGAGGGTCTCGATTAGCTGCTATCTGCATGTGGAAATTCTCATTTTCCCAGAGTGGGCTAATGTCTCTGAAAGGCCCCGTTTGGGGAGCCTGACTTCCCAGTCACTCAGGCTCAGTTCCAACCAGGGCCACCAGCGACTCTGTCCTCTCCTTGCTTGGCACTTGGAACTGGTCACTTTTCCATGCATGGGCCCAGAACGGGCTACTACCTGCACTTGGCCTAGAACTTTTAAGTCAATCATTTAACAACTGTGCCAGGCATTGTGCTGGGCATTGGGGCAGAAACAAAGAATAGTACTCCAGCCCAGTCCTTGCTTTTGGGCCAGGCCGAGACAAGAGCTGGGCTGGACCAGGCCCCATGTTTGGCAGGACAGGTAAGGATCTCAAGGTATCCCTGAGTTAAACAAGACGAGGACGCCCACATGTAATCTGGGCAGGGCCCTTGTTGGTAGTCACGGTGCTTCCACGGGGTCACAATCTGTTCACCACAGGGGAAATCCAAAAATGCTTCTTAGAGGAGGTGGCAGTTCACCATCATTCTTGTCCCACTTGGCATTGCACAAACGAGAGGTAAGTGAAAGGAGGGTATAACATGATATGGACCTCCACTTTCTTTGACATTCTTTGATGGGACTACTCACTTCTTGGACTCTTCCTAAGACCCACAATGGCATGTGGTTCACTATTTTGGGGGCACAGCCAAGCCCTTCAGGTGAGAGCTCGTTCTTCTTCACTGTGCACAAACACGAAGTTCTAAAGTTCTGACCCTCACAAACACACACCAGGATTTCAACCAGCAATGCCTGAAGGACACTGGATGAGCAACAGCCGTTCAGATGACTTGTCTGCCTTCCTAACAGACCACAAAGTGTGTGAGGGCTGAGGCCAGCACCCACTGTAGCAGCCACCAGACCCATCTCCAGCCCCCACAATGATGGCTGGCACGTGGCTCAGCAGATAAATGCCCATGTGACTTTACCTCCTTAACCTATTTAATCCTCTAACTGTCTTAGGAGGCAGAAGGGTTATTATTAGGATTCAAAATTGGCAAATGAGGAGACTGAAGTCCCCAAAAGCAGCTGCCCAGCATCACATATGGGTGGCAACTGGCACCCAGAGAGCTGCAGCAGAAGCATCCTCATCGGTGCCAAGTCCACTTCTTTCCTGGGGTCCCTGGCACCCCATTGAGCTGAGGGCTGTGTTTGTGTCAAATTGCCACGTAGAGGAATTGGTTCATCTCACGCCATTACATGGGACCAGTCTTGTTTTCTACATAAATGCTGAGCTTAAGTGCCCAGCTCCAGGGGCACAGCATGACCCCGCCCAGCCCTGCCTTGAGGTTGCAGGGTGAATCTCCAAAGTACAAACAGATGGTGTTTAAAACAGAGTGCGGACCCCTTCTTCTCAGCCATGAGCCTACTGAACTCATTCCCCAAGAGTCAGCCCCTCCAACCATTTTCTGTGCAGTCTGTGCATGGTGGCTTCAGTCAATACCTGTGCATTCCAAACCCGTGCTATCACCTGCATGCATGAGGCTCCCAAGCTCAGGGGCTTCCTCTCTGGAGCACTCCTGGGGCTGCTTATCTTGCCTCAGTAAATCCAGCCCTGCATGCCCCTTCCTGTGATGTCAATGTCCCCAGCAGGTGAGAGGTAGCAGTGGCTGGCGGTGGGGTGGGAGCAGTGGAGTGAGAAGGAAGCAGGCAGAACCAAGAGGTGGGTAGGAGGCAGGACTGCACGGTGGCTGGTAATGCTAGAGTGCCTGAGAGAAAAGAAGTATCCCCAGAATCTTGTCTGGGGGCCTGGGTGGGGGTGTGCCCAGGGAGGAGTGAGAGTCCCCGAAGGCGGCCATGGACACGACAGGTATAAATGCTACAGTTCTTCTCACACAGCATTTCCTTGGCATTTTGCTTTGAAGATCCCCATTGCACCTGTAATTCAGCACTTTGGGTGGCTGAGGCGGGAGGGTCAGTTCAGTCCCGGAATTCAAGACCAGCCTGAGCAACATAGCAAGACCTCATCTCTACTAAAAATAAAAATAAAAAGACAGCTGGGTGTGGTGATGCATGCCTTTGGTCCCACCTACTTAGGAGGCTGAGGTGGGAGGATTGCTGGAGCCTGGGAGAGTGAGGCTGCAGTGAGTTTGATCATACCACTGCACTCAACCTGGGTGACAAAGGGAGACCCTGTCTCAAAAAGAAAGGAAGAAACAGAGAAAGGGAGAGAGCAAGAGAGAGAGAGAGAGAGAGAGAGAGAGAGAGAGAGAGAGAGAGAGAGAGAGAGAGAAAGGAAGGAAGGAAGGAAGGAAGGAAGGAAGGAAGGAAGGAAGGAAGGAAGGAAGGAAGGAAGGAAGGAAGGGAAAGAAAGAGAAAGAGAGAGAGGGAGAGAAAGAATTCCCAGGTCAGCTTCCAGAGACCCTAGGCCCACAGGCCCTCTGTGATCTCCCCAGTCTGGCCTACCTCTCCATCAAGGCTTCATCATTCTCCTCCAGGGAAGAGGCTGACCCTCCATCCTTCAGGAACCTGTTAGCTCTTTCTCTTCCACTGGCCCCTCTCAGATGCACAGTCAGTCGCCCAGCAGAGTGTCTTTGTGGCTGGGTAGTACCATGGCTAAGAAAGAGGCCCTGGGGCTGAGCCATGGAGGCTCAACCCTGGCTTTGTGACTTATAGGCTGATGCCACAAGTGATTTGCTAACCTCTCTGCACCTCAGTTTCCTCATCTTTGAGATGGGAATGTTAATAATATCGGCTACCCCACTGACAGGGTTGAGGATCAAATGAGTCACTAAGGGGCAAAAGGTAGCCGCCTAGCCCAGTCCCTGGCCTACAGCAGGTATTTGGTGAATAGCAGCAAAGATTGCTGTTATTTCTATGATGCCCAGGGTTCCCTGCCAGCTTGGAGGAGGGGAAACAGCAAGTCAAGTCACGAAATCCAGCCCACATTCAAGGGGAGGCATGTCAAAGAATACTCAGGCATATTTCAAAAGCGTCAAGTTTGGCACCTACGTGTGATGAAATGTGACTTAATGGTTATTAACAATGGTGCCAGCTGGCCAGGTGCAGTGGCTTACGCCTGTAATCCTGGCACTTTGGGAGGCCAAAGTGGGTGGATCACCTGAGGTCAGGAGTTTGAGATCAGCCTGGCCAACATCGTGAAACCCTGTCTCTACTAAAAATACAAAAATTAGCCGGACATGGTGGTGGGTGCCTGTAATCCCAGTTACGCAGGAAACTGAAGCAGGAGAATGGCTTGAACCCAGGAGGCAGAGGTTGCAGTGAGCTGAGATCGGTCCACTGCACTCTAGCCTAGGCAACAGAGTAAGACTCCATCTCAAAAAAAAAAAGCAATGGTGGCAGCTGAGACTTGAGTTTGAGCTGCCTCATCCTAGCAGTATCTCCTGGTGATGCTGGGTCACACGGGTGAGCAGCAGCAGGGACCTCTGTTATTCCAGCAACCCTACACCCAGCCCTTTGCGGGACCCAAATCTGCGTCCTCCCAAGCCTGTGAGTTCAAGGGCCCACTGCCAGCCACCCCCGCTGTCTGATGCCATCCCGTGCTCCCACTCTGAGTCTGTGAGGCGGCCTTGCCTGCCAGCTGCCTGGTGACTATGAAGAATGACAGGCTCCTCATTCAAGGGTGCGTGCTGGCCCTTATCACAGGAGAGTGATGTCTGCGGCACTGAGCCGGGTGATCCTGCTTGCCCGTTCGGCACTCTGCAGAGGGCAAGGCGGCTGCAAGAGACAGAAATGGCACTTGACAAACTCTCCATGTGGCTGGGCAGCCAGACAGGAGCAGAATGAAATCAAAAGGGAGGAAAATTGGCCCGGCTTCCTGACCAGGTGCTGAGTGGATGCACCAGGCTTCAGATGAGGGAATCTAAGAGGGAGAAAATTGGTGGCCTTGGTCATAAAGGGAACTGATTACCCAGGGACCTGTCACACCCACCAAGGTTGGCAGAGTGGTCTTGGCTGGCCCTGTTTCCTGGAAGATAGAGTGCCCGCAGCAACTTTAATTCACCCAGGTTCAACCAGCTAATAAGCATGCTGGGTCAGGAGGAGGGTGGTCAAGGTTTTCCAATTATGAGTTCTTGAAGAGAGGGCTTCAGGGTCTGAGAAGGTCTGAACGTGACCCCTGTCCGTGGTGGGTGGAGGGGGGTGGGAAGGAACATGCCTGGCCTTTGCACTCAGATGGAACTGAGTTTAGTGACTACCTCGGGCAGATAAGTCCCTTTTCCACCGAGACTTTGTTTCCCCATCTGTGTAATGGGAGTGTCAGTGTTTACTGAGAGCTTGCTTCGTGCCAGGCACTTTGTGATCCTACCTTATGGGTGTGAACTTAGTTCATCAGAACAGTAATCCTAAGAGGTAGCTGCGATTATTATGATTGGCATCTCACAGACGAGGAAATTCAGACTCAGGAAATTCAAAGTTCCCAGGTCCTATTGCAAGTCGAGCACCAGATCCGAGCATGGCTGACCCGCCGGTATGCAAACCTTTGGCGGCCGTGCTGCCTGTCATCAAACCAGGTGCATCCACTCAGAGTTTGTAAGGATTCATGTAGATGTGCTAATGACAGCAAACTAGAGCCCAGTCTACATGCTGAAACCAGAAGAAGAACTTTCTACGCGTTGACTCATTTGACCCCCACAATAACCCCATGCAGTAGATGCGACTGCAGTCTACATTTACAGATGAGGGAATTCAGGCACAAAAAGACTGAGTCTCTTGCCTAGGTCACCAAGTTTATGTTCGGCAGAGATGGGAGCTGAGCCCAGGAGTCCTGCTCCAGAATCCTGCGCTTAACCCTGTGCAAAGGCACAGCAAGAGCCTGGCCCGGGGCCCAGCATGCAGCACAGAGTAGGGCTCAGGGAGGGGCAACCTCAGCTCTTTTCCACCTGGGGCAGCCCTTCTCCCTAAAAGAAAGCTAAATACAGTGAAAGCTAAGTGGAGGAATCCCATGTGCCCACTACACGTCTGGCTCTGGGAGGTTTAGGGACATCCCCCACTGCCCCAGCCTGGGCTTCCAGCCTGGGCAGGGAATCAGGAAGACTTGAAAACGTCCCTGGATCAAGAAAGACCAGTGGAGAGCTAGGAGAGGGGTTGTGCAGCGTGCAGGGGCTTCTGGGAGGGCAAAAGGGCAGGTAGGACGTGGCAGGTGGAGATGTGTACTGAGAAAGGGAGAGGGCAGTCCTGACGAGCACCCTGCCTTGAAGAAGAGCTAACAGGTGCACGGCTGCCAGACAGGTGGGCCATAGCAGCTGGCAGCTGGCAGACAGAACGACTCTCAAATCTCCCACTCCCAAAAGTCCCATGATGCCTGGCTGGAGCCTGGGGTCAATGGGTGCAGCCAGCAGGCAGGGAGTGTGTTCTCTGGATGCATAAGCTCAGGAGAACAGGAAGGAGCAGCCAGCTGCAATCCAGCCAATGCTTGGATTTTTAGGCCATTCCTGCCCCATGCCAGGCAGGAGCCCTGGCCTCGATCCTGAAGGGCTCCAACAGCTTTTGCTCCCATCTTCCAGCCACCTGGGACCCCACCCCTTAAATCACTACCCCAGATCATTAAACTGGGAGTCCGTAATGCTGACACTCCCTCAGAGAGCATTTATCTGGAAACTCATAAAATCGCACCACGGATGGTAATTAACGATTAGCGAAGTTTATCCCTCCATAGGCTCTGGCCTGTGGGAGCCTATCATAAGGACAGAGGCCGGTGTGTTGTTCTCTCCCCGTGGTGGAGGTAGGTGGCTGCCACCACCTAGTTCTTGAATGAGAACTGCACCCACAGCAGAGGTGAATGTCTGCAGCCCCTCATTCTTGGCAGCTCCCAAGATACTTCCCAGCAAAACCATCTAGGCTGGTTCCTAACAACTGCCCGGGACCCACCTCCTCCGATGTTTGCCTGGATGCGGTCAGTCTCCATGTGCCTCCCAGGACTGCATCTTGACCCCTCAGGCAGGCTGGATGCTTCCAGAGAATGCCTGCCTGCTCTTCTCCCATCTCCATCACCTCCATCCTCCCAAACCCAGCACAGTGTATGAGCCCAATAGACCTCACAAATGAACCACGATTCTCAAGTCCCACCCCAATCTCTACACAACACTGCCACACGGGCACTTCCACACGACCGTGAGGACCCATTCCATACTCTTCAAAGGGGCTAGACTAAGAACCAGTGCCAGCCAGCTTGGGAAATTGAGACTCAGACAGGAAGTTAGGAGCTTCCTTAGAATCTGCATTTGGGTAGAAGAACCAGGACTCAACCCAAAGTCTTCTGGCACCTAAGTCTGACTCCCCAGAAAGTATGGTAGCTCACCTGAATTCACCTGAGCCCTAGAGTGTGGACTGGCCCTACCAAAAACTCCCTGTGTGACCCCAGGCTTGTCCCTGTCCCCAGAGCCTCAGGGTGAAAGTGATGCGCAGAGCATAGATCTACTCAGCACAGGCAAGCTCTGCTGGAATCACCATGACAGATCATTTATCCAACCTAAAATCAGAAGGGACATGGAGGGTGGGAGAGGCCTCTGGGGGCCAAGTGGGCCTGTTGTGCCTCCTTGGACACAGGTACCAACACGTGCACTGCACTTTTCAGTGGGTCTGCCTGGCTCCCTGCAGGCGGTGGCTGTTCACAGCATGCTCCAGGACAAGGCAAGAGCCAGGTCAGCTCCCAAGCCCCTAGCCCCTGGCCCCTGACAACGACATTCACTCCCACAGACCCAGAGCTTCCACAACTGAGCCAACTCCCAGGGCATTGGCCAGTTGGCCCCACAGTGTCCTTATTCACAGATGGTTGTTTATCCTTAGCAGCCCGGTACCCACCACCTGCCGTTAGAGCCTCCCCTGCTGAGCTGGGGTCAGCAAAGCCCATGTGTTAGGACGTCTAGTCCAGCCTTGCCCAAAGGTTTCCCCAAGACGCTCTGTGGATGCAAAGGGCCCAGGACTTGGGAAAGCTGTGCAGCAAGGCTGGTTCTGAAGATTGAGGGCTATTGCACATTCCAGGCCCAGACAAGGCTTTCAGGAGAAAACAAAACCAACTTGCTTAAGCATCCTATATATGTGTGTGAGAGTGTTTGCACATGTATTTTATAAGCACAGAGAGAGACATGCAAGGAAACACTGCTTGCCCTGCAAAGTGAGAATGATGAAGAGTGGTGATGATCTGTGTTTGCTTTATATGACTCTGCACTTCCTGTGTGTCTCAGTGAGTATGCATTTTCTTTGAAATTAAATCAATTATTTTAATAAAGAAGAGAGGGAAAAAAGCTGCTGAACTTCATTTAACCCAGCCTTCCCCAAACTCATCTGATGATGAGTTGCTGTTCTGTGCAACGCCTAGAAGTGTTGAAGATACGCATAGACTACAGTTTGGAGAAAGATAAACTTGCCCAGCTTTTAACAGAAAAGACCACGGTCCCTTCTGATGCCGAGAGGCAGAAAGAGGAAGAGGCTTACAGAATGCAGACACTCCATCAATATCAGACTGGAGCCCAGAGCTCCCTACAGCCTAGTCCTGACCTGCTGCTCTACCAGTTCCCTTTTTAAGTAGGAGGAAGAGTACTCCAGGGGTGGTGGAGGGGGTGTGGCAGTGACACAGAAGCACCTGGCAGAGAGGGTGACAGGGCCACAGAGGAGTCAGTGGAGCTGGTATTGGAAAGATACAAGCTGCTCTAAGAGAAGAACCGAAAATCATATGATCACACAGTATACCCCTGACATCCCACAGCCACAAACCAAATCCCTGCTCCAACCCTTCTGCCTCCTACCCAGCAAGTTGCCTAATCCCTCTGGGCATGGAGTAGAATAGGGGCTGGATGGAATGATCCCTAGAGTCCCTTCAGCCCAAGATTCCGGGAGCAGTGGCTTCACAATAATCAGCATAGGCACTATCTTGCAAATTATCACCTCCACCTTACAAGCCATGTATCCGAGACACAGACAGGTTAATTGACTTCTTCAAGGTCAACAGAGAATAAAAATGGAGTCTGAGACCCAGGCTGTCCTTGCCTTGAGACTGGTCATCCTCTGCTTTGTGGCCTCAGGAACTGCCATTTGTGTCTGAGCAGCCCCCGCGTGAGACACACAGGGCTTCCAGGACTGGCTCTACCTATTAAGTGTACAATCTGGACCAGCTGAGTAACCACTCTGAGTCTCACTTTTCTCCTCTACAACTGGGACCATCATCTCAATGGTTATATGGCAGTATCATTCTATCAAACTTAGTGCAGGGCCCAGCACACTTAAGTTTTTGCTGAATGAGAACTATTGCTCTTACCAGCACTCTATAATTTATCCTATAGTTGAGAGAAAAAGGAGAGGCAGAGATTGAACAGATCTACCAATCTGGAGGAAATCTGCACAGACACATCCCAGCCCCTATCTGGAGCCTCAGTTTCCCCATCTATAAGAGGAGCTATACTGGGTGACTTCTGGGAGCTCCCAGATCTATAATCTGCATGGAATAAAGCTCCATGAAATGCTTTTCTCCCACCATGGGCTGGAGAAGTTTGCCTTCCAGCAACCCATCATCCTTCCTGGGAGATGGGCATATAGTGGGTGGTGAAAGGGAGGAGGGACAGGCGGGGACAGGAACCAAGACAGAGTGGAAAGGATATGACTTGGGCACTTCCTGTATGCCAGGCACTGGTATAGGAACTTTACACAGACTAACTCATTCAGTCCCCGGAACAAACCTGTGGGGTTGATACCAGTTAACCATTTTACAGACAAGGATACTTACATCCAAAAAAACCAAGTAAGGTGCCCAAGGTCACAGGGTTGGTGAAGCAGGACTTGAGCTCAGACCTCCCAGACCTTCATGGCTTTGAAGACTGTGCTCTGAACCACTGGGTGATGCAAACTCCGGGTCTCCCTTCAGAGCCAGAGACACTCAGAGAGGGAGCGAGGTGGAGAGATAGTGGAGGGAGCAAGGCACAAGGAAGAGAAGGAGCGCCGCACCAGGGCAGCCCAGGAACACTGCCTGGCGGGGAGGGGAATCCCATCTAGAAACTAATTATTTGCCTCCACCAGGGGACTGTTGAGTTTCAAGATCATTGTGCCCAGGGCAGAAAAGACAGGGCCCCTCTCCATGGAGCTGCAGAGGGTCCCCGGGTCCCAGCATCACCAGGAAGGAGGTGCCTGCTGGCCTGAGAGAAAAGTTGGGCCTGAACTCTATATTTCTATTTCATGGCAAAGAGCCACAGCCTAGGAATGTGTGGACACTGAACCAGTGGCTGCTCCGCCCACCACCGCCAGGGATGTTCCAGCACAGGTGTCTCCCCCAGGGCTGCTTGCTGGGAGGTGGTGCGCTCCCAGACGCAGTGTGAGGAATGTGTGTTAGCTCTTGACACTAATATTATTTAAGGCCCAAAGTCTAATGTAAGGCTCCCTTTTAGCAAGATTGTCTCATTTAATAAAACTCCCTGTCTCTGTTCCCCCCAAGGTAATCACGTTGATGATAACGCATTCCCTGCGCTATGATTTGATCTGGGAATAGAATTATCACACAGCCTTGCTTTGCTGTCAGATGTTCCATTTGTATTTTTATGTTTTTTCCCCTAGAATAAGTAAACAGGAAGCCATCCAAGTGGAAGGCTCTGGCCACCTGGGGCCTTTCACTTCTGGCCTCCTTACCAGTTCACTTCCTGTCTTCAGGAGCCACTTTCGAATTAGTTCAATCAACAAACATTTCCCAGATGACTGTACCTTAGGCTGCCCCTACATTGCAGTAGCCTGAGGCAAGTCACCCAATCTGTTTGAGTCTCCGTTTATCACTGGATGGAAAGGACGTCATAAGCACATAAGATTAAGAATCAAACAGACCCCAGTTCAAACCTCCACTCTGCTTCTTACGAGTTATGTGCCCCAGAACAAGTCACTTCGCTCTGAGGTTTGATGCTGTCATTCAAGACACCACCTACATTACAGGATTGTTGTGAGCAGGGCCAGGACCAGGATGAGCAAGTGATGGCCCCCGGCACAAACATTAATGAGGTGCTCGCCCCCACAACCCCCCTGCACCTGCACAGCCCTGAGAGAGAGGGCCTCCTGAAATTTTGTGCACTTTTAAGAAGGAGGATTAAATGAGATGATGTATGCCAAGTGCCTGGTACATGGTAAATGCTCAGTAGACTGTTGCTGTCATCATCATCATCATCACTATCATCACTCTTACTCTTCATTAAGTGAGAAATGAGAGCCCTTTAAAATCTCTAAGAGTCTGCATGGTAACATGCAGAGTGGATGTGAGGCTGGAAATTCCCATTTCCTGTGCTCTGTGGCCATGGCTTGCTCTTTCACCTCTCCAGCGTAAGTTCCCAGCTCTGAAACAACGGTGTTCTTAAACCTAGTGACCCAGGTACATGTGAACATGTGGGAAAGCATGTCACTCACCCCATGCTACCATTCATCCCTGGGCTAGTGGACCCAAGAAGGGCTAGGGGCCTGGTTGGCCCCAGGGAGTCCTCCAGTCTGCGAATACCACACACGAGGTCATGCCTGGTTAGCAATTGAGTCCAGCAGGCAAAGAGAGCGTGCTGGAGGGCTCCAGAAAAACCAGATCCAGGACTTGGCAGGGCACAGCTGTGCCAAGGACTTCTTCCTGCTTACCCATCACTAGCAGATCCCTGGAAAAGGACACAGGCCACAGAGTCAGTGCAGCAGCGTTTAAATTCGGCCTCCTCCGGCACTTACTGTGGGACCTCAGGCACTCTGAGCCCAGGTTCCTTCTTTGTCATATGGTGTATCCTGACAGTACTGGAGGGGAAAAGTCACTCCAGAGACATAACTAATGAAGGGACTTTTTAAAAGGTAGAAGCAGGATTAAAGACTCCAGAAAGGAGTGGTGAAGCACCCCACAGTTCACAACAATGGGAGCCCCAACCACCCTGGGGCTAAAAACAGAAAAGGAAGGAACAGTTTCTAAAAGCCCTGTGGGACCAGTGCTGCCATGAAGGAGACAACAAACCAGAAGGGGCTGTGGAATTTGGTAGAGAATCACAGTCATTCCTAACTCATGCAGTTTGTTGATTGAACCAGTGAGTAAGTAAATGAATGAATCTGATTTCCAAACTATTGCAGTTTGTTGATTGAACCAGTGAGTAAGTAAATGAATGAATCTGATTTCCAAACTATTCATCCTATGACTGATCACATTTTCCAAATGACGACTTCAATATCTCTCATCCCACACACTCTTATTCCAATGGGACTTTAACACTTCTTGAATCTGGGCATTGTTGTGATGACAGGAGAAGTGACCCTGTGCAACTTCTGAGCTTGGGTTAAAATGTGATGCAGCTTCTGCCTAGTTCTCTTTGGGATACTCATTCTTGGAAGGTGGCCACCATGCTGTGAGGAAGCCCAAGCAGCCACCAGGAGAGGTCGCATACAGATGATCCAGGAGAGTGCCACAGCTGAGGTTCCAACTGATAATCAGCATCAATTGTCACATATATGACTGAGAGAGCTTTCAGATGATCCCATCCCCCAGCCTCAGTCTTCCAGACTGAGGTTCCAGACACTGTGAAATGAAGACAAGCCATCCCTGCTATGCCCATTCTGAATTCCTGACCCTCAGAATCCATAGCATAATAAAATGGTGGTTGTTCTGGGCCACAATGTCTGGGTGGTTGTTTTAGGCTATGATATAGTTAGTTATGCAGACATAGTAACTGCAAAGAATTTCACTGACTGAACTCAGCCAGAACCCAGTGAACAAGTGAATTGTTTGCTTCCATCCATACGGATCACCATCCCTGAGCACACAACGGGGTAGAGAAAGGTAGAGAATGAGTATGAGAGGGAAATGGAGAAAATCTACCACACATAGGGAACCTAGGAAGTGAGGGTTTTAGGACCCAGATGGACAGACAGGTGCTCCATCCATCCTGGCGGGATCTAAAGACCCATTCTTAGTCCCACTCACCTGCACTATTGCCCCAGCTGCCTTTTGCATCTCCCACCTGTCTCTCCCATCCCTCACCCGACTCAGCCCTGTCCGTGTTACTGGAGAACAGTGAGCCCCTCCTACCTACTCACTCCTGACTTCTGAGCCCGTGCTGCTTGCCAGGCCCCGAGGCACCCCAATCCAAGCTCCTCAGCCAGCAGAGGCTCCATACCCTCTGGCCTGGCAGGGGTTACAGAGTTCAGAGATTGGGGGACTGGATAGCTAGAAGAACTGACCTTCTGACTCTGCCCTCTGCATGTACACCAAAAACACGCCCTCCCCTTGCCTTCCTCCTGCCTGGAATTCCCTCCCCACCAAGCATCCAATGCCACCTCCATCATGCAGCCTTCAAAGAACTGACCCACAGCCACTACATTCCTGTTCTTCCCCAAACTCTGTCCAAAGATGCAGATGTGGTTGTAACTTTCCTGAAAATGACATCAGGAGAATTTGAGGGCAGCATTTGAATAACAGAGATCACGTATACAAGATTTGTCTCCCCAGAAATCTAGAAGGGCTTCTCAAACTAAATTTCATGTATGCCTTCCTTTGGTAGTCCTGGGCAGGTCCCATCACTACGTGCTGAGGAGTCATCACCAGCTCCAAGAAGCCTCCTGGCCTCCCTATGCTCTTTCAGCATCTTATACATGCTTCCCGCCAGCCTGAAGCTCCTAGTATCATAACTAATCAGTTACTGAACCATGACTGCCACGGACAGGGCTGGTGTCTTCTACTTGCTCCTAAAACAAAAACCACATTTAATATTTCCGTCACTGTTAATGGCTTTGCATTTTCTTATTTAATTCTCACAGCAACCATGTAAGGAAAATGCCATCATTAGCCTCACATCACACATGGCACAACTGAAGCTCAGGGAGGGAGGTGACTTGCCCAGGGTCACCGGGTGGTGAGGACCAGAGCTGGGACTCAGAGCCAGGTCTGGCTGCCTCCGAGCTCAGTGCCCTCGGGCACACACATTATAGTTTCTCCCCTCTCCAGCTCCAGCACTGAGCAGGAGGCTGAACAAGGAGCAGGCACTCAATAAATATTTGTGGAACTGCACGAAACCTTAACCAATTCTCACTGCATGACTGAAGCTCTGATACCGAATAGAAACAAACCACCTCAGTGATTTCCAATTCAAACAGCACCACCCGCTCCATGAATTCTGATGCACTGATGTCTTTTGTTTTTTGGAGGGGTTTTGTTGCTTTCCACAAGGAGAGTCGAGAGTCGGCGGCGAGGAGCTACACAGAGTTCCCCTAGGAAATTGTTTCTGCACAGCATTTCAGATGAGAGATGGAAAACATTTCAGAACACAAAGGCTTTGGTTATCACAACAGCAGTAAGAGAGAGGCAGGCAGGGACTCGGGGTCCCACTTAACAGATGACAAGACGCAGGTTCCCAGAGTCAAGGGACATGTGTGAGGTCACTCAAAGAGAAGAGGATTGACACTACCTGTCTTGATGCCCAGGCTGGGGGAGAGAGTCTTACAAGTCTCCTGCTTCCACCACCTCCAAAGGCACTGGCTCTGAACATCGTGGCCCTGTGGGAAGGAAGGAGGACACAGCTCTAGGAAAAAATGCGTGGCAGCCTCACTGGATCAGAAAGCCCAGATCTGAATCCCGGCAGGCCAAAAAGAAGCCTGTCAAAGGCTCCCCAGGCCTTACTGTCCCCACCCCATGGTGACCTTTTCTGACTTTTCTTTTTCCAATTTCTACATGTAAGAGGCAGATAATCAGAGCATGTGGGCTGAATCTCCTTCTCAAACCATGCTTTGCAGAGGAAAGAGAGGAAATCCACATGCCTTCTAGGCAACTGGTGATTCCGGCTGGGCTTGGGCTTCCCAAAAGACTGTGGCCCTCAGAGGGCTTACCTTGTGAGAAAGTGACTGGGAACTTCCTCACCCAATCTCTGCTGGAGAGCTGAGCCCCCACCTCTGGGATGGAAAGCTACATGATTGAAGGGGCCCAGCACCAGATTGGAAGGCAAATGCCCTCTTGTCCTTTGACTTCTTGTGTCACCTTCGGCAGAACACATCTCTCCAAACCTTGGTTCACCATTTGTCAAATGGGACTCCTATTACTCACTGTCCCTGGCTCTTGGGGAAATGTCTATCTTCAGAGAGAAAATGATGAAGCCGTGCATCATATCTGCTTTAGTATTAGCTCTTGGCTCCATTTCCTCACTCAGGCTGTCTCAAACTCGTCCTCAAGGCCTGGAGGTCAGCTACCCTGGCCTGAGCCAGCAAAAGACCAGTAGGCCAGCCTGGATGGCCAAGTGTGGTTGCCCATAGCAACTGGAATCAGCCCACATACAAGGGACAAGGTCAAGTCTTAGCTGAGAAGGGAGCTAAGCCAGTTTCTCAGGGGCAGCATTGAGCATCCACACAGAAGGGAGAGAAGGCAGGAGGTCAGGAAGCACAGAGGCGAGGCTGGATAGGATGCCAGCAGCAGGGTGGTGAGGCCAGCAGCTCGGGAGGAAGCCTGGGAACCAGACCCATTCAAGTCAGGGGATAGCAACCCAGCGCACGGCCTGGCAGCACACAGCCTCCAGCATGTGGACCAGGCTGCCGGGGGTCTGTGTGGCCACAACTCAGGGGAAGACCCCTTGGCCCAAAGCAGACCCAGTACCAGCTCTCTTCAGCTTGTAGGCTGAATCCTGGGTCAGCCCAGGAATAGTGTGCTCTGAAGAACTTTGCATGTATTCTGATGACTTGCCTTGTTCCACCCAAAAGTGACTTAAAGCATATGTAAATCTATAAATAGGAGATTTATAAGGATATGTAAAGTACCACAGTAAAACCTAAATGAGAAATGGATAGGAGTTTAAGAAGCAAAATAGAGAGGAAGGGTCAGAGATCTGGACAAATCAAAAACGAATACCATAAAGTTCTAAATGTTGTTTCAAAGAGTCAAAATCTTAGACCTGAATTCCCTGGCAGCAAGTGCAAAAGAGGAAATCTGGTCAATCACGCAATGTCCATGATATAAAATTAGTCAATTAACTCATAAAGCCTGATGCTTGGGGAAGTCATAGCTGTTTCTCGCTGTCTGCTTTACAACATTTTCCCAGCCAGTCCTCATTATAAAATGCTCAGAAGAGACACAAAGACAAGTGTCATGGAGATGTTGTTTTGGGGTAGTAATATGAATACCATACCAACAGACATTTCAGTCAAAGCAGTCCCAGAAGAACCAAAATAACACGCTATTCAAGTCATCTCCTCCTGGCCTGGCTTAAGGCACAGTCAGCTGAGGCTGGAATGCTTTCAGTAAGGAGCATTATTGCTCTAGTCATTTGTTTCTTTATCAAAAGTTCATTTGGTCAACCTGTGTTTGCTGAGCACCGGCATTATGTGGGGCTTTGGAGAAGTGGAGGCAAGCAAGGCAGACATGAACCCTGCCCTCCTGGAGCCTAAGGTCTTAGAGGAGGAAGCTGTAAGTAAACAGGCAGCTCCAGACTACAAGGCAACCAGGATCTTCTCCACACTCTGTGAAGATTGAGGGTGGGCCTGATGTCGCATACCAGGGAAGGCTGCCCAGAGGAAGTCAGGTCTCAGATCAGCCTGAAGGGCCAGTGAAGTTGGCCAGGAAAGACCCAGCAGAAGGAGAAGCAGCAGGAGCTGGACCACCAGAAGTCAGGACACTGACGAGCCCATTGCCACCCAGAGCTGCCACTGGGATCACAGCGGGGCAGGAGCCCAGGGAACAGACCTCGCTGGGCAGGCCCATCACCTGGCCACACTGTCAGGCAAAATTGAGAGTGTAGGCAAGCTGGACGCAAATGCCCCAGCACCACTCCCGGAAGAGAAGGTAGTGGTCCTCCTCTCTTCTCAGGGCTTGGCCCTGCCACTCAGACTCAGGGATATGAGACCCTCTTGGGTTGTTCACAGCCAGGGCAGGCTCAGCTTGGAGAGGAATAGCAGGCAGTCCTATGGGCAAGCCACCCCTCACCACGTTGGTCAGGCTGGTCTTGAACTCTTGACCTCAGGTCATCCACCCACCTCAGCCTCCCAAAGTGCTAAGATTACAATTGTGAACCATCGTGCCCAGCACTAATTTTTTCCTATTTTTTGTAGAGACAGGGTCTTGATGTGTTGCTTGGGCTGGTCTTGAACTCCTGGGCTCAAGGATCCTCCTGCCTTAGCCCCCAAAGTGCTGGGACTACAGGCATGAGCCACCACACCCAGGCAACATTCTTAGTTATACACAAGAGGGTCTGAGGCAGACCCAATTTGGGATGATCATCTCTGAGAAGGTAGTGGTTGGAGAAAGCTTAGTACTCTAAGCCCCAGGAGATGCAGGGCCCCACAGTCTCATGCCCTTCCCTTTGAGCAATGCTTTCCACAGCAAGTGTGAACCCGGCCAGCTTCCCAGGAGTATGGGGAGAAGATGTTCAGGGTGGGACCACACAAGATGACTGCATGGCACTTCATAGCTAGCAGAGCTGTCCTGATTATCTATGGCTACATAACTGATCACCTATATACTTAGTGACACAAAATAATTTTATTATGTGCCCACATTCTGTGAGTCAGAGGTTCAGACAGAGCACAGCAGGAGAGATTTGTCTCTGCTCCATGATTCCTGGGATTTCAGGAAAAACTAAAACCACTGGGGAGGTTAGATGGGTAAGCTCAGCTGGGACTGTGGACCAGAGCACCTAGATATGGCCCTTCTGCGTGACTTGGGCTTCCTCACAACATGGCAGCTTCAGGACACTGAATTTTCCCACTTCTTTACATGGTGGCTCAGGGCTCCAAGAGTGACTGTTCCAGCAAACAAAGCAGAACTTGTGTGGGCATGGTCTGTACTCACTTAGGGTCTCTTCTGCCATACTCTATGGGGTAAAGAAGTCACAAATCTGCCCAGGTTCAAGGAGAAGGGACATAGACCCCCATCTCTCCATGGAAGAAGTGTCAAAAAATGTGTGGCTATGTTTTGTTTGTTTGTTTGTTTGTTTGTTTTAGATGAAATTTCACTCTTATTGCCCAGACTGAAGTGCTTGAGTGCAATGGCACGATGTCAGCTCACCAAAATTTCTGCCTCCCAATTTCAAGCAATTCTCCTGCCTCAGCCTCCCAAGTAGCTGGGATTATGGGCATAAGCAACCATGCCTGGCTAATTTTGTATTTTTAGTAGAGACAGGGTTTCTCCATGTTGGTCAGGCTGGTCTCAAACTCCTGACCTCAGGTGATCCACCAGCCTCCGCCTCCCAAAGTGCTGGGATCACAGGCATGAGCCACTGTGCCCAGCAGGGCCATGTTTTAACACCACCACAACTGCCATAGGTTGCCAAGCAGCCGGGCAGAGGAACACTGCAGGGACCCATCCCTTCAGAGAAGATGTAAAAAGGTTGAAGGGAGTTATGGTCAGCTGGGGAAGACCCAGGAGCCACTCAGGCTCACACAGTCCTCCTCTCTGTGTGCCACTGGCCTCTTGCAACCCTCCCTTGCCTGTGACATTCTCCCCCAGAGGGATCAAGAAGTCAAATCCGGCACTCAGAAAGGCAAGGGCCATAGTAGGGTGACATTGAGTGAACCAGGTGACGTCTGCTAGCTTTGGGTTCCTCGCCTGCATCATGGCAGACGTTTCCTCTCTCCCAGAGTTCTGGAGAGGTAGAGAGGAGAGAAATATATGAAAGCCAGTCACCCAGTAAGTTCCTGGCCAATGCAGGTTTCCTTCCAAGGGGAATGGGGGTGCCACATGCAGGTAGAGGATCTGAGGCCTGACTCACTGGGTTCTCTCCCGGGGACTTAACCAGGGTGGCGTGTCTGCACTTGAAGTTACAGCAGGCACCTCTCAGGCCTGTGGCGCCCAGCTCTAATTACAGCTTTCTGGACATGTTTCCTGTTTGGGAGCTGGCAGGTTACCCACAGAGGATCCACAGATAATAAGCAGCTGGCTGCAGAGGCTCCATCCATTGGGCACTGACCCGGGAGCAGGCCCAAGCAGGCCCACCTCTGAGAGCAGAAGGCCCTCAAAGGTCATCTGGCCTCAGTCCCTCCCCACATCACACTCATACAGGACCAACAGCATCAGCACCATGACCAGTCTCTGCTTGCACAGTTCCAGTGATGGGCAGCTCACCACTTCACAGCCGGTCTGCTAATCTCTAGACATCACTCAAGACAGCACTGGAAGCACTTTCCAAATCAGCCTGTTTTTTAACTTCTAGCTATTGACCCCCAGGTCCACCAAGAACAATGAAACATGGAACAGAAGAAGGGCGCAGCCCCTGGGATGAAAACAAACTGGCTTTGGTTCCAATCTTTGTTTTTAGGCTCTGCAGCCTTGGTCTCTTCAAGCCTCAATTTTCTTATCTGTAAAATAAGAATAACACAATCCAGTATGAAGGGCAGCTGGAAGAGTGGAAGGTCATCACACATGTGAGCATACCTGGAACATAACAGACACCAGGTACATGCAATTCCTTTCCCCTTTCCTCTTGGACACCTGCATTAGGTGGCTTTTTTAGGATAATAGATGAGAGACGCACTCAGATTCAAGCAAGTGACTGACCTGAAGACCATGGGTACACTTGGAGGATAAAGGGGACGGCGGCTATCTCCTCTGCCACACAGCAGTGCTCATGGCAAGCTGAAGAATCCCGGGGTCCTGAGCCTTCCCCTTTCAACTTCCGGGTGTAGCTGAATGTCTGCTGAATGAAAAGCAGGTGGATGGATGGATGGATGGACAGATGGGTCAATGAATGGATGAATGGGCAACAGAACCATTTAAATAGGTTTCTAAAACCTGCCAGGAAACACTCACCCCTTTTCATTCTAGCCAAACTGAGTGTCATCTTTTTGTTGAGAAGTAGAGTAAAGCAGTGAGTTTCAAACTTTTCTAAGCATAGAAGAGGGCTTGTGAAACACAGATTCCTGGGTCCTACCTCCAGAGGTGCTGACTCTGAGGTTCTGGGGTGGGGCCTGAGATGTTCCACTTCTAACCAGCTCCCAGCTGTGGCTGAAGCTGTTGCTCCACAGGCCACACTTTGAGTGTTCTGGAAGAAAGCAGACAGTCAACTGACAACACCCTCTGGAAAACAAGCACAGGAGCAAGATGAGGTCACCTGGCCTGAGAGAGTTCAGCAGGAGGGAGAAAGCAGGCGCCCCTCCCAGCCCAGGGGTGGAAAGTGTGTTATGACACCAGCCCCCACCTCCCACCTCTTCAAATCTTCTGGTCTCCATCTCCAGCCGGGGCTCTCTTAGAAGCCCTTAGGACACCACAGTGGCTTCATTGCAGACAGGGCTCTGGTCCAGAAGATAACACCTCCCTACAAGAGTTCAGGCTGCACAGAAATCTCAATAAATAGGGCGGGGTGTGCAGAGGGTGAGACAGGCCACCCACTCACTACAGGCCTTCCAGCAAGGATTTGGAGTTTCCAGTCTGGGCCAAAGCTTCTCCTTCCTCCCTGCTGAGAGAGCAGCTCCAGGCCAGGGTGCTCCCTTGGCTCAGGGTGCTCTGAATCACAGGTGCTGTAGGAGTGCCGGCAAGTTCTTTTCAGGCCCCCTATCCCCACCCACCCCGCTCATCATTCACCCTGGGTGCCCATACATGACCTGAGAGGCAGAGGGAGCCCATGCCTCAGGTGCTAATGCAGCATGGCATCAAAAATGAGACAGTCCTGCATCTGTGCACTTACCCGTGAGATTGCAATCCAGAAACTAGAAAGAGGCTCTTTTAACTTCAACTGGCAAGGAAGCTTAGTGTCACTGTGGAGAATAAACTTGATTTTGAGCTACACAGGGTGGGACTGAGCACCACTGTGATCCTGTCAGTGCTCAGGACCTTAAAGGACTTAGCCAGCCTGGGTTTGATGCTTCACTTCCCACTTTGAAGATGTGCCCAGTCATTTTCTACTGCCTGGAAAACTTCTTCTTTCCCTCGGCCTCCCCAAAATGCTCATTTTTCATGGCTTCATTTACTTACTGTGCCCCCCAGGAACTTGTTCTCAGCCCCAGCTGCTCCCATTCCAGCTCAAAGTTCTGCCACTGGATGGCTGAGCTCAGAGAACCCCACATCCTGCCTAGGCTGTCTGCCGGGTTCCTCTGGTATTCATCAGGGTAAGGAAGGTCACAGCACATCCAGGAGGTCCTTCAGAGGCTTCAGGCACCATCTAAGTCACTGCTTTTCTTCCAGGGCCTGCAAAGTTAGAAGGCGGTATTTGCTTTTACGCTGTCTGCTGCAAGCATGCAGTGGCATTTTCTAGAGGATTCTTGACTATACGACTCTCCAGAAGTCGAATGCAGAAAGCAGCACACAGGAGAACCCAACTGTCTCCTCTGAAGTGAATCACCAAAGAGAGTCACGAAAACCTAAAGGAATGTCACTCTTCTGCTCAAGTTTGTTTGTTTTAGGGAAACAGTTATGTTTTTATGAAAAATCTATGTTCAAATGATGAGTTCCTGTCCTTTGTAGGGACATGGATGAACCTGGAAACCATCATTCTCAGCAATCTGACACCAGAACAGAAAATCAAACACCACATGTTCTCACTCATAGGTGGGTGTTGAACAATGAGAACACGTGGACACAGGGAGGGGAGCATCACACACTGGGGTCTGTTGTGGGGAGGGACAGCAGGGGGTGGGGAGTTGGGGAGAGATAGCATGGGGAGAAATGCCAGATATTGGGGAGAAAGGCAACACATCACACTGCCACGTGTGTACCTATGCAACAGTCTTGTATGTTCTTCACATGTACCCCAAAACCTAAAATGCAATTTTAAAAAAATTGAAAAAAAAAGAAAAATCTATGTTCACATGTAGTGTTTATTCTTATTGCTCTTAAAGAATTAATACATATTTTATAATTTCTCAGTTTTAATTTTTAATGTGGTCAATATCCAGGGATATTTAACAATATTCCACCTAAACCAAAGCTCTTACGGGTCCTCAACAACTTTTTAGAGTGTGATGGGGTCCTGAGGCCAGGACCTTGACGATGGCTGGAAGAAGTGCCCCGCCCACCACAGCTGATTGGACAAAGGGTGGGACCGGACCAGTGGGCAACCAATGCAGAGGCAGATGGTGGCGTGGGAATTGGAAGGTGAGGAGAGGAACTGGGCTGTGCATGGTGAATTGGGCAGGGGACCGAGAGAGAGGGCCTGTAAGGAGGCCTGGAGGGAAGCCAGGGAAGAGTTGGGGCCACAGAGCAGCCACATTTATGAGGAGCAGGGGCTGAGGACCAGGCCAGATACACAGGAAGAAGTGAATTCTGGAGACGGCGTGCAACAGAAAGAAGCAGAGGAGCAGCAGAGATGGAGGTACCCTGGGGCTGGCCGGGACTGCAGCCTCAGGGACTTGTGACAGACGCACGGGGTGATCCTTGGCTCCCTGGAGCTCCACACCGCAATCCCAGCTCTGTCTGCAACCCAGTGCTTTGATTCACCCAGGTCCCCACAATGAGATTCTTTTCACTCAGTCCTCTCTTACTTGAGGTCAGCTGAACACCTCTTTTCTGCTCAACCAAAATAACCTTGAGTTCTGTCCTGGCTCTGGGACCCAGCAGTCCCCTCACAGTCAACATGGAGATGCTGAGTGCAGCTCATCACGAGGACTGACATCATCACATATGAAAGGGCCTGGCATGTTCTGGGCCCTCAACAGGTGTGGCTAATATTAGCATGCTTGCTCCTGCCTCGACTGCTACTGTCATTATTAGCGGTGGTATTAATATCACAGCAGGAAATGGTCTCCAAGGTCACAGAGCTCAAGCTCTCAGTTTTACTGAGGGATGAACAGGAAGGCCAGGAGCAGGTCAGAAGCAGAACTGGAACCACAGCCCGTTTTCCTGTCATGGCCAACCAGTCCCAGTGAGAGTACAACTCCTTGGAGAGAGGGGCCGTCCAGCAACTCCACAACCACACAACCAACCATTCCTCTTCTCAGCAGTCATTTCTCTGAACACATCCCATGGGCCAGGCTCTATGCCAATGCTGTCTGTCCACAACAGGGTTTGGTCCAGAACTGGTTCAATCAATGTTTGTAGATCGATCCTTGGCCTCTCCCATCTGGCTAGACACAGGGAATCCATGCCAGAGGTGGGGGTTGGAAAGGGTTCCATAAGCCTTCCCCATGGACTCAAGTCACCAAAACACAGCTGTTACTCTTAGCAGCATTCTGTACCCACCACCTGTCCTGAGTTCTTTGGTAGTAAGCAGGGCCTGAATCCTCATCCCTTTAGCAGGGGAGGAAGCAAGGCCCAGAGAGGTATAGTGCCTGTCTCAGGACACACAGCCCACAGTAGGAGAGCCAGGGCTGGAAACACAGGCCTGTCAATGCAAGTTCCAGATTCCAGAGTGAGCTGAGGTGTGTCAAGACATGCCCAAGAGTAGGGAGCTGACAGCAGGGTCGCAAGGGTGGACAGAGGGGAGAGCCAGGGAGAGGCATCCCTGGGGCGTGAGCACCACAGAATCCAAGCCCCTGAAACAGCCACTTCTACTGTCTGATAACTGAGTAGTTCCCATTTCAAATACTTCACGCTCAAATAGCGGGGCCCCCATGCCGGGAATAGCCCGGATGCCCTGCGAAAGAAGCGAGATGGGGCCACTGGCCTTGCAGAGCCTCCTGTCCCAGACAAGGTGGGTGTGGAGAAGAGGTGGTGGCATCTCAGAGCTCCAAGAGAGCTAGGTGGGCAAGCAGAAAAGCCGGAGGCTCTGCCCACAGACACAGCAGTCTGAGTGAGTGCTGGGAGCCTGCAGAAGAGGAGGTTGCAGCCCAGCAGTCTGGGCAGGGGCAAGGCCAGGTCTGGTGTGGGGACCCTTCATACCCTCTCTTCCCACCCTGTACTTCCCAGTCCCAGCTGGAGGCAGGATGTGTCTCTCCAGCTAGATGTGAGGTTCCCTGAAGGCAGGCCTGGGATGCCCACTGCTGAATCCAGAGCCTGGCCCAGAACAAGTGCTCAGTAACTCTGTGGAGTGGGTAATGGCGGATACATATAGGCGAGGAGGGCCTGGGATAACTCTGAAAGCAGAGCTTCTGTGCAACAACAGCTTAGCCCTTGTTTCCTGATATATTTTGACTGTTGCCACCCAGTGGGAAAGGGAGTGGCAGAGGAGGGGACCTGGAGAAGGGGAGTGACCTGACAGCAGAGGTGTCAGCAAGGCTCAGGAAGGGGTCAGGGCCCCATCCTGCAGGAGCAGCTCTACCAGTAGCTAGGGCAGGCTTCCAGATCCAGAGATGCCCCATACTCCACTGCAGGGATGAGGCCATAAGGCTGGTCTCTGATCCCCCGCTAGAGTCTGAGGCTCCAGCAGCTGATCTGAGCCAGCTTGGTAAACAGCAGCATCTGGGAACAGGCCTTCCTCACTAGGCTACAGGAAGGAGCAATGCTGCTGGGGCCTGATGTACATGCAGATAGAAGGCTGGGGTACCAGCCCAAGGACAGCTCTTCTTGCACCCATCCCTGGTCCAGCTCTCTCAGTGTCCTTAGCAAGTGAGGGACCAACTGAAGTCTCTGAATCAGTCTCCAAGGTGAGGACATCAGGTGAGGCCCACAATGAAGTCTGTACTTCCCCGATCTCACGCAGGCATGCACACACCCACAGGCACACACACACACATGCCCAGCGTGGGCTCTGTGCAGGTGGGGCCCTGCTTCAGGGAGGGCTGGTGCAGCCACCAGGCAGCAGGCCTTGCACAAAGGAGGGGGTGGGGGGGCGGTGTTGGCAGCGCAGGAGTGGGGGAGGGCTGTGAGGATTGTGGCTTGGAGCCTAACAGGCCACCAGCAGCCGCGGCATCTGCTTTTTCTCACCTCTAAAGGGAATCGATTTGTCTCTGACTGATTTCCCTGACGTTTAGTTTTCTTCTCCGCCCGGCTGTCAGCCCAGCCACTGCGCACGGGGAAGTGCGGGGGAGCACCCTGACCGCCTGCCTGCCAGCCTCTCTCCCGCCTCACCACACCACCCCTGCACACACACACCACACGCTGCACTCACACATGCTTGACAGAGAAACCCACACCCCACACCAGCACCACAGCCTCCTGCCCAGACACCCACACTCCCTCAACCAACAGACCTGCCATACACGATACAGACATATATAGACAGACGCGTGCGCAAGTGCGCACACACACAGTACAAACAAACACACAGAACTGCCACACATGGTATACTCACACATACACAGATGCTTACACACACATAGTACAAACACACACACACAGAACTGCCACACATGGTACAGACACACAGGTAGACACACACTCTCTCACACATACACACATCACAGGACAAACACACACTCCCACCCCACAGACAGACCTGCCACACACGGTACAGACATATATAGACAGACGCGTGCACAAGTGCGCACACACACAGTACAAATACACACACACAAACGGAACTGCCACACACAGTATACTCACACATACACAGATGCTTACACACACACACACACAATACAAACATACACACAAAACTGCCACACACGATACAGACACACAGGTAGACAGACACACTCTCACACATACACACATCACAGGACAAACACACACACATACACACTCCCACCCCACAGACAGACCTGCCACACACAGTATACTCACACATACACTGATGCTTACACACACACACAGTACACACAGACATATGCAGACACATCACATAAAGATGGACACACATACACATAGACCCACACATAAAGCTTCCACACTGACATCCCCAAGCACCCAGAGTCCCCACCATAACACACACACACACACACACACACACACACACACACTACATTACCATTCTCAGATACCAAAATGGACACTGGCACACACAGGCCTCCCACTCCCAGATGGCCCCAACAGTCACATACCCCACACATTCACACAACCACATAGGCTGCATCCCTGCTAACACAGCTACACACACCACACACACACTCACGCTCCCTGATCGCCATCAACACCCCTCAACACCAGCACCCACAGTCACACACACCCACACTGTCCCAGGCCACATGGGCACTCCCCACTGTCCTTGCTCACCCTAGCAACCCTACTTCATCTCAGAGCTGTTCCTGGTCCCCTGAGAGCAGTAACAGCTTCCTTGCTGGAGGGAGACATAAGTGTGGCCCAAAGAGGTGGGCAGGGCCTGGCTGGGGGCACTGGGGGCCCCAGGGTGCCGCTCATCTAAGCAGGCTCATTGCAGGGCAGCCTGGTTGAGGAGCTGGAGCCTGGAAGGGCTGCAGAGATTTGGGGCAGGCGTGGAGGTGCCAAGTGTTCAAGACTACCAGGAAGAGATCAGGCTTTTCCAGCACAAGGGCAGGGCTTCCCAGTACTCCAAAGGACCTCCGCCAATCAATAATGACAGTGGCGAGCAGAACAATGATAACACAAACGGGCCCTCTTTGTGTCCACGAAGCATGTTCCCATCTGTGATAGCTCCAGATTGGATCCCGGAAACACTAACTGGGGTTGGCATTATTCCCACCTCACAGATGAGGAAACCTAGATGTGAATCTGAAAAGGGACTTATCCAGGGTGCCACGTGGCAGTGAATTATGGCCTGGAATCCAGGTCTCCAGATTCTCTGGCCAGGACTCCAGACCGAGCCATCCGGTTCCAGATAATAGTCCGTCTGTTCTCAGAAACCTCCTAAGGCCATCTACACTGGCACCACCCGCCTAGGGAACACTAAGGAAGCCCTCGGCATGAGCCCTAGCAAGGCGCATGTGCATGTATATGTGCGCATGCAAGGTGTGTGAGGCATGCATGATTGTGAAGGCATGGGGCAGGTGTGGGCAACAGGCCCCGCAGGTGGACATCGGGAGATGGCATGTCTATGTAGGTCACATGCGACAGTGCAGGTGGGAGAGCTGTGTATGTAGGGATGTGCTGCTGAGGGGATCCAGGTGCAGTTGCAGGGTTGTGTGCATGCGAGGGTGCGTGTAGGAGAGACCGTGTGAGGGTGTATGTATCCATGGGAGAGGTGGTGCGTGCCCCCAGAGATGCACACACCGGTGTGTGTGAGCATGGCAGTGCACTCACAAGTGTGCCAACTGCAGGGCATGCTCCAGATGAGGGGGAAGCTCCCCCCATGCACCTGTCTGTCTCCTGGTCCCCTCCCCTCCCCCGGGGTTTATCTGGCCCAGCAGCCCTATCCACAGTACAGGCAACAGATAATTGATTAATAGAACTGGTGCTTGGCTCTTCAAGGTCTGGCTGGAGATCAGCGGAGACTCAAGTACCAGTGAGAGGGGGCGCTGAGGATTCGGGGCTAAGATCAGAGGCCACAAACCACAGACGCCCCCGTCCCTAGCCTTTGCCCTATTCCCCCTCATGCCTGTGGCCCACACACCCATCATGGTAGCATGCGCAAGGCAGGAGCCCACAGAGAGCTGCAGAGTGCAGGGCCGGGCGGCCCCGCCTCCCACCCTACCTGCCTCAGAAGCCAAGCTGAGCAATGAATGGCTGCTGGGCAAATTACCTCCCAGCTGGGAGTCCACTCACTCACCACTTCCATCAGACATCCATTCCATTCCTTCTAGCGCCTGACCTAGCACTTACCAGGTAGGGGCTGCAGGAGGCACCAGGAGCCCCAGAGGCCAGGCAGACATAATCCTACCTTAGGGCCATCCCAGCCCGTGTGCCCTCTGAGGAAGCTCCCAGGCCAGCAAGACACATGGGGAGGCAGTAACATCAACCCCAAGGGCCAGTCACATAAGGAGAAGCCACCAGCTCAGCCCTGCAGTTCTTTCCACCAGGTCCCGGCAGGGGTTTGAGGGGAGGAGGATTTGAGAATGAACACGCATTAGCATATCCAGGAGCACCAGACAGGAAGGCCGCCCCCACCCCGCTGATTTCCTGTTACATGCCAGACACTGTGGGGGGGGGGGGGAGCAGTGTAGGGGGCGTGTCCTGCTACCTGCCAGCAGCCCTGTGAGGTAAGCGCTGCTACTCTCCAAGCTGAGGGCCTGAGAGAATAAGGGTAGACAGATAAGTTTCCAGAAAGACCTGCCTTAAGGGTACAGGAGAAAGAGGCATGACTGTCAGCGGAGAACACCCAGCCACTTCCAGAGCTCTTTTCAAGCTGCAAGGAAACCCCCAGGGCTAGATGTTTGGGATGGTTAAGGCTTCCTGGAGAAAGGGCAAGAAGGGGTTGGGGGCTCGGTGGCTCTCATCTGTAATCCCAGCACTTGGGAGGCTGAGGCGGGCAGATCACAAGGTCAAGAGTTTGAGATCAGCCTGGCCAACGTAGTGAAACCCCAGTCTCTACTAAAAAAATACACAAAATTAGCCAGACGTGGTGGTGGGTGCCTGTAATCTCAGCTACTTAGGAGGCTGAGGCAGGTTAATTGCTTGAATCCAGGAGGCAGAGGTTGTGGTGAGCTGAGATGATGCCACTGCACTCCAGCCTGGGTGACAGAGCGAGGCTCTATCTCAAAAAAAAAAAAAAGGACGGGGTACATCTGTCCCTAGCTCAGATGCAGGAGGTGAACTCATGGTCCCTTGCTGTTGGAGGCGTGGGTATATATGTGCAGCTCCCAGAATGGCACCTTGGGAGCTGGGAATCTTCTGGGCTGGACAGTCATCTGTCCTTTCAAAGAGCTGTGATGGCCAGGTGGCCTTTGGGGCAGGTGCAGCCTCTACCCTGCCAGGCAGTCTTCTGGAACATTTCCAACATTATGACCTGGCCCCAAAATGACACCCTGGCATTCTCCCTCAACATAGCCTACTTTAGACCCTTAATTTGGAGAACCGTCAAATGCCAGGGCCAGAGGGCCAGTGGGAACTTTTTCTTCCAATGGAGACACTTAAACCAGCAGGCAGCAGACTGGCTTCTGGTCACCAGGCAGGTACGCAGCAGGACTCCTGATGTTCAGCTGACCTTACAGAGAGTACAGGGGCTAAAGCCATCTTATGTAATATCTAGTTTAATTTTCCATCCTTCTCTCTCTTTCTCTTTTTTTTTTGGAAGCAGGGTCTCACTCTGTCATCCAGGCTAGAGTGAGTGCAGTGGCACCATCACAGAGCTCACTGCAGGCTCCAACTCCTGGGCCCAAGGGATCCTCCTGACTCAGCCTCCCAAAGTGCTGAGATTACAGGTGTGAGCCACAATGCCTGGCCTCCTTCTTTCCTCCTTCTTTCTTCTACTGCTTCTCCTGCCCCATGTTCTTCACCTTCTGCTCTTCTCCCCCAAGCCTTGCCTCCTCTCTTTCTTTTTCTCATTTTTCCTTGTCCTTTTCTTCTTCCCATCCTGCTTAAGTGAAACAATAAAATGTCCTCCTCTGGTTGCAGACAGGAGCATCTGTGTGTGAAGGAGATCTCAGGGGTCTTATTCCCCATTCATGGAGTTCCAGCAGCATAAAACAAGAGCACACCATTCCATGCCTCCCACAGCCCCCAGGTGCCTTCCTCCAGGGTGGGGACTTCCTCCAACCTCAGCCAGATCCCACTGCTACCAAATCCCTCCCTCCTCCTCAGCTACTTGCTAAAGCATCTGCTCTGTCCCCCTGGGCTCTTCTCTGCTGATTAAAGGCAATGATAGTGGGGTCAATTCCCTCCATTCTTTTCTTCTCTTTGCCAGGCAATCCCCAGAATTCTTTTCTGATTGCTCTGCCAGAAACTCCTCTCAAAGAAATCTCATTTCCTGCTCCAAGCTTCCCTCAGAGTTCCAGGGGTCACCATGCCGAGGTCAAAGTTCTCAAATACACACTCAGTCTACCTACCAAGGAGGCATTGGGTAGGATGGAGAGCAAGGTTTCATGTGGCTGTGTGGCCTTAGACAAAGCCATGCCCTCCCTGGACCTCTGACACCCCATCTTTACATGGGATACAATCCTGTGAGTTTGGAGGAGGGCCTTGGGACACAGTGGGTCTTGCCCTCCCTCATTCTTTTGCCAACATAACTCTCAAGCATTTGCCTTCTCTCCATGTTGCTTGTCATTAGCAGGAAAGGAGAGGAGAGGAGAAAGGAGAAGGAGGAAGTGGAGCAGAAGGAGGAGGAGGAGGACGACGAAAAGGAGGAGAAGGAGGAGGAGGAGAAGGAGAAGGAGAAGGAAGACATTTGTCCTTACAGAAATTGTATTCAAATGTTTTATTGTATGCTCTGGCTTGGGCAGCACCTCAGTTAATGGTGTGTCAGATGATGGTACAAATTTATAGCTGAAGGTTTACATCACAGACAGCTGGAATGAATGACAATAAATTAATTTAAAGTGCTACCAAAGTGTTCCCCAAAGTATATGTGCTTATGAGCTCTGGGCTAATAATTTATAAATGCATGCCTTTTATCATCCCGGTCTTAAGTCTTGAAAGCAGCTAGTTAAAAAGCAGTCACATGACATAAATTATTTTTATTAATATCACAAGTGCATGATTAGGGTGCTGGGAATGGTGGTCACCACCAGTACATGGTTTCTGCAGCCAAGCACCTTGTCCTTTCTCCCTATCCTCTAGCTCTGACAGGATTATACCTCACAATCCCAGGGTCCCAGGTCCCTGGCACAGCTACTAGGGCCTGAGCTGGTGCCCCAACATCCTAACCCTCCTTTTCTGGGTGTGGAGTTAAATTCCCAGGCAATATGGCCTTCCTCTTCTAATGTCTCCCTGCTACTCAGACGCAAGGAGCAAGTATCTTTGCATGTGCATGCAATCAACACAGACATTCACACAGACTGAGAGAGACTTGCTAAGCCTCAGTTGCTTTGAATGTAAAATGGGCATCACAACATTGACCTCATAGGGCCCTTGGGAGAATTGATTAATGCTAAATATTAGCACTCAATGAAATATATTATTATTAGAGGCTGTCTCTACCTACCCACTGACAAGGAGAGGGAAATGTACAAAGTGGTTTATACAACCAGCAACCTTGTAGTTAGTTGGCCTGCCCAGATCTTTTGATAAAATGCAACATGACTGTATCCTTCTGGAAGCCCATTCCAAACCGTTTTCTCTAATGCAAATCCCAGCAATGCCCTGGCCCCCAGCCCTGCCATTTTCTCAATGGATCCATCAGTGATTCTCTTGTAGGTACACCTTCTCCTATGCTGCATTAAAGATTATCCAAATGCTTTGAAGCTCTTGTCACCAAAAGATGAGGTCTCTTTAGCCACTCCTTCATTTGGGGCTGGCCTGTGACTCACTTTGACCATAGAATATGGTGGCAGTGACGCTGTCACTTCCAAGACTGGATCTTAAGATATGTGTAGCTTGTTTTTGTTTTGTTTTGTTTTGTTTAGAGGTAGAATCTCACTCTGTCAGCCAGGCTGGAGTGCAGTGGTACTATCACAGCTACTGCAGTCTCAAACTCTTAGACTAAAGTGATCCTCCCGCCCCAGCCTCCCAAGTTGGTAGAATTATAGGCATGACCACCATGCGGGCTAATTAAAAAAAATTTTTTTTTATTTGTAGAGATGGTGGTCTTGCTGTGTTACCCAGGCTGGTCTCAAACCCCCGAGCTCAAGCAATCTTCCCACCTTGGCTTCCCCAAATGCTGGGATTATAGGCATGAGCCACCTGCCCCAGCCTGTAGCTTGTTTTAGAGCATTTCAAATACTCTTCGGAATCCAACTGTTTGGCTGTGAGGAGCCTAATCAAGGAGGAAAAGCCTCAGCCCCAGCTGAGCTCCCAGCCAGCATCCAGCATCAGCCCCCACCGTCTGAGTAGGCTGTGTTTATGCTCTGGTCAAACCCTCAGATGACAGCACCCCAGCATATACCATGTGAACCAGAAGAAGCGGCCAGCTAAGCCCAGTCAACTGAGAAGTGTGAGAGATAACACAGTAGTCTCCATTGACCCACAGCTTATGGTCAACCATGGGCTGATAATATT
The DNA here is from genome assembly GCF_049354715.1 of Callithrix jacchus. Taxonomy (NCBI): domain Eukaryota; kingdom Metazoa; phylum Chordata; class Mammalia; order Primates; family Cebidae; genus Callithrix; species Callithrix jacchus. The sequence goes on along the minus strand of NC_133513.1, from coordinate 51,188,335 downwards.
AAATGGAAAATTCCAGAAATAAACAATTCATAGGTTTTTTATTGCACACCATTCTGAGTATTGAGATGAAATCTTGCACTGTCCCACTCCATCCTGCCCAGAAGATGAAGCATGCCTTTACCCAGCACAGCCAAGATGTCTATACCGCCCACTCCTTAGTCACTTAGTAGCCTTCCTGGTTATCGGAGCAGCTGCCAGGGTATCACAGTGTTCATGTTCAAGGTCCATAGAAACCTAATGCTACATCAGAATGCCTACATCAAGCTTGTCCGGGCCATGCCCCACAGGCTGCATGTGCCCTGGGATGTTTGAATGCAGCTCAACACGACTTCATAAACTTTCTTAAAACATTATGAGACTTTTTGCCATTTTTTTTCAGCTCATCAGCTATCGTTAGTGTTGGTGTATTTTATGCGTGGACCAGGACGATTTCTGCAATGTGGTCCAGGGAGGCCAAAAGATTGGATACCACTGGTCTACCTCATTCACCTCCCCTCATCTCATCACACAGGCACTTTTTCATCTCACATCATTGCAGGAAGGGTGACACAGGACAGTAAGGCATGGAGAGAAAGACCCCATTCAGGCAACTTTAGTACAAGTATATTGTTATTATTGTTCTATTTTATTGTTACTTATTATCTTTTATCTTTTTTTTTTTTTTTTTTGAGATGGAGTCTCGCTCTGTCACTTAGGCTGGACTGAAATGGTATGATCTTGGCTCACTGCAACCTCCGCCTCCCAGGTTCAAGTGATTCTCCTGCCTCAGCCTCCTGAGTAGCTGGGACTACAGGTGCCCACCACCACACCTGGCTAATTTTTGTATTTTTAGTAGGTGGTTTCACCATATTGGTCAGTTTGATCTTGAACTCCTGACCTTGTGATCCACTCGCCTTGGCCTCCCAAAGTGCTGAGGTTACAGGCATGAGCCACCGCGCCTGGCCTATTATCATTAATCTCTTACTGTGCCTACTTTTTTTGATGCTATTTTGTTTTTTGTTTGTTTGTTTGTTTGTTTGAGACAGTTTCGCTCTGTCACCCAGACTGGAGTTCAGTGGCAAGATCTCGGCTCACTGCAATCTCCACCTCCTGGGTTCAAGTGATTCTCATGCCTCAGCCTCCCAGGTGGCTGAGATTACAGGTGTCTGACACCACACCTGGCTAATTTTTGCATTTAGTAGAGACAGAGTTTCACCATGTTCCCCAGGCTGGTCTCGAACTCCTGGCCTCAAGTGATCTGCCCACCTCAGCCTCCCAAAGTGCTAGGGTTATAGGCCTGAGCCACCACACCCGGCCAACTATGTCTGTGTTTAAATTAAACTTTATCATAGTTTTAAATTAAACTTACGTATGTTTAAGAAAAAATATAGTGTACATAGGGTTTGGTACTATGCATGGTTTCAGGCATCCACTGGGGTTTTGGAACGTACCCCCTATGGATGAGGTGGGACTACTGTAAATGGCTGTTGCCTGAAGGCCCTCGGTTTGAGGCTGAATGCCCCTCTGTACCGGTGCTTCCCGTCAGCTCTTCAACACATCCAAGCCTCTCATCTGAAGTTCTGCTTGATCTCATGTTCCTCAGCAGCTCCAGCCTTCACTCACTCCCCTGTTCACAAACAAAGCACAAGACAGAAATGTCTCCCAACTGTCTCCCCTTCCACCACTCCTCCAAGAGGGTAGTCTTCAAGGTCACCAGGCTCTGGCTGTGCCTGAGTCCTGCGGTTCATCTGATTGGCTGTGGGCAGCCTGCTTCCTGGGGTCCACTGCCTCTCCTTTCAATATGTCCCCCAGCCTCTCAGGCCCACCTCTCCTTTTCTGTGCCATTTCTTTCAGGCCGCTATGTACCCCTGTTCCTGCTCTTTCAATCCTGGGGCTCCTCAGGTCTCTGTCCTGAGGCCTGCGCCCTTTCCACTCATTTCCAGGCAAGCTCACCCACTCCCCATTAGACTCCGACACTTCCCAAATCCCCACACTCACCCCACATTTCCTCTCAGGCCAAACATTTGATCGTCTTGCAATCACTTCAGCCTCCACAGTTCCCACACGTACTCATCATCACCCTCTCCCAGCCCGTCCTTCCTCACTCTTCTTCCAAAGATTGGCACTGCCATCTATTCTGTTGCCCGAGTCCCTCATCTGGGATTCAGTCTCATTTCTCTCTGCACCCCACCTAAAATCAGTCACCAGATCTTGGCAAGTCAGCCTCTAAATTGATCTGAAATCTATTGTTTCCTCTGCTGTCACCTGTTCCCAGGCTACCATCACCCCACACTGGACCCACACCCACACCTGTGTGCTCAGTCCTTTCCCCACTTGAAGGTAGAGACCCTCATCACATCACTTTCTAACTCAGAGTCCTTCTGTGTATCCTACTGCCTCTAGAACAAAAGCTACACTTGTCAAAATGACTAAGGTGCCCTCCACATCTGTCCTAGGACCACCTCTCAGCCCCAAATCTGACCATTCCCTAGAGTCACACCAGACTCATTCCTCTAACCTGCTGCACATTCACACATGGGTCTTCACACCTCTGCCTTTTTTGCCAAGATGTCCTGCCCTCCTCCATGGTTCAGCTGACGCCATCTCCTGCAGAACCTGCCTTCCCCAGGGAAGACTTATCCGGTCCCCCATCCCATCCTAGAGTGGCTGCCCTGCTGTCTACCCAACTATACCCTTGCCCTGCCCTGCTTTCCCTTCCCTCAGGACATGTCTCCCTTGATGTCCTGTCAACTGTGTAGTGAGTTATTTGTCTTCTCAGATGAACAGGCAGCTCTGCCTAATCAGGAACCATTTATCACGAGCTAGCATGACATCTGGCATGAGTAGGTGCTCAATAAATATTTGTGAATTAATGAATGATAAACATAATCACCTTGCCTCCTCCAATCCCCATGAAACCTGATTTGACCAGATTTGTAGAGAAGTCTCTGCCTTCCCCTCCCATTCACCCATTCAGCCACTCAACACCCATCTGGGGAGCACCCATCCTGTGCCCAGCCCTGGGGTGGGCACACAAATCACAAATGAATGGATTAGCAATACTATTCAGAAATTTTTTAAAAAGACATCAAACTACCAATACACACAAATACAATACAAAAGCAATAGGCCAAGTGAAAGATCCCAGACACAAAGACTGCACGCTGGATGAGTCCATTTATGTGACATTCTACAAAAAGCAAAACTATAGGAACAGAAAACAGATCAGGGCTCCCAAGGTGCCTGTCACAAGAGGAAGAATCAGGTAGCAGCTGAGTTACCTTCTTCTTTTCTTTAGAGACAGGCAGAGTCTCACTCTGTTGTCAAGGATAGAGTGCAGTGGCGCAATCACAGCTCACTATAGCCTCAACTTCCCAGGCTCAGGTAATCCTCTGGCCTCAGCCTCCCAAGTATTTGGGACTACAACCATGCACCACTTGCTTAGCTAACTTTTTAATTTTTTTTGTAGAGACAGGGTATTGCCATGCTGCCTAGGCTGGTCTCGAACTCCTGAGCTGAAGAGATCCTTCCCCTCCCTTGGCTTCTCAAAGTGCTGGGATTACAGGCATGAGCCATCAAGCCTGGCCTCGAGTTGCCTTTTGAAAACTAGCCATATCATTCACTATCACTTCTCACACATTCTATTCATGGGAAGCAAGTCACTACAGCCAGCCTATATCAAAGGAGAGAATTGAAGTCCACCTTTTGATGGGACACGTGTCAAAGAAAGCAGAGAACTGTTTTTTTGGTTTGTTTGTTTTTGAGATGAAGTCTTGCTCTGTGGCCCAGGCTGGAGTGGAGTGGCGCGATCTCAGCTCACTGCAATCTCTGCCTCCTGGGTTCAACTGATTCTCCTGCCTGAGCCTCCTGGGTAGGTGGGATTACAGGTGTGCAACATCATGCCCAGCTAATTTTTGTATTTTCAGTAGATACGGAGTTTCGCCATGTTGGCCAGGCTGGTCTCAAACTCTTGACCTCTGGTGATCCGCTTGCCTTGGCGTCCCAAAGTTCTGGGATTCATGTGCAAGCCACCATGCCCCGCCTAGGGAACTTTTTTTTTTCTTTTTCTTTTTTGAGAAAGAGTCTCCCTCTGTTACCCAGGCTGGAGTTCAGTGGCATGCTCTTGGCTCACTGCAACCTCCACCCCTGGGTTTAAGCGATTCTCCTACCTCAGCCACTCGAGTAGCTGGGACTAGAGGCACCCACCACCATGCCTGGCTAATTTTTGTTTTTTTAGTAAAGATGGGGTTTCACCATGTTGATCAGGCTGGTCTCAAATTCCTGACCTCAAGTGATCCACCCACCTCGGCCTCCCAAAGTGCTGGGATTACAAGCATGAGCCACCATGCCGGTGGGAACTGTTTTTGGACTGTCATAGTTTCCACTTGCATGTCTGGAACGGTGATCACAGACACTAACACTCACAGTGTCTACAGGTAACAGAGCATCATGGACACCTGGTGGCCCAGAGGCAGCTCTTTTTTATTTTAAGAATATAATTATAATGATGTTAAAAGAGAATTGGGGAAGAAGAGAAAATCAGCCCTCATTGCTACTTATTTCCTGGGTGACTATAAGTCATTTAGCTTCTCTATGCCTCAGTTTTCCTTATCCATAGAACAGACATAATTCTAACACAAAGTGTTATTGTGAGAATTAAATGAGATAATTATGTAAAATGCTTTAAAAAACACATGGCAATTCCCACTAACATTGCAGTGTCTCATGAGCTGGCTGAAGGAATAAATAAGATAATCCATTAAAAGAGCTTAGGGCAGTGCATGATACATGAGAATAAATCAGTTACATGTTATTGACACTATGGTTATAATCATAATTACTAGCCACAGCTTCTCCAGGATAATGTGCAGCCTCTTAGACTGCCATTCAAGGTCCTCTGAAAATCCCTCGCTGCCTATCCCTCTGGTTCACTCTAGCTCTCTCTGCTCTCACACCACAATGGCAATGGTGGGATCATACCTCACTGCAGGCTGAAACTCCTGGGCTCAAGTGATCCTCCTGCCTCAGCCTCTGGAGTAGCTGAGATTACAGGCACATGCCACCATACCTGGCTAATTTTTTTTTTTTTTTTTGAGACAAGGTCTTGTTATATTGCCCAGGGTGGTCTTGAATGCCGGGTCTCAAGTGCTCCTCCCACTTCATCCTCCCAAAGAAGGGCGTGAACCACCATGCCCAAACACCACCCCGAAAGTGCTTGAATGTGCCTTGAACATATGACCTTCCCCTAAGTAGACCCTTCTCCTAATATGCCCTCCTGCAGGACTCTTCCTGGTGAACTTACATCATCACAAACATTGGGCTGGGAGTCAAAATGAGTTGGTTGATAAGGTCTATTTTTTGCCATTAACAAATCATCAAGACAAAAAAAAAGAAGAAAGATAGAAGCACCTATTTTCACACAGAAGTACAGGCCAGTGATTCCTGGGAGCAAGGACACAGATGAGGTGAACTCTATGATGGTCCAGTTTTCTCACTGGAGACACATTTGAGGTCATTGGATGAAAAGAGAATCCAGGTGGAGCACAGCAGTCCCACTGAGCTGACAGAGATTGGAGTCCAGGGAGCCTGAGGCTGCTAGAAGTTGTGGGCAGAACACCAGAGAGGAAGGAGTTAGGCAGAGAAAGAGCTCCAGAAATCTGCATAGGGGTCCTCTTGAGCCTGTAGCCAAATTATAAGGTGCATGCCTAGGGTGAGAATCAATGAGGCCAGGCAAAAACAACTATCAGAGGAATACGACTACCAGGAAGCTGAAGGGCTAAGTAGCTCATACCAAGCTGGGACACTTGGAGTTCCAACCAGTCAGGGTAAAGAAGGTTCATGGATCAACTTAGCAAAGCTTAAAAATGGGCCTCAAAAGGAGCAACCCCATCCACAAGTAAACAGTTACCTGCCTGTCAGCGCAACATCTTTAATACTCTAAAGAAAGGCAACAAAACCCAAACACTAGGCAATGTCCAGCATCCAAACAAAACCACCAGAAGTGCAAGAAAGCAGGAAAATGGGACCCACAGCCAGAAGAAAAATAATTCAACAGAAACAGAACTATGGCCGGGTGCAGTGGCTCACACTTATAATCCCAGCACTTTGGGAGGCCGAGGCAGGTGGATCACGAGGTCAAGAGATTGAGACAATCCTGGTCAATGTGGTGAAACCCCGTCTCTACTAAAAATATAAAAATTAGCTGGGCATGGTGGTGCGTGCCTGTAATCCCAGCTACTCAGGAGGCTGAGGCAGGAGAATTGCTTGAACCCAGGAGGCGGAGGTTGCGGTGAGCTGAGATCGTGCCATTGCAGTCCAGCCTGGGTAACAAGAGCGAAACTCCATCTCAAAACAAAACTAAAAAAAAGAAACAGAACTAGATGACAGAAATTATGGAATGCACACACAAATACATTAAAGTCGTTATTACAATCATATTCAAGGGTTAAAAAGAATATAAACACAATAAAGAAATAAATGAAAACCATGTAAAAGAAACAAAACTTTTAGAGCAGAAAAATACAATATATGAAATGGAAATTGCACAGGAAGGAATTAATAGCAGATACACTGCAGACAAAAAAATGTACAAACCTGAAGGCAACAGAAATCACAAGGAAAATGAGAAAATATTTCAAACTGAATGGAAGCATGCATATACAACACATGACTGGGCACAGAGTCTCTAATGAGCATCCCTGGTAGACAGCATTTCACACATGTTGTCACAACTCATTGCTGGAGGAACTCACCACATCTTGTATGACTAGAGTACACCTTGAGCAGACTCTTGTAAGCTTGTATCTGCTTTTCATCAAATTTTACCCCATGAGCCTTTCCCTTTGCAATTTTGCTTTGTATCTTTTGCTACAAGAAATCTTAGCAGACAGCTGATTCCTGTAAGTCCCACTAGAAAATCCTTGAATTGGAGGCTGGTCCTGGGACTCCCAGCACACCACCGATCAACCAGATGAAGTTTAACCAAAGACCAAATTAAAACCAAAGTAGAAGGAAGGGTATAATAAAGAGCAGAAACCAACAAAAAGAAAAACGGGCATGCACTTACAGAAACTCAGTGGAAATCACAGCATATGCTTTTGAAAAGATCAATAGAAACCAGGGAACTTCTAGTTAGACTGATGAAGAAAAAAGAAAGAAAATACAAATGACCAATATCAGGAATCAAAGTGGATTCATCACTACAGATCTTACAGATTTTCAAAGGATGATAAAAGAATGTTATAAACAACTTTAAGATCACAGCTTTGGCACCTTAAATAAAGTAGACAAATTCATTTAAAAATACAAATTATTGTCTGGGCACAGGGCTCACGCTTCTAATCCAGCTTTGGGAGGTCGAGGCAGACAGATCACTTGAGGTCACAAGTTTGAGACCAGCCTGGCCAACATGGTGAAACCCTGTCTCTACTACAAATACAAAAATTAGTTGGGCGTGTTGGTGCATGCCTGTAATCCCATCTACTCAGGAGGTCGAGGCAGGAGAATTGCTTGGACCTGGAAGGCAGAGGTTGCAGTGAGCCAAGATTGTGCCACTGAACTCCAGCCTGGGCAACAGAGTGAGACTTTGTCTCAACAACAACAAAAATACAATTATCAGCCGGGTGCAGTGGCTCACGCCTATAATCCCAGCATTTTGGGAGGCTGAGGCAGGTGGATCACGAGGTCAAGAGATCGAGACCATCCTGGTCAACAAGGTGAAACCCCGTCTTTACTAAAAATACAAAAAAAATTAGCTGGGCATGGTGGCACGTGCCTGTAGTACCAGCTGCTCAGGAGGCTGAGGCAGGAGAATTGCTTGAACCCAGGAGGTGGAGGTTGCGGTGAGCCGAGGTCGTGCCATTGCACTCCAGCCAGGGTAGCAACAGCAAAACTCTGTCTCAAAAAAGAAAAAAAAGAGAGAGATATATACATATATATATACACACAATTATCAAAATTGACATTAAAAAAACAAAACATAAATAGTTCCATATTTATTACACAAATGTAACTCACAAACTGTTCCCTAAAGAAAACTCCAAGCCCATATATAACTATAGCAAATTTTATCAGACATTTATATAGAAAATAATAACAAACACAAATTATTTCAAACCATAGGGGAAGATGGAATACTTCCCAATTTGTTTCCTGAGTTCAGCAGTACTGCGCTAACCAACACCAGACAAACACAATATAAGAAAACTGTAAACGAGTGAAAAATCTTAGCACTCTTTTAAAAAAACAGAAATCAACAAGGTGATCCTAAAATGTATATGAAAATGAAAAGGACTTCCTAGAATACCCAAAACACTTTTTAAAAGTAACATATTTGGAGAACTTATGCTTCTTGATTTCAAGATTGACTGTACAGCTACAGAAATCAATAGGGTATGGTATTGGTAGAAGAAAAGATATATGATCAGTGCAACAGAATCAAGACTGCAAGTAGGGGGACTATGCAATTGATTTTTTACAAAAGTGACAAGGTTATTCAGTGGGCAAAGAATTATGTTTATAAGAACAGGCATGAAAACAAACAAATATCAGACTTACAGTTTCTATTCCAGCGTATAAGGAGCTTGGGGATCACCACTCTCATCCTCACAATAAGAAAAAAGCTAAACAAACTGAAAGTCAACAACTCTTCTTAGAGTCATCAGAGAATTGAGGCCACAGGGCAAGCTAATGCCTCCAAAACTGGAGAGACAGACACGTGAAAACAGAATTACAACTTATCAGAGCAGAGACCCATCAGCAGAACCCTCTGTGGGAACCAGTACCAGATTACTTCTACCCAGTACATCAGATCTAGCTCTCAACAACAATTTATAAGGGGCACAAAAAGGAAAAAAGGAAAAAAAAATACAGGAAAGTCAGAACAAGCAGCAGACCTAGACACAGATAAGACAGGGTATTGGAATTATCAGACTAGAAATTTAAAGCAACTATGATTAATAGGCTAAGGTCTCTAAGGGAAAAAGCAGACAACATGCAACGACAGATGGGTGATATAAGAAGAGAGATAAAAATTCTAATAAAGAATCAAAAAGAAATGTGAGGAATGCAAAACACTGTAACAGAAATTAAGAATGCCTTTGATGGGCTCATTAGTACATTGGACAAAGCAGAGGAAAGAATTTGTAAGTTTCAGGATATGACAATAGAACTTTCAAAACTAGGAAGAAAAGAGAAAAAAGACTGAAAGAAATTGAATGGAATATCAAGTAGGACTATAAATGGTATAATACACGTGCAATAGGAATGTCAAAAAGAAGAAAGAAAGGAACAGAAGAAATATTTGAAGCAATAATGATTGAGTTTCCCAAAATTAAGGTCAGATACCAAACCACAGATCCAGGAAGCACAGACAACAGTGAGTAGGATAAATTCCAAAAAATCCATACCTAGACCTGTCATATTCAAACTACAGAAAATCAGAGATAAAGAAAAATCTTGAAAGAAGTCAGAAGAAAAAAAAATGTTATCTATTGAAGAGCAAAGATAAGAATTACACCAGACTTCTCAGAAACCATTCACAAAAGAAAAGTAGAGAGAAATATTTAAACTGTTGAGAGAGAAACAAACAAGCCAAAAAAGCCATCAACCTAGAATTCTGTATGTTGCCAAATTATCCTTCAAAAGTAAAGACTTTCTCAGACAAGCAAAAATTGAGTGACTTTGTTGCCAGTATACCTGCCTTGCAGGAAAAGTTAAAGAAGTTCTTTGGAGAGAAGGAAAATGATACAAGTCAGACACTCAGATCTACATAAAGAAACATGCATTGAAGGGTAAGTGAAGGTTAAAAAAAAAACCCACTTTATTTTTCTTATTCTTAATTGATGTAATAGGTAACAGTTTGTTCAAAATAACAACCAAGGAGGCGGAGTGGCTCACACCTGTAATCCCATCACTTTGGGAGGGCAAGGTGGGGGTATCATGAGGTCAGGAGTTTGAGACCAGCCTGACCAACATGGTGAAACCCCATTTCTACTAAAAATACAAAAATTAGCCAGATGTGGTGGCACATGCCTGTAATCCCAGCTACTCAGGAGGCTGAGGCAGGAGACTCGCTTGAACCTGGGAGGTGGAGGTTGCGGTGAGCTAAGATCGTGCCATTGCACTCCAGCCTAGGCAACAAGAGCGAAACTCCATCTGGGGGGGGGGGGGGGGAAGATAAAAGAAAAAAGAAAGAAAAAGAAACAAAATAACAGCAACAATGTATTCAATGATTATAGTTTATGGGTTGGTGAAGTGAAAGACAGCAGTGTTATAAGGGAAGAGAGAGAGGGGAAGGAATACTTTGTTATTATAAGGTACATGCATTGCCCATGAAACAGTGTAGTGTTATTTGAAAATGGAGTTGGATTAGCTGTAAATGTATATTGCAAACTCCAGGGCAACCACTCCAAAAAAAGAAAGTATAATGATATGCTAAGAAAGAAGATAACATGGAATCATATAAAATGCTTGATTAAAACCACAAATGGCAGAAAAAAAGTGGAAAGCAAACCTAAGAACAAAAAAACAAGAGCAATAACAGAAAACAGTAACAAATATGATAGAGAGAACAAATGGATATCCATATGGGCCTCAACTCCACCTCATATCATTTGTAAAAATGAACTCAAGATGGACCACATATCTAAACATAAAAAGCTAAAACTATAAAACATGTAGAAGAAAACTGCAGAGGAAATCTTTAAAACCTTGTTGGCAAGCAGAGATTCCTTAAGTCATGTCAAGCCCTAACTAGACAAGCAAATCTGATCAATCACGCTTTTGCTCTTCAAAAGATACAATTAGAAAAATGAAAAGATAAGCCACCAACTTGGAAAATATTTTGCAACGCAGATATCTGACACAGCACTTGGGTCAAGAATTCAGATGAAGAATTCTTACAACTCAATAAAAAGAAGACAACCAACCAATAAAACTAGGTAAAAGACTCAAATAGGTGTTTCGCCAAAAAAACATATGCACGTAACCAGATGCTCAATATTTTCAACACTGCTCATTGTCATGGAATTGCAAATTAAAACGACAGTTGCCATTACATACTCACTAGAATTGCTCAAAGTTAAGACTGATGATACCAAGGGTTGACAAAATATGAAACAAATAGAAGTCTCATAAACTCCTGGTGGCTAAAATGGTGCAAACACTTTAGAAAAGAATTTGGCAGTTTCTTATAGAGTAAAACATATACTTACCCTAACACTCAACAATTCCACTTCCAGACATTAGCCCAAGATAAATGAAAACGTGTTCACATAAATGTTGATAGCAGCCTTATTCATAAAACCCCAAACTGGAAACAACCCAAATTCCATCAATTGGTGAACAGATAAACTGTGGAATGTTCATTCTCCAGAATAGTACTCAGCAATGCAAGGGGCCAAACTACTCATGTAAGATACAACATGTATGGAGCTACACAGAAAGTACATACTGCCTAATCACATTTATAGAACATTCTAGAATGTGCAAAACTAATCAATATTGGTAGAAATCAAATCAAATGTTGCCTGTGGCAGGGAGAGGGACTGATTGGAAAGGGGTATGAAGAGATTTTGAAGGATGATGGAAATGTGTGATATCTTGGGTATGGCAGTGTTTACACCACTGTATACATCTGTCAAAATTCACTGAACAATTCACTGTACAATTAAAATGGGTGCATTTTGTAAATTACTTATCAATAACACTGATTTTTTTTTATGTAAAAAAAGAATGATTGGAAGAAGAAATGCAGTATTTTCTTTAACAACCCAAACTGCTTAAGCACTACTTGGGAGCCAGAGAGGAAGGTAGGGGCTTTCTCAGAGAACCCAGTAGACCTGAGTGCTAGCCTGCATCTGCCCCTTTCTCCCAGGGTGGACTTGGACAAATCACTGAGCACACAGTCAAAGGTGCAGGTCTGGGCCCAAAAGCAGGACTCTCTGTTGGGTGGGCGAGGCATGTGAGTGACAGTTACAGCAGGCACCCTGGCGGGGGGGGACCTGCAAGAGGGAACAATGGCCAGTGGCCTGGGAAGTCCAGAAAGGCTTCCTGGAGGAGAAAACTTGTGCTGGCACTGCAGAATGAACAGGAGAGCATTGGGATAAATAGGTAGGGTATTCAGCCCCAAGGGAACAGCATATGCCTTGGGACAAGGGCAAGAAGGGTCATGCACTGAAGCTCCCTGCTTGAAGAGCTGTTAGTTCAAACATCTGTTTCTAGGGGCCCCAGGGAAACCATCTGGAGCAGATGCTCCCAGAGACCAGGATGCTGACCCCTGGTTCCCACAGACTAGGTACCACCTCCTCCAGCAAGCCATCCATGACTGCATCCATAGTCCTCAGACTAGGAGGGGGTTGCAAAGAGACATTGTATGAAAGAGTGAAAAAAAAAAAATTCATTGCATTCTTGGTTGGATGAGGAGTCCATGAGAGAAAATGCTTCAGGAAGCATCTTGCACAGGGCTGAGTCTTCAGTAAATGTTAGTTTCCTTAAGGATCAGAAGGAATGGACTTCATTATCCCCATTTTATGCTGCGGAAAACAAAGGGCTCAGAAAACCTAAGTGGTGGGCCTGAGGGGGCAAGGCTTGCGAGTGGAGGAGCTAAAGTGTCTCATTTTCAGGAAATGAAGTGTCTCATTTCAGGAAAACCAAGGCCCAGAGAGGGCAAGTGACTGTCCAAAGTCACACAGTCAGAACTCAGACTTGACCCCAGCGTTGATGCCAATGCTGTCCCCTCCCAAAGAGCCTCAGCCTGGGATGACACTCTGAGGCCCAGACCCCAAGGGGCGCAAGATGCCCCAGCATGGCCTGGCTCTGCCTGCTGCCACCTTTGGGAGAAAGATACAGCTTTAGAAGGCCCAGGGCAGGTTCTGGAGCTGAGCAGAGGCTGTGGGAAGGTGGGGAGGAGGGCCAGGACTTCTCCACACTGAGCAGAGAGCCTGGAGCCAGATGTGGCTGGCCCTAAGCTGACAGAGGGATGTGGGATGGGAAGTGGCAGCTGGGACTAGGAGGAGGGCAGCTTGATGTCTCCGAGTCCCCACATGGAGCCCTTCATGTTGCAGCTGTGTTACTCCCCACATTGTGCCTTTTGTTCCCCAAATGGGGTGGTCTTGCTGATCAAGAAGACATAAAAAAGAAGACTACAGACACTTTGACATCAACAAAACAGGGTTCTCATCCCTGATCTGCCAGTTCTAGGAAAGACGTCATTAGACAGTAGAAATTCTCTGAGCCTCAGTTTCCTCCTCCATACCATGAAGCCAATAGTACTATTACTGGAGCATAATGCTATACTCCCCCCAAAATCAGTCTTGATTCTCCTTTCTAGAAACGGAATTCTGACCACCCAAACCCCGAACCTGGGAGGTAGTGGTTGCAGTGAGCCAAAATTGTGTAACTGTACTCTAGACTGGACAACAGAGCAAGACTTCATCTCAAAAAAAACAAAAAAAAAAGAGTAAAGCAGGTGCGTTCTCAGGCTGTCTGGTTCCCAGCCTTGTAGGTGACCCAGGTTCCATTGAGTTACAATTAGAATTCACTGGAGATGTATTTCTATCACCACGGCTGAGCATGTGAGCCATGCAGCAGCCTCTCTTCTCTTGTTTGAGAGACTCTGCCCTCGTTAGAAATTGCGTAAAGAAGCCTGGGCCTTAGTTTACTTGTCTGGGAAAGAGTTATGGTGGCTGCAGTGTGGACTATGAGACTCAACCCTTCCTCTTCCCTGCTATTAAAAATCCTTTTAGAGAACAAGATGGCCCCACCCTCCGTATCTCGATCCAACAAATTTGGAAAAGGGGGAAAGAGTAGAGGTTCTTCTTTCCTGGCCTCCTCGACCACTGCTGTGGGTTATTCCCAGGAAACCAGCACAAGCCATGGAGGATATTCATCTTTAAAAGGCCTGTGCCGGTCAGGTGCCGTGGCACACCCTGTAATCTCGGCATTTTTGGAGGCCGAGGGGGGGCGGATCATGAGGTCAGGAGTTCGAGACCAGCCTGACCAGCATGGTGAAATCCCATCTCCACTAAGATACAAAAAATTAGCCGGGTGTGGTGGCATGCGCCTGTAATACCAGCTACTCGGCAGGCTGAGGCAGGAGAATCATGTGAAACCAGGAGGCAGAGGTTGCAGTGAGCCCAGATCACGCCATTGCACTCCAGCCTGGTAGCCTGAGTGATGGGGTGATACTCCTCCTCAGAAAAAAAAAAAAAAAGACCTGTGCTACATCAGAGTGACATGTGTCAGAGGAATGACTCATTTTACAAAGAAGGTGCTTCCGTCAGAGAAGGTGGTGGCCCTCGGGGTTCCCTGACATCACACATCAGAGCCCCCTTCCTGTGTTCCCGCCCTTAGGGTCCCAGGGTAAGAGACAGACCTGGGAGATGTGAGTTCTGCACAGAGCCCCAGTGCCCTGGTCTGAGGTAGAGGCTGGAGGGAGCTGTCTCAAGGGCTAGGGTTACTGCTGGGGTGGGGGTGGGGGTGGGGGTTGGGCTTGAAACAAGAGCCTTAGATAGTCCCACGGGTGGAGGTCAGTGGGAAATGAAGCTGCAATTCTCAGCAGCGCCTGCCCCAACCAACATTCTCAGACAAGGGGCCACCCTGGGCGTGGGGAGGAGGGCGCCCCTCCCGCACACTGGGCTGCTGGAGGAGTCCAGGGGCTGGGGTCTCTGTTCTGGGCAGGAGCCTAGTACAGGCCAGGTAGGACAGTCTCCCTCCATGACGCTTGCTCCTGGTGGGAGGTGGGTCGCCTTATTTTTCTGAAAAGAAAGTCAAAGTCTCCTTTGTTGGCCTTCCAGCCTCCAGCTCTCCCCTGCAGCCCTCCTCCCCTCTGCTGCCTAAAGAATCCTCTGGAACATGGCCTCCATCACGCTCTCCCTTGTTCACCCGCCTACAGTAGGTCCCCATTGCTTCAGCAGGTCTCCTGGACCAAGACTGAAACCTTTGTTAAGCTCACAGGAGCCACAGCCTCCAGTCTTACCGCCTCCAGAGTCAACTGGCTCTTGGGGACTCCTCTGTGCTTCTCACTTGACAGTTAAGCCATCTGATGCTCAGAGAGACTAAGGGACTTGCTCAAGGTCACACTGCAGGAGGGCTTGAAATGCAAATCCAGCCTACAGAGCTCATGCCCCGTCCACAGAAGGGCCAAGAGCCAAGAGCCCAGGACAGATGCTTCGGGAAGCTGTGTTCCTTAGCTGGGTCAAGCAAGCCTGGGTAGGAAAAATGGCAGGGAAGGCAGGAGGAGGTGGGAACTTCAAAGACAGTGACATGCCAATGGCAGAGCCCACACCACGAACTCAGAGGCTTGGACCCTGGCAACCTGGCTGAGCCTCAGCTGCCTCCTATGAAAATAGAGCCCTCCCAGGTTTCTGTAGGACAGCGGCTAGATGGTCGGTGCCCCAGCCCAG
Source organism: Callithrix jacchus (assembly GCF_049354715.1). Classification (NCBI taxonomy): domain Eukaryota; kingdom Metazoa; phylum Chordata; class Mammalia; order Primates; family Cebidae; genus Callithrix; species Callithrix jacchus. Next base: position 51,172,952 of record NC_133513.1, on the reverse strand, counting down.
CCCAAGCAGAGTGCATAGCAGGTGTTCCTTCCCCATTTCTGGCTTTTGCAAAGGATCCAGAGGCCCAGGGTCACGGGTGTAGCCTCCACCAACCCAAAATCCATCAGGGACCCAGTTGCCACCACACCCATGCCATGCCCATGCCCACACCCACAGCGAGGCTTTACAGGCCCAGTAAACAACCTCTTGCCCTCCTTGCCAGAAGGAAACTTTTGAAAAGCAGCAGAAACAAACATCTCTGTGTGCTGTGTGTGTTGGTGACAGGAAAAGGAACATCGCTTCAGAGAGGAAAAGGCCACCGGGGTTGGGGGCAGGGCCAGGCAGAGGCAGCCAGAGGAGAGAAACAGAAACGGAGATCTGATAAGGGCGCCCTGCTCCTGTGGGCTGGGGACAAGCGCTAGGAGGCTGGGGCCCTGGCACAGTGGGGAGCTCAGCCCCTCCTCAGCCCCTCCAACCGCTGAGCTGGGGCTGCGGGTCTGCGGTGGCCCAGAGTGGCTCAGCGAGCCTCCCCTTTTCTGGAGCAGCCGTTTCACTGGGTGTCTGCCCCCCACTCTGGATGGTGGGGGGAGAAGTAAAGCTCTGGATTTGGGAACCAGCCAGAGGCTCTCAGGTTGATGATTTCCTTTGCCCAGCTTCACTATCGACTTACCTGTGGTCTTGAGCCAGTCTCTTACCCTCTGGGTCTCAGTGCTGCCCAGATGAGAGTGCTGACCGTCTATGATCATACTGTCAGAACACAGTGCTGGGAAGCCAGAGCACTGTGTCCTGACAGTGTCATCACTGTGAAGCCCAGCTGAGCTGGGAAGCCAGAGGTTCAGGGCGATGGGCTTGCTGTGCAGCTCTGAGCAGGTGGCTTCAGCTGGGGTGACCACAGCATTCCCAGCTTAGCACTGAAAGCCCCGAATCCCAGGAAACCCCCCAGCCCTGGGCAAACTGTGAAGGTTGGCCACCCGTCAGCCTCTGGGCCAAGACTTCCTGGAGGAACCCATAGAGGTCTTTGCCAGCTCACCGTTCGGCCCCCTCCAGGATTGAGGGTGGGACCTGCCTTCCTAGAAGACTTTGAGCCTGACTGGAGGGACAGGACAAAAACCTGTCCTGGTGAACCCACGCTGCTTCTAGGACAGGCAGGCTGCATAACCAGGTACCAGAGATTGGGACTGGAGCAGGAACAGACACAGGCACTGGGGTAGGGGAGGAGACTTGGAGAGCATGGTCCCAGGGGCCTGAACCTGAGCAGGGGTCTAATCAGCAAAGAAGAGCAGAGAACTGCATTCCAGGGGAAGCTGCAGCTTGGGCAAAGGCTGGGAGGCCAGGCGGTGGATCACGGATGCCAACCCCTGTGCTGAGCACCAGCCAGGTGGCAGGCCCCAAATGGACCTCCACGGCCTCCAGTCGAATTTCTAAATCCACTGTCTCCACTCTCTGAATTCCCCTGGCCGTGTCCACTGCCAAACACTTTGCACCAAAACAAACACATAAAAAGGAAAAACCCAACACACAAGTTTTTTTTTTTTTTTTCAAATAAAGATACACTTTTCCTGTAAACTAAAAGCCCCCAAGGGGGGCTTTCACCGTATCTCCAGGGTAATAAGCCCTGCCTTGGGCAGTCTGGAGACATGGTGAGCTCAGAGGGTGAGGTGCTTCCTGAAAGCCCAGCAAACACATTTGTGCCCCTCTCCTGGAAACTGCCAATCCCCCAGAAGGTGAGAGGCAGATCCACCAAGACGCAGAGAGTCAGCTCCACGCCAGCACTGGGAGGAAGGGAGCAGATGGCTGTGCTCCCATGCCTCCCTGACTCTCTGGGCAGCCTACCCAGCAGGGCCAGATGGCCCTAGACGAAGGGCCTGCTTCAAATACCCAGAAGTGGTGAGCCACACCTGGGTAGGGTAGCTTCTTCCGGCACTGCCCACTTGCTCAACCTCAGCCCTCCAAAGCATCTCACCAACTCCCCTGGTGGCAGGGAGTCACCTGCCCATCCTCGTTGTTTGTGTGTGTGCCCAAGCCGCCTTGTCCCCAAGCCTCCATATCCTAGCTAGATGGCCCTAAATACGTCACTTACCCTTTCTGAGCCTCAGTTACCTCATCTGCTAAAGGAAGGTTGTGTGGGGATTCTGCCCACCAGAGTCATTAGTTCTGCAGCAGACGCCAGCTGGGTGTCCCCTAATTCAATTCAGTTCAAATGCCATCCACCTGGAGATAGCATCAGATCCCATGGGATGAGGATTCAGTTCCCTAACACAGAGCCCCACTTCTGATGCCCACTGCAAACCCCATGCTTCTGATCGTTTTTCTATGAATTGGGGTTCCTACAACCTCCTGCTTGGGTCTGATTAATTTGCCGGAGAGGTTCACAGAACTCAGGGAAACATGTTTACAGATTTATTACAAAAGATATTTCAGGCCGGGCGTGGCAGCTCAAGCCTGTATGTAATCCCAGCACTTTGGGAGGCTGAGGCGGGTGAATCACGAGGTCAACAGATCGAGACCATCCTGGTCAACATGGTGAAACCCCGTCTCTACTAAAAATACAAAAAAATTAGCTGGGCATGGTGGCACGTGCCTGTAATCCCAGCTACTCGGGAGTCTGAGGCAGGAGAATTGCCTGAACCCAGGAGGCGGAGGTTGCGGTGAGCCGAGATTGCGCCATTGCACTCCAGCCTGGGTAACAAGCGTGAAACTCCGTCTAAAAAAAAAAAAAAGATATTTTAAAGGATACAAATAAACATCCAGATAGAGATCCAGAGTGCAAGGTCCGGAAGGGGTGCTCCCATGCCCTCTCTGGGAGCACCACCCTCCAAGTGCCTCCAAGTGTTCAGCTGTCTGGAGGCTCCTGGAACCCCGTCTTTTTGTGTTTTTACGGAGATGTCATTGTGTAGGCGTGATTGATTAAAACGTGGGCCATTGGTGATCAACTCAACCTTCAGCCCTTCTCCCTGCCCACCCCCAGACAGGGGCGGGGGTGGGGGAGGGTGGTTGGAAGCCCCAATCCTCTAATCCTTGGCCTTTCTGGTGACCAGCCTACATCCTGCAGTGTCTTAGGGGCTGCCAGCCCGCAATCAACTCATTAGCATACAAAAAGATACTTATCACTTTGGAGATTCCAAGGATTTTCGGAGTACTATGCCAGGAAATGGGATGGGGGGAGGGGGAAACAAATGTGTATTTTACTGGGTCTCAAGGGTACTAAGACATGCCTTGGACTGTCTGGAGACGTGGTGAACTCAGAGGGTGAGGTGCTTCCTGGAAGCCCATCGAACACATTTCTGCCCCTCTCCTGGAAACTGCAAATCCCTCCAGGAGGTTAGAGGCAGATTCACTGACATGCAGAGAAAGTCAGCTCCACTCCTGCATTGGGAGGAGGGAGGGGCTGCAGAGAATGGGAGCAGGGTGCTAGGAATAAAACTGTCCCTGTCACAGTGGCCACCTCAGCTGGTCTGTGGCCTCTGCTGGGGCCAGGGCTGGACCTGCCCTACCTTCTTACCACACATTTGCTCAGCATCTTCAGCCTCCTGCCACACAGGGTCACGTGGCGCGATTTCACCCACACACAAACATGCCGCCTGAGTTACAGACCCCCTGTACTCCATGTTCTCACTGACCCTACAGGTCTTGGTGTTCCCATCAGTTGAATCAATAAACTGAGACTAGGAGAGGCACGGCGACTTCACCCGCATCCCACCACGTAAAGCAATTCAAGCACTGAAACCAGGTGTAAGAGGTCTGGGTTCTTTTCACCCTCCAGCACGTGCAAAGGAACCGAAAGCAAAAGTCTCCAGCAAGAAAGGGGACTTAGGGAGCCACCAAGTTCCCGAGCAGGGGAGTGGTGTGATTAGGTGGGCCGTGGGAAACTGCGCTGTGGCTCTTGAGCCTGAGGACAGCAAGACTGGCAAAAAGGCCATCCTAGAAGTGCAGGCAACTGGGGGTAAGGAGGGGAGTGTGAGTTGAGGGCTGCTAAGCCAGACCACCACAGGTCTCCACACCAGCCTCTGCAGGGCCTCAGAGCTGAACAGAGGAGAACGGAGGAGGAGTGGGTAGGGACGCGGAGGGGATCTAGAAGGTGCCCACAGCCTTCCACGCTCACTGCCAGCTTTCATTCTTCCAACGCCGCTGCAGCGGGCTCACCTCCCCAGAAGGGGAGCAGCAGGAGGCTCAAAGGCAGGTGTGACTCCCCCAGTGAGAGGCAAGCCCTCAAGGCTGCCACAGGGCTGTGCCCGCTCCCCATCACACACTCAGCTCCTGTACCCACCACTTTTTTCTAGGCTGATTCCCCATGCCAGCTTGATGAACAATCTAATAAAGGGGGCAATCACATTATTCCTGAATGCATTTTAATAAAAATCAAATAAAAGCAATTATGTGAATTTCCAAGAGGATCACCTCTTCTCCTTTCCCTGAGGTAGGAAACGGAATGAATTCAGGAAATCATTAAAGTCGGAAACCCGAGCTGTGTGCCACTGCCGTGCTGGTGCTGGCGGCTGCTACACAAAGGCGGCCGGGAAACCCAGTCCCTGGCGGCAGCGCGGGCGCCTTTCTTAGCTCTTTGAGTGGAAATTCCACCTATGGGTGAAGAAGGGTAATTAGGGCCAGGAGAGATGCTTTGAATGCAGGCTGCCTTTGCCCCTCCAGTGCAAACTTCCCAGCTTCAAAGGGGTTTCAGAATCCCTGAGTGAGAGCTCTCCAACCTGGCTGCTGGGGCCTAGCAGGGAGGAGCAGGGGCAGGGCTCAGGAGAGGGTCCCCAAAGGAGTGCAGGCCTCCCCTGTGTGGGGGATGTGCGCCTCTCAGCCTGACTGGAGGCTAGAACACTGGGTCTGAGTGGGTAAGGACAGGGTCCCTCCCACTGAGAGTTAGTAGGTAGGTACCAGTTCCTTCCTCCAGCATCCCCAAAAGGGAAGGCCCTTCTAGACCATTGTGTGATCCTGGGATTTGTGTGCTCATTTGGGGCTAGGCTGTTGCAGCCAGAGGTGGCCAGGGACATGCCCAAGGCCACCCAGCTGGTGAGGCAAGGTCAGGACTGGAACTTGGGTTCTCCTGGGGCCACAAGGCAAGCCCAAATCCTGTGGGTGCAGGAGTTCTGGACACAACATGGCTTGGCCACACATTATTACTTACAAAAATAAGCACTGACCACCTCAACTGCCATTTCCCGGGCCCTGATCCGAGCCAGTGCCACTCTCTCCAAACACCATGAAGTATGTTCATCCTCTCTGGACAGGTTAGGGGCTAAGATTCAGCCAGATGAAGCCTCCTGCCCACCGCCCACAGCTAGAAGTGAGGAATCCTGGATTCTGCGCTGGGCTGTCAGTGCCCACGGCCAAAGATTCTAATTGCCACACCATAATGCCATCCTCTTTCCACAAAGTGGCCTTCACTCAGGGTCTTCCAGGTTGCATTTGGGTGCCGGGCAAGGAAAGACAGGGATCCTCCAGCCCCCATATTCACGCTGGCCAAAACTCCATGTCACCCTGCCACCTTAAGGGTGGGCCAATAGTGGCCCAGAAGGGAGCACGTGATCCTCATCCTCCTCAGCTACCAGGGTCCTAATTCTCAGACTATGGGTGGGGATGGGAAGAGCAAAAAGAAACAGGAAAGCTGACAGCCATACGTCCCATTCTAGGGCAGCCTGAGTTAAAGGAACAAATTGGGTTTGGGAGGCAGAGGACTAGCACTCGGCCTGGACATCCTTAGGCAACTCCTGTAACCTCTGCGGCATGTGTGGATGTGTGCATGTGTGCATGAGTGTGTGTGGTGTGTGTGTGCTGGGGGAGGGGTGGCCAGTCCCCAGTTCAGACTTGGGGTGGTGCTGTCCCACACTGTCCAGTCTAACTCAGCTCAGAGCTGCCCTTAATCCCTGCTGCTGCGAACCCTTACAGGGTACCCAGGAAAATCCCCCCCTCCCAAAATGTGGTTTCCAAGAGGGAAAAGGAGTATGCAGGAGAGGATTCTGGGTGGTTCCTCTCAATGCCAGTTTTCTCTTGGAAGTAAGGATTTCTGGCACTTGGGATGGAGAATTGAGCACAGACTGCTGGTCTCATTGTCCCCTCCCCACTGTTGACTTAACAGGTGCCTGTCTCAGGCCTCGGGACCTCAAAGTCCTTCTCTGGGAAGGAGAGGCAGGGGTGCCTGGCCTTGGACGCTCCTGTGCAGGGGGACCAGGACAGGAAGACACTGAGTGAGTGCTCAGTCATTCCTGTTCCCTCAGGGGCCTCAGGGGCCAGCTGCCCTGCACACTGCTCTGATGTTCAGAGAGAACACAGGTCTGTCCAGGAGGGGGATTAAAAGCAAGAAAAGGCAATGGCCTTGCATGCTTTGCAAGACCCATGGTCTTGGCACTCGTGTATACACACGTGTGTGTAAGCACGTGTATGAACATGTGCACTCCTGCAACCACGCCCACCTTCAGGCACACCCACTGGCTTGATCATCTGCCTGAACAGCAGACAGGTAAACAGCCACAAGCCCCAGGCAGTCTCCGTACAGACTTAACTCCAAATCCCCAGTCCACATAGGCCTTGGAGCAAGCTTAGACCTTGGAGGTCCAGGCCCATGGGGTTTCACAGGGATATCCATCTGCTGTCACCCACATGCAGATTCTATCTTGGTCACTCTGGGAGCTTCTCCTTCAGGTCTGATACCGAGCTAGGCCAGGGATCCGGGATCAAAGCTGTTCTTCCTGCCCTGGGAAAAGGGCTGATAGAAGGATGCCCAAAACTCTGTCAGGGGAGAAGAGGGCAGCTCCAGCTCTGCTGGGGGTGAGAAGAAAAGGGTCTCCACAACAAAACCTTGCAGTTGGACCTGGAAGAAGGAGCTGGGTTCCCACAATGGTCTAAGGGAAGGGAATTCCAGGTGGAGGAATGGCTTATGCAAATGCATGGCAGCATGCCATGTTCAGAGAATGCCCAGCTGCCAGAGAGCCCCACCCTCCTTCTGCTGGCTGCACCAGGAAGAAGTGTCCTGTTTCAAAGGACTCACTAGGATGAGGGGACCAAACAGAGTACTCACAGCACTGAAGGGAAGAAGTGCATGGGGTACAAGTTGCTCCTTCAAGTTTTCCCTCTATCCCTTTAAAGAATGGACTTCCCCTGGAAATGAATAATTGGGAATGCAGAATAGAATGCAACATCTCAAAAGTGCAGTTAGCAGCTGGATGTGGGTGCCTCACACTTGGAATCCCAGCACTTTGGGAGACTGAGATGTGAGCATTGTTTGAGGCCAGGAGTTCGAGGCCACCCTGGGCCACATAGCAAGACCCTGTCTCTGCATTAAAATTTTGAAAATTAGCTGGGCATGGTGGCACACACCTGCAGTCCCAGTTAATAGGGAGGCTGAGGTGAGAGGATCACTTGAGCCATGAGATCAAGGCTGTAGTGAGCTATGATCACATCACTGCACTCTGGAATAAGTGACAAAGTGAAACCCCGTCTCTTGAAATAAAATAAAGAAGTGCAGTGAGTGAAGGGGTCCCCACACAGTTGCTAAAACTTTCTGTTAAAAAGAGGCAGGGAGAGGCCGGGCGCGGTTCATGCCTGTAGTCCCAGCACTTCAGGAGACTGAGACAGGCGGATCACGAGGTCAGGAGTTCAAGACAAGCCTGGCCAAGATGGTGAAACCCTGTCTCTACTAAAAATGCACAACAAATTAGCCAGGCATGGTGGCAGGCGCCTGTAATACCAACTACTTGGGAGGCTGAGGCAGATAATTGCTTGAACCTGGGAGGTGGAGGTTGGCTTACAAATAGTCTTTTTTATGTATGAAATATAATGTAATTAAAAAACTTTAATTATGTTTATGTTCAAGTTTATGGAGCTATTCGAGGCCCAGTTGGCTGAGCCACTGCAGGGCGATGACCTGAGCTTGGCATTGTCATAGGTGCTGCACCCCTGCTCTGGGGTAGTAGCAAAGCCTGGCCTCTTGTCCCAGCTCCACTGGGTCCACAGAAGAGTCAAGTCATTTCTGGAACAAGATGGAGTGTAGAGGAAGGTAGGGGATGCATGTCCAGCTAATTCCCTCCCTGTGTGGGATTAGGCACATCCTTCCCCTGCCCGGGTCTCAATGTCACCTCCTACAGTGAGGACTTTGGCCACCTGTGACCTGGATTTGGTCAGACTTCACCACTCACTGAACAGTTACACAGGGCACTTTCCCCACCTATAAAGTGGGACTCTTAACAGCATTGCTGAGGAATGCATGAGGCGATGCATGTTAAGGCAGAGTCCCTGCCATATCACAAATTCTCCATAGATGCTGGTTTCAAAAAAGTTACCAGAACAAGCAAAGACCCTTTGTGGAAACAGGGCGGGGTTGGAGGTGTTCTGGAAGATGTGCTCCCAGCCTGGCTCCACCTCTTAGTGGCCAGAAGCCACTGGAGACCTTTCAGTCCTAGGCCTCACTCTGCTCCTGTGCAAAATGGGAAGAGCAGAGGCCCCTTTGGAGAGGACAGCATCAGTCAGGGAGAAAGAGGATGAGTCTGGTGGAGGAGAGTATGTTGCCCACACCAGGTCAGTAACCAGGGCTATAAACCCCCAAGCCCCGCCCAAGGACGAAACCCCAGTCTGCCACATGGAGAGATACTCCCCAGGCCTCAGCAAGGCAGCCCCTAATCTCAGGCCAGATCCAGCGCCTGCTCCTGCTCAGAGTTAGGGGCCCAGGGCTGGGAAGATGGATCAAAGGCGGAGAAAATTAGCATTACAGTGAATCCAAGGAGCGAGGCCAGGATTAATTCACTCTCCTTTCCCTGCTGTCACTTCTGCAGCCCAGGGGGCCTGCCTGGGTTGGAGGAAGAGTCACCTTTTACTCCAATCCCCTACCACACACCTGAGGCCCAGTTCTCACAGAAGAAGGCAGGGCAGGAACCTGTCGTGAGAAGTGGATCCACTGTGCACACATTCCAGAGCCGTGGTCTTGAAGGGACAGGGATGGAGACACCTGGGCAGAAGGGCCATCTGCAGAGGCTGGAGCCTGGACGTGGGTCCAGGGGGTGCAGAGTGAGTCCACAGACCCGACCATGTCATGTCAGGCACACTGGAGCCCGTGTGGACGTGTGGGTGTGTATCTGCCATTCTGGGGATGGGACTTGTAGGCGCTTGGTTGTTAGTCTGAAGCCCGAAGCCCACATGTGCCCTATGTGTGCATCTGTGGCAGGGTGGCTGTGGTGCCTGCACATGCGTTTGTGTCTCTGAATTGGTGCAAGAGTGTGAGCCTTTGCCTATGAGATGCTGGGAGGCTATGGTGTTGAGTGTGTGAACACGTAGGCGCCTGCATGGGCAGAGGGATGTCAAGTGTGGTCCTGCAGCTACCTGGGAACCTTGAGACGAGCAGAACGGAAAAGTGTGAGGGAGACGACTCAGAATGGTCATATTTCCCATACAGAAAGGGTGAGAAGGAGGTTCAGAGGCCCATCCCTTGGGTCCTCCTTCCTGGCTCCATGGGCTATCTCCATCCCTTAGACCTTCCCTGCCACAGAAACTGTGGGACACCTGGCTTACCCTCTCTGTGCCTCATTTTCCTTATGTGAAATGAGGGTATTCACAGTGTGGCGGTGAGAACTGAATGAGTTAATATGAGGGAAGCATTTAAAACAGCTCTGGGAACATGAAGAATGCTCTCCAAGGGACACGGTCGGGCTCAACCGGGTTGGCAGGAGGAATGGGGTCTAACCCAGAACCATCCTTGCAGAAGCCCAGGAATAAGACTACTTTGAGGCAGCAGAGTTGGGCAGCCTTGGGCCATGCAGGGAAAATGGAGTATGTGGTGCCGGAAGAATCCCAACCAGGGCCAACTTGGCAGACTTGGATTCACTGACCAAGCACACAGGTCTCCTCTCACTGCCCCGTCCCCTCCCAGTTCCCACTCTCCCTCCCCCCAGTACCTTTCCCCCACCTGCTGCCCCAGGAGTGTCAGGCCAAGCCCCACACTGCCTGGTCTCATCCTTTAATCAGCATGCAAAGTCCACCCTTTATGCCCATTCTGAACTGGGAAAATTGAGGCTTTGAGAAATGGAGGGATGGGACTGGCAGAGGTGGATTCAGGAACCCAAGATTTTGGAATCTCAGAGTAGCTTGTAGAGAAGCAAAACGCCAATCTGGCCCCAAGGACAGCACAGTTGACTCTCAGCTCTCCTGGGCCTGCACTGGCTCTCAAGGGCTCTGAAAGTGTGCTCCATTCCCTACTGAATCACAGACTGGGCAACCAACACACCCCTCCCCAAGTTCACAGTCTCTACTCCATCCCACACACCAGAACTGGGGAGAATGTCTAGTCTAACGTCTAAAGGAACCCCTAATGTACCTCTCCCATGTCTACAACTTTGGTCCACCTGTTTGCTCTGCCTTCCATCCTCATTTGGTGGCAAGTGCCACCTCTTCTGTAAAGCCTCCTCTGATTGCCTTATCCATTAATGGCCTCCTAGTCCCCTGGCCTCCAGGTACCCAGAGACCCTCCTCTCTTCAGCCTAACCACTTACCTGTTAGGATGTCCTAAAGCGCAGACCAGGGTCTTTCTTGTAGGACTCCACCCCAACCCTGCAGGCCAGAACAAGGATGCCCAAAGGCTTCAGTGAACCACAGGCACACACAAGCCACTCCAGAAGCCACCACAAGTCCTCGTACTATTCAATAGCTAAGGTTCTGGGGTGGATTTTCTTAGAGTCAAAACTCAGCTCTCTTCACTCACTAGCTATGTGACCTTGGGCTTCTTATTTAAGCCCTCTGTGCCTCAGATTGCTCATCTATTAATGGGAATAATAGTTCCAATGCCACAGTGCTGTGAGAATAAATGAGTTAACATATGTAAGCTCTTCTTTTATTTTTTAAAGACAGAGTCTCGACCTGTTGCGTGGGCTGGAGTGCAGTGGTGCGAACTCGGTTCACTGCAACCTGCGCCTCCTGTATTTAAGCGATTCTCCTGCCTCAGCCTTCCGAGTAGCTGGGATTACAGGTGCCTGCCACCATGCCTAGCTAATTTTTTGTAATTTTAATAGAGATGGGGTTTCACTATGTTGGCCAGGTTGGTCTTGAACTCCTGACCTCATGATCCACCTGCCTTGGCCTCCCAAAGGGCTGGGATTACAGACGTGAGCCACCATGCCTGACTAACGTATGTAAACTCTTAAAATAATATCTTATATATGGTATTGCTGTATAAGTGTTTGCAATTGTTATTGTTATGTTATTATTACCAGGAGACTACAGAGAAGTATTGGACACAATCTCTGTCCCCAAGAAGATGGGAGTCCAGACAGGAACAGGAAATGGGGTTGACATTTCTAATCCTATTTATTGCTTGAAAACACACTGGAAGTAGTTATTACCATCCCCACTTTACAGATAAGGAAACTGAGGCTCCCAAAGGTGGTGGGAGCTCCTCCAGGGCTCACAGCTCTAAGTCGCTGTGAGCTGGGATTGAGGGTCAGGTCATGCGGCTCCAAAGTCCACCCTCTTTCAGCAGGTCCGAGTTGCCTCTCAGTCTGGCAGGGAGATAAGCCGTGTACATAAATAGCTGCAATCCCAGGTAGAAAGTGATAAGCGCCAAACAGCAGTGATAAAGGTGAAAAGCTCTGGGAGGGCAGGAGCCTGCCCACTGCAGGAGGGGCCGGGGTGGGGGCCAGGACAGGCTTCTCAGAGTGGACGGCATCTCAGTGCAAGCTAAGACATGTGTCGCTGAATCCACAGTATCTAGCGCTATGTCTGACATGTCACAGGGGCCCAGGAAATATTCGTGAAAGAAAGGGAGGAAGGAAGGGAGGTAAGGAGGGAGAGAGAAAGGCAGAATGGGAGGGTGGCTATAATCTGACCCCACTTGGCCAGGAACTTGTCCCCCTCACAGGAAGACAGAGTCAAGAACTGCCACCAATTAGAGAAGGGCTTCATAGGGTCCCTGTTGTCCTGTGACACCCCAGAGAAGCAGCTCAGGACTTTCAGGCCAGAGTTCCTGACAATCAGATATTTTGCTCCATACCAGAAAGAACTTCCCAGTGAGTAAAGCCGGATAGGACTTCTCTGAGGGGCAGGGGCAATGGTGTGTTGGAGCCTGTTCATATGGCTCACAAGGGCCGATTGTTAAATTTTCAGGAACTGTGCGAGCTGGTTGATGGAACCAACCAGCTGTGCCAGCTGGCTCTGGTCGGCAGCTTGAAACTGGCCATGGTGGGACATCGGCAAATACTACAAACCAGGTTCTCCCCACTTTGGGGAGTCAGATGTTAAACATTTACCAGCACACCACTGGCAGAGGTCTGCTCTGTGAGGTAGCAAGCAGCCTGTCCTGGAAGGGTGCAAGCAGAGACAGTCTCCTCCTGGTAGGAGTGAGGCTAAGGGGTTCTTTCTTAGTGAAGGGCTCAGAGCAAATTATCTCAGAAGCCCCGTTCTGGCTCTGAGAGCCTGTGAAAAGTGGGGTTTAAGAAAAAAACTAAAAAGCAGGGTAATTATTCATACCAGGAAATCATGAACCACTAGACCCAGAGACGGGGAGTAGGGCAGAGACCTGAGAAAATGTGTGAGGGCCACATGCTTAGATTTCCCAGGTGGAAAACTCGGCCCAAGGTGACACAGAGAGGGACAATCCTAGGACTAGAACTTACGTCTGGCTGCCCAACTCATGGTTCCTTCTGGGACATACGGGCTGGGCAACTAGGAGGTGAGGTATCTTTCTGCACAAAGTCTGGTGTCTGTCTCAGAATATAAGCTCTGCAGCTGTGTGGACCAAATCTGTTTTGTTCACTGTTGGAGATCTGGCACATAGCAAGTACTGAATAAATATTTCTTAAAGGAATTGACGTGTCTGAGATCCTGTCTCCTGGCAGCATTTGGTTGGGTGGAGGGTGGTTGGGGCTGGGAATGTCGTCCTCTGACACCGTCACTCCCTGAGTCCCCACCACAACTTAGCGATGTGGAATCAAGAGACCAGGGTTCACATCCCAACTCTGTCACCTCATTTAACCTTGGCCAAACCACGATGCCTCCTGAACCCTTAGTTTATTATTCTACGAGGTGAATCCCTGTAGAAGCAGGGTTAGCAATCCCTGCCTGCCTCTGGAGGCTGCTGCAGCACTCACGTGAGATGTCAAGTGCTTTTGACAAACTAAAGAGCTGTGTCCCCAGGAGGAAGGGGGGAGCCGGAAGAGTTGGCTCTGGTGGCAGCACCAATCCAAGGGTCCCTGATGGACACTGGACAGTGGCCAGGCTGCTGCTCTCTTAGAACTGCTGCTTGGAGTAATGTGGGTCAAACCCACCCATAGCCTGGGGAGACGGGGTCTGAGTACCAGCAACTCACAAAAGGGGAAGGGAGCGGGGATGAAATGAAGATGACAAGGGAGAGCTGGAGGAGTCCTTTTTTCCTCCTAAGACCAAAGGGAGAAGGCAAACCAGTGATTTAAACGACGGTTTTTGTCTCTGCAGAGCTGTTCATCACCTTCCCTTTTCCCCCTAGGCCTTCACTATTGCAAGAGGCCTTAATGTGTAAGCTGAGGACTGGCACCTGCCAAGTCAGGTGGGGGTGGGGTGGAAAATCCTCATGTCTTTGAATCGGACCAGTGTTTAAAATGATTTTGGAAGAGGGATTTGTGCCGTTTTCCCAGACAAGCATCCCAAGTTCCCTCCTGGTAGGGTAGGGGGACAGGGAGGGAGGGAGGGAGGGAGGCCCAGCGCATCCCAGGCTGTGAGTGGATGAAGAAGGAAAGCAGGGGGTGGGGGTGCTCCTGCAGCCCTCCCAAGTGGCATCTGATTTTTGCAAAAAGGGTGAAGGCAGCAGGAGGCTCAGAGCCAGGGCCGGGGAGGCAGGTGGAGAGGGTGTCCGTGGAGGGGCTGTACCGTCAGCCTGGGCCCCCAGTGGAAAGCTAAATAGAAAGGCCCTGTGTCAGCAGCCAGGCCCCTGGGCGGCCAGGCTCTCGGCTCCATTCTGTTCAGCGGGATTCTGGTTGGCACCAGCTGCAGTCAGGAACAATGCCTGGATTTCTTTCTTTCTTCTTCTTTTTTTTTTTCCATTTTAATAGAGGGGGAGAAGAACCAGAGCCACTCATTGAACAGCTCAGCATCGTGGAGGCGTCTGGGACCGTGTGTCCTTGAAAATAGCACAGTCGAAGGGGCCCCACAGCTGGCTGCAAGGTGCAAGAAGGCATGTCACACTGGGAGCTCCAGGTCCCAGCCCTGCTGCTGTCCTATACTTGCTGTGTGACCTTGGGCAGGTCCATGTGCCACTCTGGCTTTCCTACAGCCCCAGCAGAGCTTACCTTCCAGACCCCACTCAATGCCAACTCCTCTTCTTCCCCTGAACTCTTAGACTGGCATTTGGTGTGGGCAGTTGTTTCTGAGAGCCTGTGAGCCCCCAGAGGACTGGTTCTGGTCATACTATGTGCCGTGATACCTCCCCTGCTCTTGATGGCCTGTCAGCCCCCAAGGCGCTGCACTGGGTGATGGGATGTAGCAGTGAGCCATCCTATGACCTGCAGCCCTGACAGAAGAGGGGTATGTAACACATAACCTCCCCAGCCTGTGAGGTGTCACACTAGGAAATGAAACTCCCTGTGCCTCTGTTTCCTCATCTGTAAAATGAGAATACTAATACTCAGCTCAGAGGATGGGAGGAGTTCATGTATATGAGCTACTCAGTGCCTGGCACATAGCAAGAACTTCACAAGCAATTGCCATGGTGATGCTGATGATGGAGGCTGGGCCAGCAGCATATGGGGGCTGAGACAAGGACGGCACATCTGGTGGAGGTATCAGGGTAGGCTTCCAAGCAGGTGGTTGTAGATGCATCCTTGGCGACTGGGAGGGGTATGTCTAGGAGGTAGGAAGAGTATCAACAACAGCACAGAGGTAAGAGTATGTACATAATGCTGGCAATTCTGGAAGTCACCCAGCATGGCTACAGGATTAGGTGAGAAAAAGAAAGCATGAGCCTTGAGGCTGGAGGAGGACTGCGTAGCCAGGAGGAGGGGAGATGCTGAGGATCTGAGATCTTCCACCACCCCTCTCAGGGTTAAGGAGCTGTCAGGAAGCAGGTGGGAGGCGTGGTCCTTCTCAGGTTGCTTGTCCCAGACTCCTTCATCAGTTTCTGCATGTACTTGCTCCTTTGAAGGGGTGCTGACGCAGGTGAGGGGACACTGGATGAGGAGACCTGGCTCTTCTCTGCACCCCCTCGCCCCCAGGAGTTGCTGGTACTACAGGCATGTGCCACCATGCCTGGCTGAGACCTGGCTCTTGTTCCAGCTCTGGTGCTTCCCAGTGGTGCAGCCCTGGGAAAGCCACCACCTCCTTTTAGGGCTCAGCTTAGTCACCCACAAAAGGAATGTTATGAGGCGCAGAGAGTGAGAGGTGCCCCATGAAGGGAGATGTTAGGGTCATTAACTCCTCACAGTCCTAGACAGTCACAGTTCTGAGCAGCTCTCTCCAGGTATTTATTTTTTGTCCCTACTCCACTAAATGGCCCCCTCTGAAAGCCCTCCCTAAAGCAGGGCCCCCTCAAACCCTAAAGTGAACTGTAGCTCAGTCCAGGGGTTAAAGGATCAGACCTACAGAATCTAAGAACAAGCAGAGGCAAAAGTGCTGCTGGATATCCCATACTCTCTGCCTCGGCAGATGGGGAACAGACACAGGGAGGGTTTGTGATGTGCTTACGCCACGCAGCAAATCAGGCAATGCCAGGCTGAGCACATAGGTGTCCCAGCTCCTGAGGCAGGCCCCCGGCCTATTATCTTGTGTCTCCCATCTGAAGAAGGGGGTGGTGGCTGAGTTGAGTCTTGAACCATAGGGCAGAGCTCCATGGTGGAAAGTCAGAAGACATCTTGCTTGAGGGAAGGCCTTGGAGGATGGGAAGGTGTGGGCTCAGGTCTGATTGGAAAATGAGGGGGAGGCAGAGTAGGAGAGCCTAATTTGCTGAAGGACAAAAATCTTCCCTGCTTGACCCAACCACCCACCTCATAGAGGAATACGGCTCAGAGCTGGGCCCGGGCCAAATGCTTCCTGTATCCACCAAGGGGTGAAGACTAAATGTAATCCCTATTACCTCACTGCCATGGGAAGGGCCCCAGTCATTCCCTGGCAAGTGGGTGAGTCTTTACTCCACCTCAAAGTAGCTGGTAGGTCATCTTACCTGCACCATAACCTGGCAGTGAGATGAGGGCAAGTCCCTATTCTTAACCTCAAGGCCCAGCCCAGACCCGGAGCCCAATCTTGGCTCCACCCACTCAGCAGCTCTGAGATCTTTATTGTTTTGTTTAGTTTTTTTTGAGACAGGGTCATGCTCTGTTGCCCGGTCTGGAGTGCAGTGGCACAATCATGGCTCACTGCAGCCTCAGCCTCCTAGGATCCAGTGATCCTCTGACCTTAGCCCCTCAAGTAGCTGGACTACAGGCATGTGCTACCATGCCTGGTTAATTTTTGTATTTTTTTTGTAGAGACAAGGTCTTGCTATATTACCCAGGCTGGTCTCGAACTCCTGAGCTCAAGTGATCTGTCCCGCTTGGCCTCCTAAAGTCCTGAGATTACAGGTGTGAGCCGCTATGCCCAGCCAGCTGTGAGATCTTGAGCAGACCACTTAACCTCTCTGAGCCTCTTCCCTTAGCAGGGAATGACATCTGGCTTGCGGAGAGGATACAACGAATGTTTCCAAAGTGCCTGGCACACAATAAGTACTCAATAAATGTGATTTTCTTCCTACCTCTCTAGTCTCAATTTTAGATGTTCCCTGGCTCCCTTAAGTTCCAGAAGTGAGGGGTGGAGAGTGGGAACAGAGAAGGCAGCTCCTGGATAAGTAGGAATCCCTGCTGTATACCTGCCCCTACCTCAGCTCACACTAGGAGGCCATACTTGCCACACCCTACACAGGTCTTTTGCTTCCCTCAGGGACCTCAAGCCTCTAACCCCCACCATCCTGCTGGCCCCCAGATTTTCTGCCTCCTGAAACCTGGGCCTAGGGCCCAGCAGTGGTACTCTCCCCAGTCCACTGGTAGCTCCCACAGGGCAGGGAAATTAACAGCACTTGAGTCTGTTCTGAAGGTAGGCACAAGCCAGCTGCCCCATGCCGCCCGTGCCCTCCTAGTGGAGCCAGGTGACCTCTGGGCCTGCAGGGGCTGAGCAGGATGCATCTTCCAGCTCTGGGCCACTGGGAAGTGATGGTATTGTCCTCTCTATCTCACCAGCAGATCTCCAGGCCCAGTGAGGCTAAGGCTCTTGGGGTGAAGATTTTGGACACAGTTCCCAGTGAGGCCTGATGGCACCATAGACCTTACAGGGGCTCAGAGGCAGAAAGCATTTTGCTTAGGGCCACACAGTCTATGGATGAAGACACATAGCCAGGGCTAAGAGGACAACAGGGAACTCTGCTAATGGGGGCCCAAGTTCCCATCCTGACCAGTGTTGAGGAAGCCATTCACAGTTTTCTCTGAAAAGAGGATGGTAGCAGCATCTAACTTAAGACAATGTGCAAATTCAATAAGCGAACTGAATTCTCAATACCTAGGAGGCCCCACCACAGTACTCAGCACACAGTAGGCAATAAATAAGTCATAACTTCTTCCAAGACCCCAGAGGTATCCAGCCTGCCCCATTATCTCCCTGGAAGATGAACAGAGAGTAAGGGCCTCAGAGACCCAAGGAGAGGAGCCTAGGGCAGACCCAGGGCCCTGGTGGGTTTCTGACTTGCCACCATGCTTGCACAGAAGGGGACAGCTGAAATGATCCCTGGTTCTGTGCTACTAAGTTGAGCCTACTTGGCTCCTCTGCCCTCTGCAGCCACTTCCTGGGTTCCAGATGTAATTACTGGTAGGAGAGTAGGGGGCTGGGACGTGGGGTGGGGAGATGGAGCTTCTGGACAGGAGACTTTGAACATGAGTTAGTCACCTCCCAAGTCATCTACATCCCCCAATTCCTGGAAGCGGGCAGGTCCTGGGTACTTACTGAGGAATCTGGACAGAAAGGTTGAGAGGCTGGGCGTCCAGACCTAGGAGGTCATTCAGGCAACAAAAACTGGTCTAGTTTTTAGCTGGGCTGCATGCTAGTATCCCAAGTCCTTAAACAGCCAGAAACTCTCTTGGGATTTTGGATGTGGGTATGGGGTGGCTGTACGACTGTCGCAATGCTGTGGATTGCTGGGAGTGGGACAGTTGTATCTCCAGCCTCCATTCTGCAAGCTGAATTCCTACCTTCAGAGGTTTCTCAGGTGGCCCTGGTGGACCTACCTGTGAACTTGGGCCACACACAGGCTGAGGAGGAGGGGCTCCCTCACACAGGAATGTGCTGGGATCATGACTCCCTGGTGTCCCTAGAGGTCTGGAAGTGCTTTCATATCACCACCCTCTCCAGGGATGCTCAGCTGCCACCTACGGGGGGGGGGGGGGCGGGGAGTGGGAGAGCAGCGGTGATCACAGTCCATGTCCATGTGACAGGTAAGAAGACTGAGGCCCAAAAAATTGCAGAGGGAGGAAGACTTTCCCCTGGGGAAAATAAGATAGCACCTCCCCTCCCCCGCCGCTTGCGCTCCCCACACCACGTCCCCCACGCCCAGGTGGACCTGAGCAGCAGTTTTCTGAGCTCTCAGGAATTCCAGGCTGAGTTCACCGGCTGTCAGACTAGCGGAGCCTTGAGAATGAATTCAAAGCTGGCAAATTCATTCTGCCTTCTCTCCCTCGGTAGTGGAAGGAGTGATCTCTCCGGCTCTGAAGGAGTTCAAGCCGAGGTCAGCGAAGCCCTCAGAAGGATGTTCTAAAATGGGGTTGGTGGGGGTAGTGCTCCGGCCTGCTTCCCGGGTTGGCCCAAGGTCCGCGCTGATCACCGCCCAAGCGGCCCGGGAGACCCGCAAGTCTGGGCAGCACGTCTGCTCCCTTGCGGGGCCTCGTCAGTCAGGCGGTGGCTCCGGCCGGGCCAGGACGTCTTCGGCCCGCCCCAGGCCCCCGGGGAGACCCCCGCCCCGGCCGCCTCCGGGTGCCCGCCCCCCCCCCCGGCAGTGTCATTGTTCTCTGACGTCACGCCTCGGCCCCGCCCCTCTCCCCCCACCCTTCCTCCCCCACCTCCGGCTCCCCGCGCCCGCGACCCCGCAGCCTCCCAAGCCCCGGCTGCGCAGGGCTCCCCCCGCAGCCCGACTGGGGCTGCGCCCCCTTGCGCTCTCCCCAACTTGCCTTTGTTATTCCAGCTCCCTTCCTCTCCTCGCCTCCGACACGGCGGCGGCCTGCAAAACGTGGAGCGCGGAGTCACCGCCACACCTGGAATCCGAAGCGGGCTCCGCGGGCTCCGCGCTGAAGCCGCCCCCGCCTGCTGGGGAGGGGAGTGCGTGCGTGCGCGCCTGTGTGTGGGTCCAAAGGGGGCTGCGTGGGCGCCGATTATGATTGGGACTTGGGGTGCCGAAAATCAGGAGTGGGGGCCCTTGAGGAAGGGGTATGGAAGAGGAGTGGGAGAGGAGGGCGTGTGTTTGGGTGTGTACGTGAACGTGAGAATTTAGTGCCCAGGGGAACGTTTCGTGTTTTGTGTTTTGAGTGTGTGTGGGGTTGTATACAGCGATGTGTGTAAGTGTGCAACTGCGTGTCTTTGAGCGTGCTTGCTGTGGCCGTGTAAGCGGGCATCTTTGTGAGGGAAAGTAAGCGAGTGTGTGGGGGCGCGTTTGTGGTTTGGGGGGAGCGTGTTTGCAATGCTGAGGGAGCGAATGTGTGTACTGTGTAGGAGTTTCCGTGAGAGTGGCAGTGGACGTGAGCCAAAGTGGGCGCGCACTTGGATGCTCTCGGGGGTGAGTCTGCTAGGGGAACTCCCGCGAGTGGGCGCACACAACTGCGCCTCGTGGGTACCTTAGCTCTCGGCTACCTCAGGCAGTGCCTAGACCGGGGCGGAGGGCCGGGCGCGAGCCTAGCAGCCCCCGAGCGACCGAGCGCACAGCGTTCCGGGCGCTCCGCGCGGCGCCTCCGGGAATCCACGCGTCTCTGGACTGTTAGGTGTCGCGGATCTACTGTGCGCACCGCACCCCCCGCTCCCCCACAGCTGTCGGGGGCCGCGCTCTAGTCTGCCCCAACGTCATCCTTGGCGGTGGTGGTCCTCTTCCCGTTCCACCCGCCAGTCCCCGGGCTGTAGGAACAATTTCAAAATCTCCTCCGGGGAAGACTTTGGAAATCCAGTTAACAACTCGCTCACCCCCAGTTCGGGTACCTGACAGCGCCCGGGGCCACGAGTGCACTCCAGGCAGGGGCGCGCCAGCGCGAGGCAGGGGCTCTCGGGTGAGCCGGGTGATTTTGGCTTCCTACCCCAGGGTGGTCTCTACCTAGGCTCACATTTTTTACCCTCTCCAAACTTACTGGGGCTGGGGCCTGCAGGGGGGCGGGAGGGGGTCTGCAAGGGGCGTTAGGGAGTAGCGGAGGGAGTAGGACAAGGAGGGAAGTGAGTGGACGGGCGGCGTAGCGGAACTAGGAGCCCGGAGGAGAAAAGCTTGGAGAGCGCCGGGACCGAGGAACAGGGAGGAAAGTGAGGAAGACTAGGGAAAGGAAAGGCGAGGGAGAGAACGAGGAGAGGCGAAAAGGAAAGGGGAAAGAGAGCTCGCAGCGAGAGCGCAGAGCGCGAGCCAAGCCGAGTGGAGCAGAGTCGAGCCGAGCGCTGTTAGCGGCGGCGGCACAGCGCGGCGCGGCGCTGCGCTCCGCTCCGGTCTTATTCCGCACCGGCTTTTGCGGCCGGCCGGCGGCGCGGGGCCCTTTGGAAATAGAATAGCCAATGTAATCTGACACTTCAACTTGCTCGGCTCCGGGCGAGTTGATTCACTTACTCACCCCCTAACGCCGAGTTCCTTTTCACTGTCTGTGGACATTAAAAAAGCTAGCGGCGGCGGCGGCGGGCGCCGGGGAGAGCGAGCGGCCGGGCGGCAGGCGGGCGAGCAGCGATCGGGCGGCCGAACGAGCAGGCAACGCCGGCGCAGCGCGGTGACCCCAGCCCTAGCCGGCGCGGAGCGGGAGCAGGAGCCGAGCGGATCTCGGCGCCCTCACTGCGCTCCTCCCGGCCCGAGCCTGCCCTACCCGGCGGTGGCGTCGGCGCGTCCTCCAGCGGCGGCAGCGGCGCTCGCAGCGCCGGGTAAGTTTGGGGCCAGAGCCGGGCGCCCGCTAGCTCCGCAGCTACCTCTGGCTCCCGGCTGACTTGGGGCGCAAGCGTGGGGTGCTGGGTGCCTGGTGCTGGGGCTTTTCCCTTAAAGGGTCCCCCGGAGCTGGGCGACCGGCTGGCGGCGCGGGCTCAGCTCCGCTCCCCTTGGTGGCCGGGGGCGGAGGCCCAGCGGCCGGCGAGCTCCCGGCTGTGCGGAGCCGGCTTGGGCTGCGCGCGGGGGCCGGGTTTGTCGGGGTGTGCGGGGCGTAAGTGTGGTCGTGCGCGCGCGGACCGGGTGCCCGCCTCCTGCCGGCGCGCCTCCAGCCCTCGCTCTCTACACCCGGGAGCCGGGCAGGACCGGGAATCGGAGGAGGGAGGGAAGGACCGGGGAAGGACCGCCTCGGTCTCCTTCGCCTCCTCTGGGGAGATGCGAAGTTGGCGCCAGTGTGTGTGCAGTAACCGCCGGAGAAGGCGCCGGATTTCAGGGTGGCAAGGGGTGGTGGTGTTAAGTTGTGCGTCTGAATTTCCAGGGAAAACATACACTTTTGTAAATGGTAGGTGGGGGCGCGGTTAAGTTGTTTGTGTGGGAATTGCCCGGGGAAGGGCGGCGCGCGGTACGAACGAGGAACGCGGAGGGGTGTGTGTAAGGGCTTCTGCTAGGGCTTCGGAAGCCCGAGGGGCGCTCAGGCCAACGCCTGGACGGGGCTGCCCCGGCCAGGAGGGGAGCCCAGGGGGAAGATGTGCGTGTGTGTGCGCGCGCGCGCGTTGCAAATACGAAAGTAATTTCCCGGTGTTCTTTCTTCCTCTTAGTCTCCGGCGGCGGTGGCCCCGAGGGAGTGGGAGGCCGGCCGGGGCGGCGGTTGGGGGGCCAGGGCTGGAGCCGGGGTCTGGGGGGAGGCGGGCTCTGGAAGCTTGTTTCACATTCCTGGCGTCTGGGCTGGGAAAAAAACAGTGGGGAGCGCGGCCTCCGCGTCTAGGGCGCGGGCAGCGGGCGCGCGTCGCCCCCTCGCCGGGGACATCTGTCCAGGAAGCCGGCCGGGCGGGGAGAGGACGCGGTGCGGAGGGCAGGCTCCCCGCCCTGGAGCGGTGGGGGCGCGGGCGAGGAGCGGCCGCCTTCCCGGCCATTGTGCGCCAGCAGATTTTCACGGGAGACTGCCCCGGAGCCGCCGGAGAAGGCCGGGAGCCGGCCTCTGCCCGGGGTTTAAAAGACACTCCAGGAATGTAAACAACACGGGCGGGAGGGCGGGCGTACGGGAGCGCGCCAGGGCACCCAGCCGGGGCCCCCCACCCCTCCCCGGGGGACAGCCCGTCGGCACTGCCGCCTTGCCCTACCCCTCTACCTGCAGTAAACTTTTTCCTCCTCTGCCTTCCCTTCCCACCTCGCCCCTCCAGCAGGTCACTGAGCGAGAGCTCTCGGGTGGGCCAAGGGTGCTTGGTACCCTTGCCTGACCGGGGGAGGCCTGGCGACTGGGTCCCTGCTTCGGTGCCCGGAGCTCCCGTTGCGTCTGCCCGGGAGCCGCCAGCTTCCTGGGATGGCTGTGTCCGAGTAACTGGGGCTCTGAGCCTGCCCGCCTGCCTGCCTCCCTCCCTCCCTCCCGCTGCTCCTTCCCCCGCGCGCTCTCCCCCTTCTCCTCTCCCCCTGACTGCTTTTCCAATGCCCTGACATGAGGGAGGAAGATTTAACTTGGCAGCCCAAACAAATGTTCTCTCAGAGGTCCTCCAAGAAGCTGGCGGCTGGACTGGCGGGGTGAGGGCACGGCTCGGCCAGCCTTTCCCTCCTCTCTGCTCTGCCACGGACATTTGGAGCCCTCTGGGTGGACAGCCCAGGGCATGGGAGAGTAGGGCCCAGCCCCAGTGATTTAAAAGGGCAGCGGGCGACCGCCTGTGGAAGCCCCTGGCTCCGCGCCGGGTGCAGAGCCGCTCCGAGCTGCCTCCTGGTGCCAAGGGTTTTCTGAAGGATTTTCTTGAGCAACAGTTTGTCTCCCTGCTGCAACCTGGGAACCGGGCCTGGTAGACCAGAGGGTTAACCAGTGCCGACTCCTCCTCCCTGGTGGGTGTGAGGACAGGCTGGTTACACCGGGCAGGGCGGGAGGCCAGAGGCTGTTCCCAGAGGTGCCTGGGTTTGCTTATTATTGTTTTTGAAGGTGTAGATAAAGAGGCAGGCGCTGGGGCTGGAGAGCCGGGCAGCTTGGCGCTGGTGAATTCCAGCCTGCCTTCGCTGGCGCTGGTAGGGTCCCGGGAGTGTGAAGCTGCTGCTGAGCTATCGGGGAAGTTGAGATGAGAGAGCAGGCTGTTAGCCTTCTCCGTCCTGGCCGCTTTGTGAGGGGGTCCAGAGTGCGGAAATTCCCGGCCCCTCACTCACCAGCTTCTGGCCCCAGTGCAGAGGCAGGGTGGGTTTGTGAATACCCCGAGCCTTGGGCTGACCTTTCCCTCTTCAAGTCGAGGATGTTGAAACACCAGCATCAAACAAAAGACACATTGAAAGCCCTATCTGCTACAGAGCACGTGTGACTTGGGGGCCCAGGGACTGCATTTGGAGGGAGATGGTGTTTTCTTCCGAGCCTAATGATTTCGGTTGGGTTTTGTTTTCCCCCGAAGGACAGAAGCGGCTCCTTGTCCCAAATCACGAGGTTACGAAACGCTGTTTTCACATGTAAATCTCAAAAGTTTAGACTTCTGAGAGTTGGTGGCAGTGACTGGAGGTGGGGGGCGGGGGGAGGAGAAGGGAGCAGTAGGGAGTGGATTCGAGAGGTGGATGTGGCATTTTGGGTAGGGCTCACTGAGAAGATTGGGAATAAGAAATCACCGGTCTTATGAATAAATAGACTTGTCTATGCAGAAAAGGGTTGCCTTCATGGGGACAAAATGTACCTTTTCTCTCCTAAGGAAATGGGGGAGGAGGGTTCTTGTTTCTCTCACAGCCAGGAGCAAAATGAAGAAAGGTCCAGAGACTGCGGGATTTGGCGACTTAACTACAGTTTCTCACTCGCACGCGCACGCTCACTTCCCTAGCTAGAGTAAAACAACATTGTCTCCATCCCTGGCCCCTAAAGACATGCCTCCAACATAGGACAGGTGTCCACGGTTGACTCATTTCAGAAAATTGCAGGGGCGAGGACCCAACTGAGAAGAACTGCAAACTTCACTTTTTTTCCTGATGGGGGGAGGGGCGGAGGGATCAAGGAAGGAAGGCACTTTGAGGCCTGAGAGTTTTGTCACAAGAGTACCTGCATATAAAGCCACTGACCCCAAGGGTCCAATGAGTGGCCATGACCCTGGCCTCAGGGTGAGGCGTTGTAGGAAATTTGGGCACCAACTAGTTAATTTCCGGAAGCTTCTGTGGCCACTTGGTCATGGGACCAGGAAGCAGGGCCCTCGGGTCGTGGCTGGGTCCCCTACACTTCCATTCATAACTTTGCTACCCAGGGCCCTGGCCTGGCTCCTGTCGCTGCTGCCTGGTCTTTATGATGCTCCTTAGATTTTGCGTGGACAACAAAGGCAGGGCTGCCACAATTACCCACGACACCGCTGCAGCCTTGCTTGGCGACGGCTCTGACCTCTTAGCAGGACACAGTGCCCTCTGCCCATGCCCTGTGGAGAAGTGTTCTTTGTGCTTAAGAATCTCTCAGGATGGGGAGGCATCCACTCTCCTGGCTGTAAGCTCCATGGGATTCTGAGGTTGGGCCCTACCTTTCGTGAGGGTCTGAAGGGAGGTGGAGAAAAGCAGTCCTAGCCATAGGCTCTGGGGAGAGTCCAGACCCCATCATGACTAAGTGGGTTCCTGTTACCAGAGGAGATGGGGGAGAGGACTAAGGTGTCAGGAGGCTGTAGCTTTCTGTCTGTGTTGGGCCAGTAACTGTCCTGTGGTGGGCCTTAGTCTCCTGATCTGTAAAATGGGTCTGAGGGCAGAACTTGTCCCATCCCACTTGGTTGCTGGGAGAATGTGGCAGATGTGGGCATGAGTCCCCTAGGCATGTGTCCCTTGAAGGCCTGGGAGGCTCTGGGTACAGAAAGGGTAGGACACAGAGGGATTGGATTGGAGGTGCTAGAAGCATTTTCCAGAAGCTGCTCTCATCCAGACTTACTTATGTGGCAGCTGCTTGTCCAGCCTTGGCTTGCATGCCCCCCAGGACAGTGTACTCATTACCTCCTGGAAGCCTGTGCTTTCAGTGGGCAGTTGTGCATGTTAGCGTGTTCTGCTGCATGCCTTCTGCAAATCCACTCCTCCTGACCCCACTCTGGTTTTGAGATGCTGGGGTCCCTCCAGACCATAGACTCGTTCTTTCCTGAATGATCATCGGTTCAAGACTGTTACCTAGGCAGGTCCCTAGGTAGGGGGACATGTTCAAATGGCTGCTTCTAGCCCTTATTAGGAATGACCTGTTGTGGGGGTAAGAGTCTGCCTAGGGGGAATCCCCCTGTCATCTCCCCTTGTGTGCCAGGTTTGCCTCTGGGCACTTTCCTTGGAGCATGGTATGAGAAGGAAGGGGGTGCATGATGAGGGGTGGGGTTGGCTTAGGGGCCACGCATGGATGCCACAGGTGTTGACTGTGGATGAAGATAATGTCCTGGGAGAGACCAGAACTGTGGAAGGCAGTTCTTGTTCCTCAGGAGCCCACAGTCCAGTGCCGGAAGGAAGATCAGTCCAAATAAATAATTAACCACTACCAGCTGGCTGCCTGCCACGGGGCACGTGATGACAGTAATAACCACAGCCCTCTCCTCTGTATGGTTCTTGGTGGATTTAGAAGCTTTGTCCATCTTTGTTTAACCCCAATAACAACAGTGTAAGCTAGTTACTACTTGGAATTATCCCCATTTAACAGAGCAGAAAAACAAGGTTCGGAGAGGTCCAACAACTTGTGGCAAAGTTAGACTCAACCTCAGGCCTTATAGATGGCAACGCCTTGCGTTGCCTCCTTTCCAGTCCACCGAGTGAGCACTCCGACCAGGCTGGGACATGGTGCAGAGTCAGTATAGGCTCCAGAAATGGGGGCTGGGGGAATGAGGTGAAGGAGGAGCCATTCCCAGGAAGGGTCACAGATGGGCCTCACCTGTCTTCCCCCTCCCATATGGAAGCACATGGTCCATGCCCCCAGCAGCTGTGTCCCCTTCTTTTGGCACAGTGTATTACAGCCAGAGCTTGCTCTGAACCACAAATCCTGCCTTGGCTGCCTGGGGCACACAGGTCTATGCATGGGGCTTTGTGCCCTTCTCTGGCCCTGAAGCAGGAGGCAGAGGTGTTTCCAGCCCCCAGTCCCTGTGAGGCCCAGTACACTTCTTTGGGTTGCTATGGTTTCTGTATTTCCTCTTTGGGCTGAGTCAGTCCCCAGGCTATATGTGACGCCCACTCTGTGGGAGACCTTGGGTTCCTTCTGACCCTTGCAGCCTGCACCCCTGGGTCTGGTTTTGGGAACTCAGCTGAGTGCCACGCTAGGACAAGGCTGTAGCTGGTGGGGTTCAGGCCAGGGAGCAGCCGAGCAGGCTGAGCTGGCACCTCCCCAGGAAGCTTGGCCCAGCCTGGCACACCTGTGCAGGTAATGACTGTGGCTTGGGAGGGCCCTGGGCCTGTCAGGCCCAGCCACCGGAGTTACTGCAGGATTGTGCTGGGGGAGGCTGGGGTGTCTGAGCTAATTAGATTTCCTAGATTTCAATGCTCCCCTAATCCTGTTAGCCCAGCTGTAATTGTAACCACTTCAAGGTTTCGGCTGTGGCAGGCTGTTGAGGACAGACGGTATGAGGACTCTGCTCTGCCCCAGCGCCACCCCTAGACAGCCGGCTGGGGGCCTTGGGACTGCCTTCTTAGGTCTCCAGGGTGGGGGCCTGAGTGATGGTGGGTGTCGTGTTTTCCTATAGAATCTCAGCATCGTGGACTGTCAGAGTAGACACAGCCCTTTGAAATCACCCAGCTCAAACCTTTCACTGTACAGATGGGGAAACCGAGGCCCACAGAGGGACAGAGACTGACTCAGGACCTTGATGGCTGGTAGTGGTGGGGCATCAGAGACTAGTGGTCTGACTTTGGGATATTTGTCCATAGGGACTTCAGGGAAAGTCTGTAATTTCCAGGAACTAGTGAGCCTTCCAGAGACTTCTGCCCCTAGGGATGGGGGCTTGGGGGCTCCATTTGTCCCCAAGCCTGCTCCCCAGTTGGCAGTTACCTGTCTTGTACTCCCCTAGCTCTGTCTGTATGCACACCTGCACATGTATGCACACATTGGCCCTGCTGGCCAGGGCCTCTGCCAGGGCTCAGGCTGCCTGGCCCGGGACCTGGAGACCTGAGAACTCTCTCCCTCCTCCCCCACCAGTCTTGCCTAGACACTTGCTCTCCTGGAGCCTCCAGTTCAGTGCAGATCAGGAAATGGCCAAGCTGTTCGATGGGTGAGGGTGTTCAATACATACACTGTAACTTCCCCAGCTCTTCCTTCCAAAGTTCTGTTTTCCATGTCTGGCTTAAATGGAGATCTGTCTTCTCTCCCTGCAACCCATTCTGACTTCCCAATCCCCAGGGTATGGCTGGCAGGGAGGATGGGGATGGTGTGCCCTGGAGCTTCCCACTTAGGTCCTGTGCTGCTGTCCTCTTAGCTGTGAAGCTTCCGGGAGAGATCTAGAAACCCCTTCCACCCTGAACCTCTCTGGCTCTGGGTTTTGAACCGCCAAGCTTGTCGCATAAAATTAGGGAGGACTCATTGGGTTACCTGGTCTGGCCTTTCCTAGCCCAGGAAACTGAACCACAGAAAGAAACGTTTGGTCTCATCCAGGGTCAGCAGCCATGGGTGACTGAGCTGGGCCTGGAACCGCGTCTCCGCCAGCCCATTAGCTCATGAAACATGTATTGAGTGTGTGCTCTTGGCCCTGTGCAGCCCCCTTAGCCGCTCTTGAGCTCATTAATAAATGCTCTTCGGCTCTGACTCGAGAGGCCCAGCTGAACTGTGGGGGGTGGGGTTCACTTCTGAGTGCTTAGAGTGAGGAAGAAGAATGGGAAGTTTTCAGTGGCACTCCCATACCCTCTGCAACCAGAGGAGCATGGAACACTCCTGGGCTGGCATTAGAGCCCCTGCCCAGCAGCATGTGTCTTTACAGGGTGATTGCATTGTGAATTTGAGAGAAGTAAAACATGGCCAGGCACAGTGGCTCATGCCTGTAACCCCTGCACTTTGGGAGGTTGAGGCCGGTGGATCACGGGGTCAGGTGTTCAAGACCAGCTTGGCCAACACGGTGAAACCCTGTCTCTATTAAAAATACAAAAATTAGCCGGGCATGATTGCACGCACCTGTAATCCCAGCTACTCAGGAGGCTGAGGGACGAGAATCGCTTGAACCTGCGAGGGAGAGGTTGCAGCGTGCCGAGATTGCACCACTGCACTCCAGCCTGGGTGACAGAGCAAGACTCCATCTGAAAAACAACAACAGCAACAAAAATATGTAAAACAGATACCTTCCAGGGAGGGTACAAGATTTCTCATCTGCCAGGACCTGTTTAAGCCAAGAGGATAGTGGCTTCCCATACCTCCCCTCTCCCCCACACCCAACCCTCCAAGAACTGACCTTTGTCCTTTGCTGAGCGAATGGCCAACTGGCTTGGTCCTGCCTGCACTTCCTCTGTGTGTAGGGAAGCAGGGAGGTGGCCTTCTCACTCCGCCCTAGGAGTCACCTGAGAGTCACCTTTGTCAGCCCAGGTGAGCACACTAGGAAGAGCCAGCTGGGATCAGGACAAGGGAGGAGATGCCAGGTGCCTGGACCTTGCCCTGTCCACAGGGCTCCCACCCAGACTCCCACCCCTACTCCCTGGTGGACCTTGACCGCAGCTGGAAGTGCAGGGCACAGCTCTAACCATTCAGCGACCTAGCCGAGGATTGGCAGGGCACAGAGACCTCTGGGAAGAGTCCTGAAACCCTTTCCTGGTGTGTGCAGGTGGGAAGGGCCCTTACAGGGTCTCTGTCCAACCCTCTTATTTTCCAGGTGGGGAAACCCAAAGCCCAGAGATGTGGTGGGGTTGACTGCGGGTCATACCGCGGGGTGTCTCACTGAGAGTAGGGGCTCTGTGGTCTGGGTGAGGAGGGGTGGGGTTTTCCATCCATGTCTTGCTTTGGTGTGTGGCTGTCGTTTACATCATTAAAACAGCTTGCTGAAGTTCTGCCACAAATATAATAGCCAGCATTTATTGGGCAACTAATGTGTTTCATGCCCTTCTCAGACTGCCTGGGTTAGGCTCTCAGCTCCACTCTTCGTGAGCTCAGTAACTTTGGGCAAATAATGTTTAACTTCTCTGACTTCGGTCTCCACATCTGTAAAACAGGCTAACTAACAGTGTAATAATAACTAACATACTATCTTCCCCGTAAGTTGAGAAGATGGACTATGCCAAGTTCCTGGTGTGCAGTAAGTGCTCAGGAAAAGGTAGCCCTCGTCTTTGTCACCACCAGTGTTCCAATCGCTTTACCTCTGATTTACAGATGAGAGGATGAAGTTGATTGCCCAGGTCATGTGTCGCCTGGGGCCCACACATAACAGCCTGCTGGCATCCAGGCTTCCTGATCTCCAACGCCCTGCCATTTTCCACACTTGTGTAACACAAAGGTCTGGCCCATCTTCTCTGAGAGGCCTCCAGTCATAACCCAAGTACATTTTAATTCAACCTACCAGGGCAGCCTGTTCCCCTTGGAGAGGTGTTCGAGAGGCAGGTATTGCATCTGGGCTCCTGCCTGAGAAGCTTTTTTTGTGGGAAACTGAGGCTGATAACAATACCTCCCTTTTGGACTCTTCCCATGTGAAGGGAAGGAGGCCACAGAGGGACTGGGCTTGTCAACTGTACATGGTCATGCAGAATTGCCGTGAATGATAACTGGGACTTCTGGCCAGTCACTCGCCCCTGTGAGCCTCAGTTTCCTCATCTGAAGACCATGAGCTGAATCAACATCATCACTTTCCGAAGTGGCTTCTCAGGACCACCAGTCCCCAAAAGCAAAAGGGAGGGCAGCAGAACACCCCTGCCCTCCAGGAATTGTCAAACTTATTTGCCTGGAGGAGATGCCTCACCCAGCCTTTACCCAGCCTAGAAACACCACCCCCCACCCCCCCCACCCCCGCAACCTTTTCTTTTTTTTTAGTGCAGTGGTGCAATCTCAGCTCATGGCAGCCTCCACCCCCTGGACTCAGGTGATTATCCCACCTCAGCCTCCCCGAGTAACTGGGACCTCAGGCATGCGCACCGTGCCTGGCTAATTTTTTTTTTCCATATGGGTTTTCACCATGTTGCCCAGGCTGGTCTCGGACTGCTGGGCTCAAGCGATCCACCTGCCTCTGCCTCCCATAGTGCTGGGATGACAGGTGTGAGGACCATGCCCAGCCCCACCCTTTTAAAATGCCAAATAACTACGGAGAAGACCAGTAGAGCATTTTGGGAAATACCACCTAAACAGTCCCTTCCAGCTCAGCATTGCGGCTCTGTCCAGCGGATGGATTACCTGCTGAAGAACCACCTTTCCAGGGGACTCTTTCACAGACGGGAAGAGGGACAGTGTCTGCACAGGCAGGAGTCCTCCCCTCAGCCTGCTTCCTTGGCATTTCCACCTCATTTTGCCCCACCCTCCAGGCTCCACATGTCTTACCACTTTTGCTGGCCTCCTTGTCTTTCCTTCTTTTGTTACCAGACCACAAATCTGTTTGTGGTTGGGCAGTCCTGAAAGCAAGGCCAACTGGGCAGAGGGGTGGGGCCTCTGCCATGTCCCTAGAGGAAGGCTCCAGAGGTTTGTTGGCTGTCAGAACTAGAAGGGCTTTGTTTCACCTGTGGGGGCTGTGAACCCCCAGAACCTATGGGCAAGGCTTTGCGAATGTGCACTCTACTGGAGAGGTGGTCTGAAGCCTTATTTCAGATCCTTAAGTCCATGTGGACACCTGGAAACAGTGTCAGAACTACGGCCTTTGGATCACGAGGTCAGGAGTTCGAGAGCAGCCTGGTCAGCATGGTGAAACCCCATCTCTACTAAAAATACAAGAAGTTAGATGCGCGTGGCAGTGTGTGCCTGTAATCCCAGCTAGTCGGGAGGCTGAATCAAGAGAATCACTTGAACCCAGGGAGGTGGAGGTTGCATTGAGCGGAGATCGCACCACTGCACTCCAGCAAGAGAGCAGTGAGACTCTGTCTCAAAACAAAAAAACAACAGCCTTAATCCAAGGCTCTGCAGTCCCTGGTCCTTGAATGGAGTGGAACTGTCATGCTGCCTTTCTTGCCCTCCTTCCATTCTATCTCAGTTATGTGACCCCCTGCTTCTAATTCAGCTTGACATTTTCCTGGCAAGGAATCTGTGGCCAAGGGATGTAAAGGGACTTGACCAAGGCCACAAGGTCTGGTACTGGGGCTGGGTGTGGGGGGGCCCAGGGGATGATGAGTGAGTGGTAGGCAGGTGTGGCCTCCTGCAGCAGCTGACTTCACTGTGAAGCCATCCCATCTTGTCCTCTGTGAGACCTCCCTGGGATGTTGGGATTCAGTGTCCCAGAAGGAACTGGCGCTGGGGTGAAGGAAGTCCCCGCCCAGTCCGTCTTCTAGGAAGGCTGGGCAGGACTGGTTTAGGAGTGGCCTCCTCTGGGTCAGGAGGCCAGCTTCAGCTCTGCAGGCTGCATCGTGTGGGTCCCGCCCAGGTTCGTGGTTCCTCTTCGGGGGATGTGGGAACACTGGCACTTACGTTGAGGGGCACACGATGTCTTCAGAATGCCTGGCTGGTGTAAGCTGGTCAGGAGCCCTTAGTGGGGCTGTCGTGCTGTTGGTAGGGAGAGGCAGCCTGGGGCCTCCAGAGAGCCGTGGGCTCAAGCTGGGTCCCATGCGGGCAGGAGCACTCTGTAATTGTTCATGAGTCACTCTGCCTCCCTGCTCACAGTCCTCATGTCCCTGCCTTCCTGGGACCCTGAGAAGTGAGCTTTGTTGTGGTTGGGAGCAAGTGAAGGGATTCCTTGGTCATCCGCCTCTCTGCCCTGTGTGCTGGCACACCCGAGCCCCACCACCTCCCTGAGCCTCAGATCCTGGGAGAAGAGCAGAAAGCTTGGACATGACTTTTTTTTTTTTTGAGACCGAGTCTCTCTTTGTCACCCAGGCTGGAAGTTCAGTGACGCAATCCCGGCTCACTGCAGCCTCCGGCTCCCAGATTCAAGCAATTCTCCTGCCTGAGCCTCCTGAGTGGCTGGGATTACAGGCACGCGCCACCACACCATGCTAAGTTTTGTATTTTTAGTAGAGACAGGGTTTTGCCATTTTGGCTAGGCTGGCCTTGAACGCCTGACCTCAGGTGATCCGCCTGTCTTGACCTCCCAAAGTGCTGGGACTATAGGCGTGAGCCACTGTGCCCGGCCCCAGGTGTGATTTCTTGTTTGGTGTTTGGCGTCAGTTTATGTCCTGCAAAAGGATGGCCTTCTGATTCCTCCCACCCTGCCTGGGTTGACACCTGCATTTCTGCCTGTGCTTCATCTGCAGGGCTGACCCCGTCAGGCAGAAGGAGTGGATCTGCATAGGGGTTGGAATCCTCATGGGCCTCGGAAGTGTCTGGCTTTCTGCCTTGTGGATGGTCTCCCTCCTAGCCAGCTCCCCAGAGGGGCCTGGGCAGCTCTGCTCCACTTGAAGGCTCTGGGTGCTCCTATTTCTGGTATTCCTGGCACCTTTGATTCCCAAGACCACTAGGGACCTTGGCAACCACCTCATCTGATGCCTGTCGCACAGATGACTTATGCCCCATCTGCAGCATCCCCACAGAGCACCTTCCCAGGAGGGCTTGCATGCCTCCATGGACAGGCTGCTCCCTGCATCCCCAGCAGCTCCTTCCGTCTAGAAAGTTCCACATCGTATGGAGCATGGAAGGAAACTTCTCCTCTAGTTCTCTTCTCAGGACCTTGCAGAATGTGGTGAATTCAGTTCTCAGGAAGTCTCTTCTATTTTCTACCTCAGAGATTGTATCCTCCTCAGAGACTTCTCTCTAGGCTGAATCTAAGGCTGGAGCAGGGAGAGTGGGCTTCCTGGAGGAGGTAGCCTTCTTATATCCCCTGGGCCTTATTATCTCTGCTTCTGGTAAGAGCCTGGGCAGCTTGGAGACCTCAGGCCTGACCTGGAAATAGCCTAGCCCAGGTCATAAGGCATGGCAGTAAGCTGGGGAGGCCACAACAGTGGCTCACTTGGGCCCTAGGGGAAGAAAGCGGTCTGGCTTCTGCTTGTCAAGTAGGGTCAGACATTCCAGGAGGCTGAGAAGGCAGTCTGTCTTCCCAGCGTCTCCCAGCATGCTCGCCTGCCACTGCAGCCGGAGCCCCCTCGCTGGAGGTAGTCAGGGGCTGTGAGTAGTGCTTCCTCCCCTGCCGGTCACCACCTGGCTCCTCACTGAGCTCCCCTCTGCCTGGCCCTGCCCCCTGTCACTTAGGTGCATCTTGCCTGCGTGTCTGCAGGCCCCTGCGACCTGGGATCTGTGCAGAACTTCTGGCCTCATCCTAACAGTATCACTGGTGGCTGTCGCACGAATCCAAGGGGAGGGCCAGTGTCTTGCATGCTGTCCAGCGTCACTGTATCGGGGAGTGTAATGTTTCATTACCATGTGCGGTGATGGTAATGGCAGCACAGAAAGGCCTTGGAGACCATCCAGGGCCAAACCTTCTCATTTAGATGCTGAGTCGAACCCCAGAGGGGACAAGGTCACATGACAAGTCCCTGGCAGAGCTGGAGCTAAAATCCAGGTGTTCCCACCATCTATCCAGTGCCCAGCCCCGCCTGTTATTCCACAGAAACCCTTTGCTGAAGTGAGGCATGGGAGAGGTGCCTCCATGGCTGTGGCTGTGGCGGCAACCTGGCTTGGGACTCACCGTCCCCATCTTGCAGAACAGCTGGGCCTTCTGGCTCCAGCTGTGCCCACCAAAAACGCTGGGCCTGGGGGCAGGCAGGCGTCCCTGTGGTCTCGGTGAGACAGCTGGCTCCTCCAGCTTGGGGGTCGCTGCCCTATAGCAGGACACTGTCTCTCACTTCCTGGCTCATATGAGGCTGCCTTGCATTCTGCCTTGGGTGGCGACAGTGTCCTCAGGAGCCCACCTGAGGCCCCTCACCCAGCTTTTTGGCTCATCTGGCCATAGGATGTTCCTGTGGCCTGGACCATGGCTTGAATTTGTGGCTGAGATCCAGCCCGCTGTGACCCCTTCCAGGGCCCTGAAGACCCAAAGATGCCCAGACTATGGGAGCAGCAGGGACCTGGGCAGCCAGTTTACTTAATCCCCTTCTCATCCCATTTCCCAGATTAGAGCATGGAGGCCAGAAAGGGAAGGAATCCAGCCTCAGAGTTGCAGGCAGGATCCCGTGTCCTTCCAGCTTTGCTAGCCTGGCCTCTGTCTGCTTCCACCCTCCGTCCCCGAGGCTGTCCTTGGCCTGCCCGGGCTTTGTGTGGAGTGAAGGACGATGGGGGACAATGGGCAGAGTAACAACTGCTGCTTTTCCTTAGGGCTCCTCCAGGCCTCTGCCAGACCCTGTGTCCTTCCAGGTCTGGGGAGCCTGGGCACTGGGAGGGTCCTGCTGGTGGGGCCTCGTGCCAGCCTGAGAACAAGGTTTCCTGGCTGGGCTTGAGCCCCCAGCGTTCTGCCCCTGGGGAGTGCAGAATCTGGGGTCCTTTTGTGCCTCCCCTTGCCCAGCTTCTCAAGGAAGGTGGACTAACGTATTCCTTCGTCAAGTTTATCAAGTACCTGTTATGTGCCAAGCACTCTTCCAGACCCTGGGGATACCCTGGGGAATGTGACAGGGGCCCTGCTTACATTCTAGTAGGTGAGACAGATGGTCAGCAGGTCAGCAACTTAATGCATGATGTCATGCTGAGTTACAATAAGTGCTTTGTAGAAAAATAAACCAGGATAAGGTGGATATAGGGAGATGAGTAGGTTATGGAGCTTCCTTAGATGGGGTAGGCAGGGAAGGATTCTCTAAAGAGGCTGCATTTGAGCAGATACCTCAGGGAGACAGGGGAGTGAACTCCGTTGAACGCTTGGGAGAAGAGCCTTCCAGGCAGTGAAAATTGCATGTGCAAAGGCCCTGCGGCAGATGCATGCTTGGCATGCTCTAAGAAAAGCAGGGAAGCCAGTGTGGCTAGATGGAGTGAGGAAAGGAGGGAGCAGGGAGGAAGTCAACAGGGTGATCAGGGACCAGGTGATAAGGGACAGAGAGCCTTATCAAGCTCAGGAAGGGCTTCTGACTTCATGCTCAGTGATTTGGAAGCCACTGAAGGATTGTAAGTAAAGGACTAAGGCTATTGGATGTGTTCTCTAAGATCTCTGGCTGGGGAGTTGAGAATAGACTGAAGGGACAAGGGTGGCCACAAGGAGACCATCTGGGCAGCATTTATAGGAACCCAGGAAAGGATGCTGGCAGCTTGGACCAGTGTTCAGTGGAGGTAGTGAGACAAGGTCAGATCCTGAATGTATTTTAATGATTGACCGAGGCTGGTTGGGTGCTGTGGCACATGCCTGTAATCCCAACGCTCTGGGAAGCCAAGGTGGACAGATCACAAGGTCAAGAGATCAAGACCATACTGGCCAACGTGGTGAAAATGCATCTCTACTAACGGTACAAAAATTAGCCAGGCGTGGTGGTGCGCGCCTGTAGTCCCAGCAACTCGGGAGGCAGAGGCAGGAGAATCGCTTGAACCTGGGAGGCAGAGGTTGCAGTGAGCCAAGATCGTGCCACTGCACTCCAGCCTGGTGACATAGCGAGACTCTATCTGACACACACACACACACACACACACACACACACACGCAAGATCGACTGAGGCTGTGTCCAGGAGCCTATTGGGAATGCCTGTCCACTTCCATGAAGCAGGCTGAGGGGTTGGGGCTAGAGAACTGGCTCAAATCTCTGTGTCCTGGGTGTCTGAATGCTTCTCCTTTTCTGCTTGTCACCTCCTGTGCTGCAGACACTCTGTCACAGGTGTCCATTTAACAATCGGAAAAATAAGAGGCGTAGTGGGTGTTCCCGATCCCTTGTCTACTCTTGGAATTCTGACATTCTGCATTTGGTCTCTGTCCTCTTCTCCGGTTGATTCCTTTGCATTCACCCCCTGAATGTTTGTATCCTTCACTCTGTAGTTTCCCAGCATGTTAAGTCATCCTCTATCTCAAGGCTTTTGCATATGCCAATTCCTCCACCTCCACTCTAGAGTCTGGTGAACTCCTACCCATCCTTAAGAGCCCAGCTCAAAAGCTGCCATCTGTGAACTCTCTCCCTTGACACTCTAAGACGCTGAGGATTTCTTCTCCACCGAAAATTCTACTCCTTTCTTTCCCTCCCACACTCTATTGCAAGGGATCAACTGCATGGGGCTGGGTCTCTGCCTTCCTTCACGCCCCCTCTTTCTGTTCTGTGTCCTCACAGCCTGGCCCAGGGCCGGCCCAGAGGAGGGAACAAAAACATTTCAGTGTATTCCTGGAGCAGTAGTTGGTTACTATGGAAACAAGGAAGTGTTGCAACTTCCTGAACTTGAGGTTGGGGTCAAAGAGGGCAGCTCTAACTTGGCCACACCGGATCAACCCAAGATAGCCACCCTGAGGTTCTTACTAATTCAAAGTCACTTTGGGCAGGCTCTTTCCCATCCCTGAGCCTCAGTTTACCCCATCAGTAAGATGAGGGCATTGGGATTGCTTGGCTCTCTGCTCTAACATTCTGTATCCCTATGCCTCTAGTCCTGCTGTATGACCACAGGCAGACCCTTTGCCCTCTTTGAGCCTCAGTTTCCCCATTTTTTTGACCTCTGTCCTTCAAGAACATACCTGCCTGAGTCAACCAACTCCAGAATCTCAGGGTCAGCGGCTGGGCTGGCTGTTGATTGAACTGGGATTCTTGTGACTTGCAGAGGCACAAAGAGGGAAGTCCTGCTTTCCAGGGTGGCAGGGCGGGGGTAGGGGAGTGAGGCAGCCGGAGGGTGGGTTGGTAGGGAGAATCCAGGCCGGCTCACTCTGGCCTGAACCTGCATGGGCCCCTGGGTCTCCTTTCTTCACCTTGAAGGTGGCGGGAGCTAGTGCTTGCCAGGGGCACTTGGCTCTGCCAGATGCTGCCCGCTCTGCATTCTCTTGCCATGCCAAGTAGAACCTGGCCTGTGCCCTGCGGACCACAAGTCCTAAGGTGGCCCTAGAGGCTGCCTGCTGCCTGTGGTGGCTGGGCTGAGTGGGTGGGCAGTGTGTTCTCATTGTGTCTCTTCTTTCTCCACTTAATTGCTCAGAAGCCAAGAGTTAGCCAAGCACAAAACCGCAGCCTGGTGGCTGGCACCCGCCTCCACAGCCCTGTAGCACCTGGTTCTGAGGGCTCGTTCCACCAGAGCTCAGATATAGCCTCCTCAAGCGGGGGGTGGAGGTCAAGGTACCAATATGCTCAGCATGACGCCAGGCCTGCAGTTGAGTTCCCACCTGCCATTTGCACGTGCCATTGGTCAGAGTCGGCAGAGGCCTCAGCCTGCCTCACACCCTGACTCCCGCCTGGCACTCAGGTGCCGTCTGGACCTCACCACAGACCCAGAAAGAGTGACCTGGGATGTGAGGCTCTGCATGGCTCCCTGAGTCTACCTGCTCATCCAAAAAATGGGCAGAGGGTGCTTGCTTCCGAGGGATACCAGGAGGGGAGGCAGAGGAAGGCAGCTCGTGATTTCCGGAGCCCAGTAAACACACTTGTTAGGATTATCAGCAGCAGGCAACAGGCTTCTGCCCAAGAGATGCCCCTGAGAACTTCTTTTTTTTTTTTTTTTGAGATGGGATTTTCGCTCCCATTGCCCAGGCTGGAGTGCAATAGCACGATCTTGGCTCACCGCAACCACCGCCTCCCGGGTTCAAGCGATTCTCCTGCCTCAGCCTCCTTAGTAGCTGGGATTACAGGCATACGCCACCACGCCCAGCTAATTTTTGTATTTTTAGTAGAGGTGGGGTTTTGCCATGTTGGCGAGGATGGTCTCGACCTCTTGACCTAGTGATCCACCTGCCTCAGCCTCCCATAGTGCTGGGATTACAGGCATGAACCACTGCACCCGGCCAAGAACCTCTTTTGCAGGAAACAAAAGCCCAGACCTTTTCAGAATGAGACTCTTATTCTGGGATGAGAAGTGCCTCTCCCTCTTTCTGAGCTGGGCCCAGTGGCCAGGGACCTGAGTAGCTGTCACAGTGTGCCTTCCCCGCCTGCCATTGCTCCCTGGCTTTATAGGGTTGGAGTTGGACAAAACCTTTAGGGCAGCATTGGGCATTGGAAGGGCCCAGGTAAGGGGAGGATACCCACTGCCCATCTCTGCCACCCCTCAGCTTCCTGGCCCTGACAAGCCCTTGTCTCTCTGCCCTTAGTCCATTGAGTCCCCTTCTAGCTGGGACTGTCCTTTGGAGCCTGTTGGGGCATTTTTACCTCCAGGATAGGCAAGGCTCCCTGCACCACACCCCCAAGATGTGGTCTCACCTCAACTTAGAAAATTCTCACTTCTGTTAAAAAAGGGCCTTGCCGTGGTTGACAGGGCTTCACACTTCATCCTGTGGACAGTGACAGTGTGTCTCCCTGCCTGTCCTCACCTGGCAAACTTCGGTTTACATCCCCTCCTCCCAAGGGCTTCTCAGATATTCTCCTCTGGGCTCCCCCAGCCCTCAGCCTTCACTTTCCCCCCTGTTCCAGCTGGGTCTTATTCCTCTATCCCCAGACAAGACGTGGAGCAGAGAAGATGCCCAGTAAAGCCTGATGACTTCTTGAATGACAGAGTGAAACCCTTCAGGTATGTAGATAGTTCAGTTGGTTATTAAGCCCAGTTTTCTCAGATTTTACACAGTTACGTTTGCTTGTTGAGCATATAGAATCTTTTTTGTTTTTGAGACGGAGTCTCATTCTGTTGCCCAGGCTGGAGTGCAGTGGCGCAATCTTGGCTCACTGCAGCTTCCTCGTGATCTACCCACCTCGGCCTCCCAAAGTGTTGAGATTATAGGCATGAGCAACTGCACCTGGCCCTTTTTAATTTTTATTACTTTATTTTATTTTTTAGAAACCAGGTCTCAGTCTGTGACCCAGGCTGGAGTACAGTGCTGTGATCATGGCTTACTGTAATCTCGAACTCGTGGCTCAAGCGATCCTCCCATCTCTTCCTCCTGAGTAGCTGGGACTACCGGCACGAGCCATCACTTCTGGCTATTAAAAAAAATTTTTTTTTTAAATAAAGACAGGAGTCTTGCTTTGTTGCCTAAGCTGGTGGGATTTTTTTTTTTTTTTCAGATAATCTTTTTGGAAGCTCTGTGGCCAAAGGTTTTCTATACCTTTGGCCAACCTCTTCCTTTTAAAACCAGTGCTTTCTGATGTGCGTTTTTGCATTTCCTTTATTTACCTGGTCTCTGCAACTATTTTTTCTCTTTCAGATTCCATACAGCAAATAATTCCACCTCTCTTTTTATTTGAATTTCTCATGCCAAAAAGGCAGGGAGGGTTAGTAAACACTGCTTTGCTGTTCTTTGTTTTGTTAAGTGTTTTTAACTTCTTAGTGTGTTAGATTAGATTTTATCTGCCTTTCCTACCTGCCTTAACCCCAGGTCTCTAACCCTCCATCTTCCCGTTGCTTGTTCAGTGGCGTTGTGTCTACTAGGACAGCTGTGTGTGGTAGTGCAGGTTGCGCACTGCACAGCTCACATTTTAGTCCCCTCACATTATATGGGTATTAGATGATTTTCTGGCAGGTGGTGGTAAAGTGTTTTGAGAAAGGGGAGCCTGGTTCTAATCCTCATATAGCCACCATGGATTAGGAGTGGGCTGACATTGTCGAATCATCCTGGCTGGAGTTGGGAAGTCATTTTGACCCCTCCCCAAAACTGTACCCCATGACATTGGGTTTCCATGTCCCCCTTGCCCTGCTCAGAGCATGGTTTATGGGAGTATGTAGTCAGGGAACTGATGTCTTTGGACTCCACCTTCTGGATGTTTCTGAAGCAGCCTCTCCTCTGTACATCCCAAGGGAGCAGCCTTCTCCCTCAGGTGTTCATCTCCAGCTTCCCCTTTTCCATCGTCCCTCCACTTGGCTACTAGTGTGAGCCTGAATAAAAGGCACTCCTGATCTGTCGCCTCTTCCACTCTACTTAAAACTCCTTCATGCCTCTCTACTAGCTACGATCTGACACTCAGTGCCCTTCATTCTCTGGCTGCAGATGAACTTTCACTTGGGTGTGTTTTGCACATCATGTTCCTCTCTGTTCTGTCTGCCTGGAGAACTCCTAGGCATCCTGCGCACTCTGCCCAGGCCTCAGCTTGCACTCGCGCACCAGCCAAGTGAAGTGGATTGGTCCTTCCCTTGCCCCAGTTCCCCAGGTGCTGCTTCCTGACCAGTGTTGCAGCCCTTGCTTGGCAGGATCGCAGCTACCTTTAGAATACCCCAGCCAGAGCCAGGCTCTGACTCCCAGCACTCAGCAGCACCAGCTTGGATCTAGCAAACATTTCAATGCGCTCCCTGCGAGGTGAATAATAAATGATGACTACCCTTTACACAGAGCTGGTCGGTTTTGTGGTGTGGACCGTGTGCATGATCTGACCCCTGGCCCCTTCTTTTGCCCTTACTCCTCCCAGCTAGAGCCAGAGAGGTGGCTGGGCCATGCCAGGCTCCCAGGAGCACCTCTCCTCCCCTCCTCTCCTCTCCTCTCCCCTCTCCTCCCCACCCCCCTTCCCTCCCTTCCCCTTCCTAAAGCTACTGGGGTCTGAGGATACCTGTGAGCTTGCTGTGGCTGCATTGCCACTGCCCAGGCTTGGCTTCCTGGGAGAATTGGCTCGGCAACAGCAGGCTGGGCCAGGCCACAGGGCTTCTTGGGCAAAACTCCCCGGGCAGGGCCAGGGGCTGGGGCCTCGTATGCATAGCCTGTGCACCAGGCAAGTCTTCGGGCAAATGGGCTCCAGCCTGTCATGGTGCTGGGTAAACACGGGTGTGCAGACCTGCCTAGGCACGGCCCTGGGTTCTGTTGGTTAAAGGTGCAGGACACCATTTTGTTGAGCTGTGAGTTGCCAGTGAGAGGGTGACAGAGAGTGACACGTGGGAGCCTCCACCAACCTTCACAGAGACTCCAGGCTTTGAGCAGAGGCTGCAGAAGGCTTGAGACAGACTGCTGTTCTGTCTCTGCGGTCTTTTCTCTGCTGCAATGCTGGCTGCTCCCTGGGACCTGGGGAAGGTGGGCGGGTTATGAGCAGGTGCGTTTCCTAATCCAGGTCTGAGATCAGAGCTTCCATTTAGCCATCCCCACTGCAAATACATTTCAGTCCTCACTCATCCCAGGCAAAGCTCACATCCTTGGGGACACCCGTCCTGCACCAGGCTTGTTACTTTCAGGTGTGGAGACTGTCGCAGCAGCACCCCTCTGATGTTGCTGGTGTTATCCCCTTTTCAGAGGAGGAAGCTGGAGCTGTTCAGCCAGCTTCAGGTTGAAGGTGTTCAGCTTCCACAGCTGCGCAGGATATTGGGTCTTCTACTCCCTGCGTGAGGCCACAACTTGATTTTTCTTTTCCAGTCTATGGCTGTTGGTACCAGTGAGTATCTGGTGGCCACCCCTGCCCTTCTGACAGGACAGCTCTGAGCAGGTGCCTGGGCCAGTGCCACACTTGGGGAGGTGGACAGGTAGCCTCAGAGCCCGAAGCAGCTGGTGGGGTTCATTGCCAGGAAGGAGAACGCTGTGGTTTGCGGCTGAAGCCTCCGCTCGCACACGAGATCATTCTCCCCACCCGGATGGAACCATGCGGGCCCATGTCAGTGAAGGAGAAAGTAGCCCTTGGCACTTGTGCAGACACAGACCGTGGAAGAGTGGCATCTACCTCGAAGGTGCTACCCATCTGCCCCGCTCACTTTCCTTCTCTGAAATGAACTCAGCTCGGGGTGTGTTGTGCCTTCTCCCGTTCGCTCTCGTTTGGTTAGGTCTGGTGCAGTTGGAGTCCTTGCCTCCTTCCAGCGGACGCATTGGACCCCTTTCCCTGGACTCTGAAAACCTCAGGGGCACTGAGACTGCTGTGTTGGATCAGAAGAATACGGTAGAAATTGGGGGTTCTGGGTGCAGGGGGCACTTGGGGTTCCTGCTGCGTGCTCCCTGAAGTTGAACTCCCAGGGAGGGTGTGTCTGTTTGGAGGGCCACCGAGATCACCACCTCCATGGGCATGAGCAAGACTCCACTGGCCACAGCTGGGACAGCCTTCCTCTGTCCCTTTTCCTCTCTCACTCCCCTACCCCCCACCCCCCAGGCCACCTGCTCCCTTTTTACCCGTGCACATGTCCATGTGTGCCCTTACAAGCTCCTGGCTTTTGGAAGGGAGGGGACAGGTTGTAGAGAGACGGGGTGCGCCAGAGTGTAATTTTATTTCTGTGGCTCTCCTTTCAAGCTGTCACGGTAAATCTATTTTACTTGTCACTTTGTAAATCATTATGCAGGATTAAGCCTTTTACCAGCTTTTAAGGCTTCTGCAGCCAGGGACAGCCCCACCTCTCCCTCATCCTGCCTCCTTCTTTCCCTCACCTCCCTTCTGAATGACCCTACTGCTGTGTCTGAAGCCTCAGTTAGAATGAAAGTAGGGACCCAGGACAGAGCTGGCTATCACTGAGTTTAGCTGCCCCATTTTACAGGTGGGGAAACAATCCCAGGAGGGGGAGGGATTCCCAGCGGCAGAGCCTGGGGTGCTTGGTGTTTTCTGGTACCCCTGAGCAGTGTGGGGGAAGTTGCTGAAAGTAACCGAGCATGGGCATGGGACTTGGAGGGTTTTTTTCGCATCCCCTATGGGGACCTGCAGGCCCCTTATGGCTGTGGCAGGATTGCTCAAGACCCATAGGGAGACCCCGTTTGGAAGAAGAGACGTGCTTGGAGCGAGAGAAGGACCTTCTGTCCCCTCCCAGGGTGTGGAGTGGGGGACTGGTGACAGGAATCTGGAGGTGGGAATGTGGTCAGAGGCATCCTACTGTCCTGTGGGATCCCATTTACTTATTTCTCCAGATATCTGTGTCCTCCAGAGAAGCTTTGGGGTGCAAGAACAATGAAGCCATGTGCTGAGATGTTCAGAGTTGCAGATAGTGGCCAGGACTGCTAGCCAAGAGCCAGCAGTAGGCAGCGGCGCGCTTCCCTTCCCGGGTCCATCTGGAGCAGCCAGCTCACAAAACCAGAGTGGAAAGACGCCCACCCACAAGGCTAGTGAAGCACACTGCGGGAGCTGAGGCTCGGAGGTGCCCACTTTGAGGAGCCAAGGATGTATGTGCCCAGGGCCTGAGGCTGTCAGAGCTGGGCCATGCCAGGTTTGACAGCCTCAGATCTTGCTGCCTTTTCTATCGGGATACACTGGCCTTGTCGCCAGGTTGAGGGCTTCCTCTATATTGCTGGGGTTCCAGGGCTCTCCTCTACCTGTCTGTGCCAACGGAGGACCCCGCCTTGGGGGCCTGCACTCACTCGTCCTGCTTCCACCACTCCCCACCTAGACCCCTGCTGTCTTGAGCCCAGACAGATTCATCTCTTGCAGCAATTACAGTCGGCCAGGAGACCTTCTCTCGCATCTTCTAGGGGAGGGACCTGTGCCTGGGAAGCTGCGCTGGGTGACATTCATTCCTACAGCCCTCTTTGCTTTCCCTCTTCCAGCCCCCATGTTGTGCAATGCCAACTGCCTTTTTTTTTTTTATTTAAACTTTTAACATTTTGTGGGTACCTAAGTAGGTAAATGTATTTATGTGGGCAGCTGCCTATTTTTAGACTTGAGCTGTTCTGCAAAGCCAGAGCCC
The DNA here is from genome assembly GCF_049354715.1 of Callithrix jacchus. NCBI lineage: Eukaryota > Metazoa > Chordata > Mammalia > Primates > Cebidae > Callithrix > Callithrix jacchus. Next base: position 51,129,180 of record NC_133513.1, on the reverse strand, counting down.
TGTCTCTTATCCCCTAGCACAGGGGCTATAACGGCACAGGCTAAGGCAATATTTCTCTATTAGAAGGATGGCCAAGCAAAAGTCCTCAGACCCTGACCTCAAGGAGTTTCACAGTCTGCATTAGAAACAACCTTGACTACTCAGCAGAATAGCTGTAATAAGTGCGGAAAGCTTCAGAGAAATCGGCTTAGAAGTTGCAAGGAGTGAGAGATGAGAATGGCTAGAGTGGTCGGGGAGGCCTCCTGGAGGAGGGGGCATTTAAGGGCTACACTGAGGACGGAGAGGCTTTAGCTAGAACAATGCAAGGAGGACGGGGAGGAAAGGTACTTCTGGGCGGTAGACCGGGTATGACCAAAGGAAGGGAGGTGTGCATTTGGGGTGCTTAGGGCAGCTCAGCCAGCACCCAGGGACTTTAGGGGAGGAACAGAGGCCAAGTTTCTAGGGATGGCTAGGACCCCAGAAGGAAGCCTGGATTAGAGGGGACACTTATCCTAGAAGTGGGGAGGGGGAGGCGTGTGACGGACTGGGCAAGGACAGAGCAGTTTTAGGAGATTTAGTGACAGGGAGCCACCTGGGTTGGAGGAGACCGGAGCCTATTAATTAGGCAGGTGAGTGGAATCCCTCAGGTGCACTTTAGGACCAACCAGGGGCCCTGTGCTAGGTGAGATGGGGCAGGGCTTAGGGGCTGGTGCTGCTCCTGCCCCCTCTGCTGACTTGGGGAGGAGGCGGCAGCAGCAGCTGGGGCTTCTGAAGGGTCTGGGTGCAGACTTGGCCCGGCTACTCCTCCTACTCCTCGTGGAGAGGGGGTGGCCTGTGCCTTGGCCCTCAACCTGCAAAACCGGGAGATTCTATAAGCCCACCCAGCCTGTCTGCCTGCTGCTGTGAGGAGTGAAGGAGGCACAGGGAGGGGAAATTCTTTGTGAACTGACATTGTCTGTTCTCATCTCCTTCTGGAAAACTGGTGGCTGCTGTGCCATGGCCATTTTGTGGCTGCTGGCTTCCCTCTGTTCTCCAGATTGGAGTCGACCCCAGGATCTGGGTTTCATTACCAACAAGCCAGGTGATCCTGGGTCAGTCACCTCTCTCTTCCAGGCCTTGGTATTCTTCTCGGTTAATGGATCCGTGCTGATAACCTAAATCTTGCTGCACGCAGTGTGACTGGTGTTCTGAGCTAGGAGACCCAGGCGTGGGCTGCGGCTAGGGGTGTCCCCCTGTGGGCAGAACCCCACACCTGTCGTCACGACAGCATTGCAGCACCTCCTTATAAACCTTGGAACCTCCACCAAGAGGTTCTTATGTGTGCTTCTTGGTCTCTGGTGACTTCTAGGCCCATTTGACGTTTCCTTGCACTTCCTGCCCACTCCTGGAGGCCCGTGATGAGTCTGCTTGGTCACAAACTCATATCAGATCCCTGGTATCCCCCAGCAAGCGTTGCACAAGGCATGTGCTTTTAAGTGATGCTTGTGACTGTTTGAAATCTGGACACCAGCTGCCAGAGGGGCAGTCAGGTAACTCGCTCTTCTATAAGATCACTTTTTTTTTTAGAACAGATTTTGTTTTTCTGATAAAAAAACCCATGAGATAGTGAGGAGATAGTACTGGAAGCAGCACCCCCAAGCTGTTTGCATGTGATGCAGACAGTTGAGGGGCTGAGCTACCAGCCAGTTAGAGAGAGGGTCCTGGCGGTTCACTGAGCAGCGTGGGAACTGAGGTGCAGAGGGCACCCAGCAAGAGAGTGATTGGGGGGCAGATCCAAGCTTCCGTTAATTATTATTCCTACCCACTGCCACCACGTTCAGGGGATGCTTTATGTTCTGTGCACCGTGCCATGTGGTTTATGTATATTACATTTACTGTTGTAAAGAACCCTATGTAGGAAGGACTGCTGTACCCCAGTTTTTTTTTTTTTGAGATGGAGTCTTGCTCTGTCGCTGGAGTGCAGTGGCCCAGTCTCAGCTCACTGCAACCTCTGCCTTCTGAGTTCAAGCAGTTCCCTGCCTCAGCCTCCTGAGTAGCTTGGATTACAGGCATGTGCCGCCATGCCCAGCTAATTTTTATATTTTTAGTAGAGACAGGGTTCCACCATCTTAGCCAGGCTGGTCTTGAACTCCTGACCTTGTGATCCACCTGCCTCAGCCTCCCAAAGTGCTGGAATTACAGGTGTGAGCCATGCACCCAGCCTGTACCCCAGTTTTATTCTATTTATTTATTTATTTTGAGACAGAGTTTCACTCTGTTGCCCAGACTGGAGTGCAGTGGCATGATCTCAGCTTGTTGTAACCCCTGCCTCCTGGATTCAAGCGATTCTCCTGCCTCAGCCTTCCCAGTAGCTGGGATTACAGGTTCCACCACCACGCCTAGCTAATTTTTGTACTTTTAGTAGAGACACAGTTTTACCATATTGGCCAGGCTGGTCTCAAACTCTTGACCTCATATGGTCTATCCACCTCTGCCTCCCAAAGTGCTGGAATGACAGCTGTGAGTCACCGCGCCTGGCCGGTATCCCAGTTTTACACACCTGCGTACATGGTGTACTCAGAGCGATTAGGGCCACAGAGCCAGAAGGTGTTGTAGGCAGGATTTGAATGCCGGCTGGCGAGTTCAGATCCTGGCTCCCACTACCCTATGTAGGCCCTCCCATGCCCCTGCGTCCCTCTTCAGGGCCTCTCTCTGGGCTGTCCCCCGCAAGCACTGTGCAGACAGACAGTCTTCCTCTTTCTAGGAGGTGTGGGTGCAGAGGACTTTCTGTATTGGGGAGATAAAAGAGCCCGTTTGGGATGATTTTTATCAGCTAGAGCAAGTCGGTTTGACTTACAGGAAGAAGCCAATTTGCATTTTGGGAAAGAGCCGAGTGTAAAGGCCCCGGTGAGCGCTGGGTGGATTTATAAATAAACAGTTGACCGAGGGCATTGTATGTCCCCAGCCGTACAATGCTGGGTTCATATTGACACCACAGACCTGTTCCGCACGTCACGGCTGCCCTTTGGACAGAAAGGGCCTAATTGAGTAAGAGAGCGCTGCTGCTGGAAATGCCAAGGAACCCTTCCTCCGACCTGGCTTCCTCGGCACACGAGAGCCGGCTGAGTCCGGCTGCAGCCGGGCCTGTTTACCGAGGCTGCTGGCGTGGCGTGCCAGGTGCAAAGCCCGCGAGTGACTCAGAAGGCCGTGAGCACTGGGGCCAGGGCGGCTGCTGTTCTCCCTGCCACCCGGAGGGAGCTGGAGCCCCAGCCAGGTCCCAGGAAACTTGGGTCATTGCACAGAGGCTACCAGACAGTCTGCAGAGCTCCACCGCCTGGGTTCAAATCCTCACTCACTCTGCCACTATCAGTTACTTTGGCTTTCTAGACCCAGATTCCTTGGCCATGAAATGGGTACTACTGACTTCCCAGGTTATTTTGAGAATGAAGTGAGATGAAGTCAACAGTAGATGTGTCTATCCGTGTCCCTGCCCTGCTGTGGATGACAGGGTGATTTTGGACAAGACCAAGGCCTTGCTGGGACTCACTGCTCTCTTCAGAAAGCAATGGGCCTGGGTCCAGGTGTGCGGTGGCTCACACCTCTAATCCTTGCACTTCGGGAGGCCAACGTGGGCAGATAGCTTGAGCTCAGGAGTTTGAGACTAGCCTGGGTAAAGGTTCAACACGGTGAAACCCCATCTTTACCAAAAATAGAAAAATTAGCCAGCCATGGTGGTATGCACCTTTAGTCCCAGCTACTGGGGAGGCTGAGATGAGAAGATTGCTTGAGCCCAGGAGGTTGAGGCTGTAGTGAGCCATAATTGCACCACTGCAATCCAGCCTGGGGGACAGAGTGAGACCCTGCCCTTCCTGAAAGAGAGAGAGAGAGAGAGAGAAAGCAAGCAGTGGGGCTGGATGCTGATCAGAGGCCTGGGACTGTCCCTGCCCAGCTGGCTGCAGGAGCTCTGACTCTTAGACCAGCCCAGATTCATATCCTGTGTCTTCCACTTGTGGGACCTTGGGCATTTGACCTCAGTTTTCATGGATAGAAAGTGGGAGCAATTCAGGTTGTTAGAAGATGAAATATGCTAATGTATACTTAGTGCTCAGCATAGGGCTGGCCGAATGGTGAATGCTTGTTAATCAGTCATGTCCGTAACATACATTTCAAGGGAAAAACATCTGTTTTGAGGGCAGAACGCTATTAAGTCAGATATTCTCCTGATTTCATTTCAATAGTACTGTTATAAGAAAACAATAACCATGATACTGACAGTTAGAGGACCACCCCTTCCAGGCCCATTTCTTTACCCCTTTGCTTTTGGGCAGTGATGCTTGTGCAGAGCCAACCCCACTCACCTGACCTAACTAGTTCTCGCCTGGCTGTGCGGCATTTCCGGGTGTGCGGCAGGTCTCTCCAGTTACATAAGGGAGGCCTCATCCTTCTTACCTGACTGCTCTGAGTGCGGACCCATGCTGCTTCCCGTCTTCTCCAGGCACCTGTCTATTACCCTGGGCCTGGAATGCACAAAGGCTGCCGTGAGGAGGCCCCTCGGTACCTGTTCATCATGTGGCCCCCGCACCTGGTTAATCTCCAGGGTGCAATCAATCTCGTCCTCAGGGGCCAGACTTCGTTGTTCTAAGCCTTTCTCAGATCCACATCTTGGGGCTGCTGGGGTTCCTGCATCTGTGTCCTGGTGGTCGGTTTGAAGCACCAGCAGACAGCAGCGCTGAAGGTGCCTGGTGTGTACTGTGTGTGGCCATATAGAGATGTCTCCTCCGCTGCAGATCCCTGTGAGGCAGGTGGGGCCGCAGGCCTCTCCCCTCTCCCCTCTGTTTCTTATGGGAGGTAATTGAGTAGAACTTAGGACAGTTACATGCTTAGCCTCAGTTGCAGGGCTGGGATTTGGACCTGGCTCCTGGCCTGACTCAGGTCCTCAGCTTCCACCAGCCCTGCTGCCACTGAAGATTGCTGGAGAAAGGAAGCTGAATGTGGAGGGTGGGTCTGGAGGAGAGGGGCAGGAGATGAGCCCCGAAGGACGAACGTCTGCACAACGAGTTAGAAATGAGACGGCTGCAGAGAACCTCCGGCAGGTGGAGGTGAGGGTGGGAAGGTCTCTGAAACCGCCAGCAGTTTTCTTGACCCAAAATGCTGCCTTGAGGAGTTGATAGAGATCGGCTTCTTCAGTCAGTGCCTGCTCTCAGACCTGCTCAGTGCCAGCCCCCCGCTAGGCTCTGGGGATAGGACAGTGGCCAGAACAGATAACATCCCTGTCTACTGGGAGCCAGAGAGAAACCAGGTAAACAAGCCAGTCGCAATCAAGGACACTTTTATAAATTATGACAAGCGCCAAGAAAGAAACAGGTGCTGAATAGAAAACCACCCAGAGGTGGGTGCGGGGGCCTTGAGACAGGAAGGCCTTTCTGAAGTGGCCTGTGAGATGATGGGGTGGGAAAAGAACACACAGGCAGAGGAAGCAGCGTGTGTGAAGGCCAGAGACAGAGAAGGGTCCCATGCGCCTTGGGGACAATGGGCAGGGGCAGAGCAGCTGAAACATGGTGGGCACCATGCAGATCTTCCAGTTCCACTTGCCCCCAGGTCGCCAGCAGTGCTGCCAGCCTGCTGTGAGAATGAGCTCAGGCGTGGACATGCCTGTATCTCTTGGTGGGTCCCACATGGGGCTGGCTCCCTGTCCTCAGCCAAGGGGCACATGACACATGACATCACTGGCTATTTCTGCTTCCCACTGGCCACCTCCATCTTTGCAGTGTGAATGGGAGGCCTGGCCCGAGCCTTTGACTGGTCCCCTGGCTTGGCTGTCTGCCATTCAATATCACCTGCTGTTTCAGTGACCCTCCTGCTGTCACTGAGGGCAGAGGAGGCTGAGGGGCATGAAGGCTGTCACCAAGGGTCCTGGGACAAGCCCAGGTTCTCCCTCCTAGGGTCAGCCCTGGTCCTGCAACCTTTATTTATTTACTTTGGGCCCTGCTCAAAACTGGTAGCAAGCTGCCTGGAATGCAATGTGACGAACTCGAGATAATAATAAAATCAATTGGACTGTTTCCCCAGTAATTCTAGAGACTGATGCATCATTAATGTTGGTAATACAGTGCCTGTCAGATCACAAACTTCTCAATAAATGTGCAGCTGGCAAGCTCTGATAGAAATTGGAGGCAAGCAGAGAATGAGATTTGGGGCCTTTGATATATGGGGTGTCAGTGGCGCGGTGAAGTTTTTATCAATTTCTGTCACTTTGGGCTTTTGTGCTCACTACATATGTGGTCTTCATGGCGCCTCTCTGTGGGCTGCTCGGATGCTAACTGCACCCCCCACCCAACACTGTGAGGAAGAGGAGTTCCTGGAGGGGCTTCAGCAGCTCTGGTGCCCTTTCCTCTCGCTTCATGACCAGGGCCATCTCAGGCAGACGTGGATGGGCAAAGCCTTGGGACCTGACTCCATGTGTCATGCAGGCACTCTCCAAGCATTGATTAAGTCCCTGTTGGATTCAAGATGCCATCGGGCTCTCGGAGGCCTTTGGGGGCTCCTGAGGACTCGATGGAAGCCTGAGACTTGGGGTTGTGGGGAATGATCAAGTGATCGTTCCTTCCTAAGGGTCAGGAGTAAATGGAAGGAGTGTGTGAGCTAGCCTGGAAGTGTCTGCCAGGTAGACTAGGAGATGGGGCTATTAGACAGGGTAGCTCTGTGGGCCCAGGCCCTGAAGCACGAGGAACCCTGGAGTTTATACGGAAGTGAAGAGTTTGGCCAGGCCAGGCTCCCGAGGCATTGGAGAAAAGGCAGAAACTGCATGGAGGCAGTGTAGTGTAGCGGTTAGTGCAAGCACTCTGAAGCTAGACAGGGAGGCTCCGAAACCTAGCTCCCACACTTAGCAGCTGGGCAACCTCAGGGAAGTGACTCAACCGCTCTGTGCCTCAGTTTCCTCAGCTGTAAAATGGATAGTTGACCACCATTTTACAAGGACTCTAGTGAGCATAAATGAATTAATACTTGTATGAGTGCCTGGTCCATTGCAAGCCCCTGATACATAATTGGCATTACTCTTGCATAATGAGCTCAGTGAACCCACCGGTCACCTGAGGGCCGTACAGCAAGATTCAGAGAGTTGACGTAGGGCGTCTGCACTCATACAGCCACTCGGAAGCAGAGCTGATTTCAAAACCTGCGTCTCTAAGCTGCTACTGAGGCTGGGGTTGAGCAGGGTGGGCCTTGGGTGCCCGTGTGGAGGAGGTGGCATGGGGCTGGGGGCCCAGCACCCTACTGAGGATGGGCCTGTGAGGTCACCATTAATAGCAAGGAGATTGGATGGGCAATGAGTGAGCTCAGTCTTTGTCTGTCAGTAGCCCTCTGGGTGCTGGAGAACTTCTGAGACTGGGGACTTGACTGTGATGCAGACGTCTCATTGGCCCCTGGAGGCTGGAAGTGGCTTTGAGTAGCAGAGGAGCCCCATGGGAACCATGTTGGTGGCAAATTCCAGAAATGAGTCAGGGTTTCCGTGTTCCCAGCTGCACCTGCTTGGGAGCAGGTCCTGAGACCCAGCAAGCCCTGAACTCCCTCCTCGACACCCACCCACCCTGGAGCACCACATTCTCTGGACCCCAAAGCAGGAGATTCCTAGGCTGTGAGGGTGACTTGGGTCTAGGGCACATTCTGACGCAGCCATGGCTGTGTGCACCTGCTGGGGACCCACTGTGAGGCTCTGGGAGTCGGTGTGTTTGGGCTGCAGACCAGCGCTCCTTGGGAGTGCCCTGAGCACAGGGATCCCACACTCCTCTGAGCAGGGGTGCTCCTGGCCCTCCCCCAGGCTGCCTTTGAGGTGCTTCCCCTCCCCATGGCTCCACAGAACGCTAGGATGTACTCCTGGCTGGTTCTGCATTTGTGTTTGCCTTTTAAGGAAGGCAGGTTGGGAGGCCCCCAGGGCCTCAGGAAAGAAGAGGCAATCTTGTTAGACTGGGGTGTGGAAAAGACAGGGGCCTGCCCTGCACTGGAAACGGGGAGCGGCGGCCTCTCGGCCCAGGTCTGCCCCTATCCTCTCCCCGGCTCCCTAAAACCTCCCTAAGCCCCCACGCCCCGCTTGGGACCTCCCAGTCTGGAGCCCAGGTCCCTGCACTTGTTGGGTGGTGGAGGATGGCTGGTCCTGGTGATGTGCCTGGGAAGCATCTCTCCATAGACCTCCTGTGCCTGGGGCTTGGAGGAAGTGTCCCTTCCTGCCAGAGGATCGGGGGCTGGGTGAGGCACCAAGAGGAGCTGCAGGTGCATTTGAAAAAGCAGGTGGGTCTTCTTTTACCACCAGGAGGTCCTGGTTATGGGGGCAGGTGGGAGCACGGTGCTGACGTGGTCCTACCCGGTGTGGGTCCCACCGCTACTGCTTCTATGACCCAAACAGGTCTCCAACCACTCTGAATGTCACTTATCACCTCATGCCCACCTGACCACACACCCTGATGCTCAGAGCATGTCTCTTGATGAGTGCCAGGCCCTGGGGGACTGGTCCTGGCTCAACCCCAGGAGGTTGGAGACTCACTAGGGAATAAGACTGGCCAGATACTGCCTATAGCATGAGGGGTTGGTGGCTGTGAACGAGAGCCCTGCTGAGGGGAGTCCCAAGGGAACAGGTTCAGGTCAGCCTACCGTGGGAGGGCATCAAGGAGGGCCTCCCAGAGGAGGTGGCCTTTGTGCTTCAACCCAAAGGATGAGTTGGGGATGCTTAGCAGAAAGAGGGCAGGTGAGGGCTGGGCATGGTGGCTTATGCCTGTAATCCCAGCACTCTGGGAGGCCAAGGTAGAGGGATCACTAGAGTCCAGGAATTCAAGACCATCCTGGACAACATAGTGAGACACCATCTTTGAAAAAAAAAAAGAGGGCAGGTGAGGTTATCAGGCCTGGGTGGGTGGGAGGCAAAGTCCAGGAGCTCAGTGGGGGCCTGATCACATCCGAGAGGGCCTTGAATGCTGGATGGAGTTTGTCCTTGACTCAGGGTCAACAAGGAAAGATTTTGGGGTGAAGAGTACTGTCATCAGATCTGATGTAGCTGTGGTGACTGCTTGGAGGGTGTTTTCACAGGGGTCCATGAGCCCTGCTGCATTCCAGGAGAGCGGGCATGAGGCTCATCCCTGGCTGGTACGGGCCTGGGCATGGTCCAAACGGTGCTGCAGATATGTGGCTGAAGGTGGTGAGGATGGTGGTCATCCGGGGCACTGGGTGCTGTGGTATCTGAAGGGAGTGAATTCCAAGTGCCATGGGGGTGCCCTCAGGGCTTTTGCACACAGCATCCCTGGATGCCTATTAAACGTGCAGAGGCTGTTCTCATCCCAGCACAGCTGGGCCAGGTACAGTTAGAAACCTAGCTGAAAACCGCAGGTCTGATGAGGAGCAGGTCCCCAGAGGACAAGAGCCTTGGAAGGAAGAGGGTGGCGCTGATTGCAGACTGCAGAATCATGAAGGGCCCACGGAGAGGCTGCAGGGTGTGGACTTGGCCGCAGCAAGGGGAGAGGAGGACCAAGCTCTCCCTTTGATGGGTAATTCAGCATACAGTTGCTGTTCTTTGCAGTAGGGGTAAGGAAGGCAAGATCTTGGTGCTGGGGGTGCTATTCACTGTCTAATGGAAGGGGGTTCACAGCATAGGCAAAGGGTGGAGCTCACTGTGCTGGTGAAGAGGGCAACCTCTAGGATGCCCTCTAGGATGAGTAAGTCCTCTAGGATGAGTGGGAAATTCCCAGTCTGAAAGTGAGGGAAAAACATCTGAGGCAGAGGGAACAGCATATGCAAAGGCTCAGGTTGCTGGGGGGATGATGTGAGAGCAGCACAGCTCTTGTAGCCAGGCCAGCGGGCATGGACTTTGTTGCTGATGAGGGGCAGCAAGTCAACCAGGCTTTCTTCTCTCAAGTCAGAGAAGAAAGGCCAGGGCTACTGGATCCTGGGACATGTGAGGACCTCGGCCCAGTGGATGTCTGGTGGCCTTCATGTATCTTACTGGCATGTCCACGTTCATGGAGCCATGGGGTCAGGGGAGGGGACTACTTGTGCAGAGGAGGCAACTGGCACCTGCCCCTCTGGTGGCAAAGTCCATTTGGGTGAACCAGGGCAGGGAGGGAGGGAGGCGGGTGGCCAGGTGACGGCTGTCCGGGCAGGTGTGCTCCGTCATCTGGCATGAAGACAGCCGTGGGGCCTCAGGGGCTGGAGCTGTTTCTCACACTGTCCCCCACCACAAACACATACACTGAGACTCCACCGTTGTCCCTCCCTGCTCTGAGAATGTGATGTGAGGAGCAGCTGTCAGTTACTGTCAGCTGCCACAATGCAGGGAGGCAGCTGAGAATCAGAGAGCAGGAGTGGCCAGCTCCAGGTCACATTGCAGGTGGGACCCCGGACCGGCTCCCAGCCACCCCGTGGCACCAGGGCCCCGACGTGGGTCAGGATTTCCCTACCTTCTCTGTAACTCTGGCTCCTGCCCCCTGGGAGAAAGAGCTGTCCCCTAGCAGTAAGATCTTCCCATCTGGAGTCACCAGCTTTTCCTTTTTCAGCTTTTCCTCACCTCCCTCCACCTACAAACAACCCAAGGGAACAAACCCAGAAGGCCAGGTCCCAGCCTGTTGGACCAGGCCTCGCCCAGTTGGAGCAGAGGTGTGCAGTGGCGAACGTGGCCTGCAGCCCCTCTCACAGGGAGGCAGAAATCCTGGCTCTGGAAGTGTATAAACATGGTTATTTTTAGCCCTCAGAGGGCTGTGGGCGCAGCAGCCTGACCTGAATCTGGCTCAGCCCCCTCCTCCTGCCTCACTCGGGAGAGGAGGCCTCTGTTGCCCCGCCCTCTGCTCCTTCAGCCTCGGGGCTGGGCCAGTGAATTCCAGGACCCAGGGAGAGAGGGAACTGGGTGGTGGTTGGGGGGAATCTTAGCAAGGCTGCCCGGGGCCAGGAGTTGAGGCTGAGACCAGCTCACAGGGACAGGATGTGGTTTTCAGAGAGGCAGCATTTCAAGTTGCAACAGAAATATTGGAGCCACCCAATTTCATGACTTTTCCATAGGTTCTTACTCTGTAATCCTGGCCCCTTCCCTGGTCTGGCTGGAGGCGAGTCCCAGGTGCCACCTGGGAAGCACTGCTGGCCTAGCACCTGGAGGCCGTGCTGCTGCTTTGCCACCATGGGCTACCAGCCCCACACAGCACCTCTCTGCATCTCAGTGGCCTCATCTGAGAAGTGGGACAATTCCCAACCTGACTGACAGGGGACCGAGGGGGTGACGGTGAGCTGACACAATCATAAATGTTCACTCAATTATTTATTCAACCAACATTGATTAAATGTCAGTTTTGTGCCAGGCAGTGATCTAGCCATTGGATGGAAAGCAGGAAACCAGCCTGAGGAGGTGCTGACCCTCCTGGGGCTAACATCATTGAGCAGGGGTGGGGGGCACAGAGGGACAGACTAAGTGCACATGTAAACAGTAATCAGCCTATAGTGTGTGCAGTATGGGAGTAACATTGAGTGACGTGTTATGGAGTGGCTGGGGTGGGGGAGGTGGCATGTATTTTAGATGAGGGTAGTCTGGGAGGACCCCTTGAGAAACTATAAAACAGCCAACCACTGTGGGTGGAGGAGGTGGTGAGCAGGAACAGCAGGTGCAAAGGCCCGTGGGCAGGAATATGCTTGGTGCCTGAGAACTGAGGACGTGGGGAACCCATGACAGGGAGCAGGCAGGGCCAGCTGTACAGGGCTCGAGGGCCATGGAGATGCTTGGGGTGGGGGGCTGTAAACAGGAAAAGCTTTACAGCTGTAAGGAAGAGCAGGAAGGAAGTGAGAGTGGGAGGCCAAGGAGGGGCTGTGGCCCCCACCCAGGCACAGGAGCTGGCAAGGAGTGGGCAGATCCGCACGCAGGGAGGGGGAGCGGTGGAAGTGGCAGATGGCTTGGCTGAAGGGGGAGCATGAGAAACCAGGATGGTTCCTTGACTTTTGGATTAGATGCCTGGGTGGGTGGGAGTGGAGAGGGCATTTGATCCAAAAGAAGGGTGGAGGGAGAACAGGATCTGGGGGGTGGGGCAAAGGATGATGCCAACCTGGACACAGGTTTTCAGTGTCTGTTGACATTGGAGTAGAGAGGGGAGCCCCGGGGGAGCAGCTGCATTGGGCACACCAGGCCCCAGGCTGGCACAGCTCTCCTCCCTGGAGCTGTCTGTCAGTCCGGAGCCAGGCTGTGTGGGCGAGTGCCTCCCTGGGGGCCTGGCCTGGGGTTTTGTCCCAGTGCATCATGGATGAGGGTATTCGGGTCCCCTGGCTTGGAGGCAGGTGTGGGTGGGGTGCGGTGGGATTGATGGCTCTGCCCAAAAGGCTGGACCTGTACAAGTTGGAAGGTGGTCTGTCATTCAAGCACCATTTGCCATTGGCTGAATGTGAGCCCTGGTGTCACTACCAACCTTGTGCCCAACTGGGTTGACTTCTTACTATAAACTAGCAGCTGCCTCTCCTGTGCCTGGACCAGGATGGGAAGGACAGCAGGAGTAGCATGCTTTGGGGTTTTTCACAGCAGACCTGATTCACTTTCATCTGGTCACCAGTGACCCCTCCCCTCTCTGGGCCTCAGAATCCCACCTGAGGTCCCGGGGTGGAGTAGAAGGTTTTGAGGGCCTCCGCGTGAGACGCAGCCTTTCAATGACAGAGCTTTGGTATTGAGAGTTATGGCATGAGTAAAGGCCTGGAGGCCGGTCTAGGCAGTCAACTTGCAGGACCCTGGGGAGCAGATGAGTATAGAGTCCACATGCATAGAAGCCACGTGCAGGGTGATCACTGGAGGTGAGGTGGAAACACCAGGCTTCCTGGTTCGGTCAGAGGGACCAGATTACCATATAAGCCATTGTGCTCTCAGGACAGTCTCCTGGCTTGTTAAAGCCTCAGTTTTGGCATCTGCAAAATGGGTACAATAGATGTCATTGAGCTCACAGGGGTGAATACTCACTGAGGTAATGTACAGAGATGGGCCAGCTCAGTGCCTGGTTGCCTTCTCTCCCTGTGTTTCTCCAGTTTATAGCTGGAATCCAAATTTCAGGGGAGGGCTCTTTTGCTGTTGGGGCTTCCTGTGAGAGGCATAGCCCCTGGCCTGGGAGTCCTGCCAAACCCAACTCTGGAGGCCATGAACCTCACCGTAGCCTTGGGGACTGGCCCGCTGGCCACGGCGCTCTGAGCATTAGCCTTAGGTATTGCTAGTAGGCGGCGCACTGGGGTTTTAACCAGAGGCAGTAACGAGCTTTCTGAAATCATGCCAGGTTCATGTTGTTTCTCAAAAGAAACGATGGGCCTTGATTTCCTATCAGTGTGGTTGCTGTTGTCGTGTGTGTGTGTGTGTGTGTGTGTGTGTGTGTGTGTGTGTCTTCACTGCCATGGTGGAAAGGGAGGAAAATAGCAGATGCTAGATCCAATTGCCTCCAAACTGTCTTGAAATGCTATAAATATTTTCTAAAAAGACTAGCTTTACCCAAGCCCGAAGTGTTAGTTATCTCCTCCCTGAGAAACTAATTCCCAAAAATTTAGACAAATAACCTCTTAAATCACAGCTGTTAACCTCAGGTGTAAAAACTGTTACCACGCCAGCTGCAGGTCACAGCGACTCTGCTCTGCCGAAGTGCCTCCGTGTGGCATAGAAAAGGCGGTGGCCGAGAAGAGGGACTTTGTGCTCAGGCAAGAGACCAGGGTCGGAAGCTGGATTTGGCCACTCACTGTGTGACCCAGGGCCAGTGAGCACACCTCTCTGAACCTCTTCCGTGTAACAGACCTGTTACAGGCCGCCTGGATCCTGAGAGTGCCACTGAGCCGAGCTTCTTTCCGTTCCTCAAAGATAAACAGAAGTCACTGTTCGCATTCAGGAGTTCACGTTAATCAGGACTGAGAAAACCCCTCTGCCCCCAGTCCCCTCTAGCCCTCTGTTTGTGTCAAGGACGCCCCCAGTGACTGGATACCTGCTGGTGTCCCTTTTCACCAGAGAGCACCTGCAGGACCTGGAGCTTCCAGCAGGCAGGCAGCAAAACAGCGCCATTGTTTGTTCTCCTTGTGTTTGCATTTATGTTTAACTTCTATCCTTGGTGAGTGAGGCTAATTTTGTATTTAAGGTAGTATTATAAAGTTCTTTTAAAAATAAATGTATTTAAGCAAAAGTTGTGAATTGATTATTAAGCTAATGGCAGTCTCGATGGCAGAAGGAAATGACAAACATCAGGACAATGGGGAGGAAACGTGATGGGCTCTGCAGACTGTCCAGGCTGCCCTTTCCCTGAGTGCGCACCGATTTCTGTGCCCTTGTAGCATGAATGGGTGGGGAGGGGGGACAATGGGAAGACAATTGACCAAATGCTGAAGGGACATTTTGGTCAATTGTCTTTCCATTGCACAACACCCAGAGGTGACTGCCACACTCCCTAACATAGCAGGGCTACAGAAAGTCCTATCCTGGGGTCCAGGCCAGGGGAAACCACTCTCGTGGAGAGTCTTGGCCAAGAAGCTGGGATTTTGTAGCAAACCAAATCCCCCTACCCCCAGGCCCTGTGTGCCTTTCCATTAAAGTTCCCAAACTGAGGGTTTAAGCTTGACACCAGCCAGCTGCCATCTCCCAGGCCAGAGACCAAGACCAGGCCTTAGCTCTCCCAGGCATGGCTGACCCAGCAGAATGTATAGTAGGTGCTCCACTAACAGGGACATCAAGTGCTGTAGGTTTTGTTTTATGCTCTTCCCGGGAGTGACAGCCTGGAGTGCTGTATAGAATAGTAATTCTGAAGCTACAAGGAGCTCTGTAAGAGAGTGTGGGGACCAATTGGTAAGGCCTGTCATGGTGTGGGAATGCCTGCCTGGGGGCACACAAGCCTTTATTTGTGACTCATGTGCTCCCCCAAGCTAGATCCTGCCCCCATTGCATCACCAGCACCCAGCCTGGCGATCAGTGGGTGATTGAGCCCAGAAGCTCCTGTAGGAACTTAGCTGGTGATCTTTGGGCATCTTTGTATGTGGGCATCGCCCAGTCACATTGCAGGCGCTGGAGGGTCAACACTCAGCCCTGGAACTTGGGAAGCCCTTGTGCATTCCATACCCCGTCCCTGTTAGGGTTGGATGCAGGGTAGGTACCCAGAAAGTGTGTTGATGAGACCCAAGAATGATCGACAAAGGGGACTGGAGAGGTGCTTTGGCCTGGCTTGGCGGCAGCCCATGTAACACTACCTCACGGCAGGCATCGTGCAGGTGGCCGAGTGCCCCAGATTTTCTAGGACAGCCCTGGTTTCAGATCCTTCATGCATTGTTCTTGGGCTCCGCTTTGCAAGTCCTGGCTGCTGTGGATATAGCCCTCATGATCACGCTCTTTGATCATTTTCAGAGCGCTCACTCTTCACTGCCTTTGCATCTGGCCAGGGGATGGGACAACCCCATTTGCTCACTTTTTTCAGGTGAGGAAATTGAAGCCCAGAGTGAGCAAGTGACTTGCTTGAGGCCGCACAGCCAGTTAATGCAGAGATCTGGCCTGAACCCATGACACCCTTCTTCTGGCCACTTCACCTTCGACTTAGAAAGCTCAAAACTTTCTGCATCCTGGTATTGAAGCCTTATTCATTCAGTCAGCCTTTGTAGCCTAGTGGATTAGACCGTAGGAACCAAACAGCCTGCTTTGCATTTCAACTACTTCCTGGCCATGTGACTTTTGGTGAGTTCCTTTCTCTCTCTGTGCCTCAGTTTCTTCATTGATAAAATGGGAGTAAACGCCACATGGGGTGATTGTGAGAATTACCGGGTTAAGTATCTGGCTCACGGAGAGGGTTCTGGAGGGACCGCCGATGGTGTTCACAGAGGTGGATTGATCAGAGCAGCTCACAGTCTAGTGAATGTGACATGGGATGCAGATGTGTTCACCACGAAGGAGCGTTCAAGTGAATGGGTGAGGTCTGACGTACACTGAACCCCTCCTGGAGGTGGGCGGAAGGACCATCTCCATCACTCCCACACTATGTGGAGGCATTCAGAAAGGCTCCTCCATCCATGGACGATACTTGGAGCAGAGCTTGAAGGAGGCAGGGAGGGCACTGGCCCGACCCTCGCAGAGAGCAGCCTCCAAAACTACTCGGACAGAAAATGGCACTCACTACCTCCCACAGCTGGAGCATATGGGCCCTGCTGTGAGAAGAGGTGGAAAGACCCAGTGGCTTTGTCCCAGAGGCAGGCACAGAGTCCTGCCTGGGAGCCCTGGCATGGGGTAATTGTCTATTGTTTATTATCTAGTAAGCCAGCTCTCCACCTTCTTTCCGCCTGCCTGCCTTTCCGTCTTTCCTCTCGGCATCTGTCTGTGCAGCATAAAGAGCCCCTCCCAACACAGTCACCAGTGATCTGCTTCCAGGCTAGTGTTGACACCCCAGTCCACCCAGAGACCCATTTATTCTGCCACTGGGGCATAGGGCCCAGTTTTAATGATCCTCGCTCCACTGTGAGATACAGATGGTTGTATTATTAATAGTCATAATTAATCAGCATCCACAGAGGAGCTTTTCCCTAGGCAGCAGATCCTCAGGACAAGCAGCCCTGGGAGGTCCCATTCCAGTCCCCACTGTATAGACAGGGGAAGTGAGGTTGGGAGAAGCGGGAAGACTTATCCGAAGTGGAGCTGGGTATGGATCCCCGCTCAGAGCTCCAATCTGACGACAGCCTGCAGTGTTCCTATCTGGAAATGGTCTAGAAATGGACTGTTCACCCCACCCACCCATACCTAGGTCCTAGGGTGCCAATTGCTGAGAAGCTTTCAGCACTGGGGATGAGAGGGCAGTGCTCAGGCTGGTGGTGCACTTTGAGATCTCAGGCTGAGAGTGAGGGAAGAAAGGTGGGATGGGGAAGAAAGGCCTGAGGGAGACAGGACATAGTGGGCTGGCAAGACCTGGGTCTCATGGGGGTAAGGGTGGGGAGGTGGCCTTGGGTGGAGGGAAAGCCAAATACCACCTGTCTCTTCCTCATACACACAGATGGTGGGTCAGGGCCTGATGTTGGCCGCTTCTCTGTTCTAAGCTCTGCATCCCAGGGACAGTGATTTAAATGCTTGCAGCAGGCAGAATCCTGATTTATGGGGCTGTTTTGGACAGGCCTGAGTACATCAGCACAGCAGCAGTGAGGGGCTTCTTGCACAGTTCTGCAAGCCCACCTTGCTGCCAGCCCACCTGCTCCCCTGCCTGGCTCCTGGGGCTGAACACCACCAAGGCCCCTGTTCATGTGTGTGCACCTGAGGCTGTCCACACCCCAGCCTGCAGCCCATAAGCTGTGTTAGCCCAGCATGCAGGTGTGTGCTGCTCTTGGCCTGTGTGCAGATGAACACAGGTGTGTCCAGGCACACACGTATGTGTCTGCTTGCACTCTGCAGGCATCCATGTGCCCATGTCCTCTGGGCTGCCTCTCTCTGGGTCAGTCTGTTGGTGGCTCTGGGAGGTGGATGTCTGTTCACTGTCCTGTGTGTGTCCCAGCGTGGATGTGTACTGGTAAGGGGTGTACACACCTCTGTGCATGTGTCTGTGTGCACACGTGTGGGCGTGCAGCTACTACCTCATTCTGTCTTTTTCACTATGGGTGCTGTCCATACTCACATCCTTGCATGTAATACACACCCAGTGCCCAGCGTGGCTGGGCTGCCCCTGCCTGATTGTTAGGCTCACAAATAAGACTCTCTGCCATTGTAAATGAGTGTAGGAGTGCCCCAGCCCAGGAGTCCTGAAGGAAGTGGGGAGGGAGCCTCATCTGTCCTCACATCTCCACCTCACCTCCATATGGGTGGTGCTGGAGAGGGAAGGCTGTGAGGGAGGGATGTGGCCTTCCCCATACCCCCACGCTATGTTCCTCACCCGCCCTTTGTTTCTCCCCACTATGCCCACGCGCTCGCCCATATTCTGGGCCAGGCCTTGAGGGCAGCCCTGGCTCATGGGAAAAGCCCAGGCAAGAGTCAGGCAGCCCGGTGCACAAACGCAGGCCCTGCTGCCCTCATGTGGTCCCGGACAGCCCCTCTGCCTCTCCTATCCTCAGTGTTTTCCCACCTGCAAAATGGTCTTAGCAACAGCCACCTCATGGTGTTACTGTGAGGACTAAGGGGGTGCAGAAACTGCTAGAGAAGTCAAGTTCCTTCCCCCAGCAGACTTCAGTCTCCCCGTCTGTAGAATGGCAATGATGACCCTCACCAGGGGTCTCATGAATGTTTTGAAGGTCAGATGAGAAAAAGGTTCAGTGAAAGCTGGAGGGTGGTCTCCACGGCACTGGTTCCAGCTCTGAGCAAAGGAGATGAGGGGTGCTGGGGACTTGGCAGTGGGGGGGCATGCCGGGCCGGGGCCAGATGCCTGCATCCAAACCCACATGCTGCCACCCTCCGGCCTTGGGATGCAGGAAGCTTACTTCATCTTCGTCTGCATCTCTTATTATCCTTAGATTCCTCCTCTTTCCAGTAGCCATGTTCAGAGTAGTGTCGACCTCATGGCATGGTGGGAGGATTCAGGAGAAATGCGGGTGGCGCTTAGCACAGAGTTCGACGCAAAGCAGCTGTTCAAATCGGTGGTATTTGTTATTCTTGTTGCCGGCCTTATTGCCATACCGGTGGCCACGCGGTCTGGAAGCACAGGTGAATGCATGGCGGGTGGTGCATTCATACCACACTGGGATACCTGTTAGTGAGTTTAATTTGTGTTTCCAGGCTTGATGTCCATCAGTCCCGCCGAAGAAGAGTTCAAGCTTTTCTTGAACTTAGAGGGCTTAGAGGGCTATGCTGAAACTGGCAGCCTCAGCCTGCAAGAGGTTCCCCGGGGAAGGAGGGGGTTGGTGCTGCAAAGGAGCTGGCTCCTGGACTCTGGATGCTGTGCTCCCTGCAGCCGCCCAGCCCCGTGATAGGAAGCCAATAGTTACATTTACTCCTGTTTCTTTTGAACCACATGGTGGCTGCACCACAGCTGGCTTGGAGCCTCCGAAAGAAGGCCCATAGGGGACATGATGTCTTACCTGAGCCAGGTGAGGACTGCAGACCCCCACTGCCAGCACTGCAGTCTGGGGCTTCCAGTTTCACCATCGTTCCTGTAAGCTGCCTGGAATAAGGGCTTGAACTCATGAACTTCATGACCGATGGACATGAAGCGTGGAAACATGATGATACCGCATTAACAGGTATCCCAGTGTGATATCAATACATCATCTGCCATATATTCAACTGTGCTTCCAGATGAAGTGGCTACTGGCAGCGAGGGGCTGCTCGCACAGTTCTGCAGATGGCTGCCAGCCCACCTGCTCCCCTTGCACAGCTCCTGTGCACGGAGCCCATGAGCAGTCCCCATCAGCTGTGGGCTTCCCAGTCTGTGCCCAACTTAATGATGGCTGCTAGGGTCGAGTAGAGGATGCAGTGTCCCCATCCCAGCAGGGGCTTCACTGAAGAAACGAGGCCCTGGCACCCAGGCTAGGGCAGGGAGGAGATAGCTGGTAGACACAGCCAGGGCTGCAGGGGCTCAGAGGTCATGGGGTCCAGGTGGGCAGGCAAGGGAGGAGGCAAGCCAGGCTGGAGCCAGGCCTTGAAGGACAAAGAGGATTTAGCTCACCAGAAGGGATGGCATTCCAGAAGGACAGAAGTGTGTGGGCAAAAGTTTGGAGTCATTTCTGGGGAAAGGTGTAAGATGTTTGGCTTTCTCTGGCCACACAGTCTTTGCTCTCGATGGCCAGTGGCTGTGGGGTGTAGCAGATCGCCAGGGGTTGAGGTGGTGGGGGAGGCACACCCTCAGGCCTAAGCCAAGAGAGACCAAGTGGGCCCATACAGGCCAGAGCCTGAGACCTTGGCACCAGCTACTCAGAGCTCTCGACTCGAGAGTTAATGATTCATTTGTGGCCAATTTCTGCTGGCTTCACCTGGAAATTCCCAAGCTTGCCCCTTCCCTCAGCTTAGGGAGTTCCAAGAATACAGTTTCACTTACAGTTGGCCGAGAACATCTCACCGAGTATCCAGGGAATGGTTTTTAAAATTACAGCAGGTGTGATGTAGGTTAGCTATTAGGAAGAACGGAGCTAGGCCTGCGGGCTGGGGGTTGGGGTGGTTTGTTTGAGTGTTTGGAACGAATGTGACCAGAACTCGGTCTAGTGTAAAGTGTTGCAGCCATTACAAATGGGGAACTAGAGCTTGACCCAGAGTAGGACTTGGCTGGGCTGAAAAAGCAATGGCATATGCAAAGGCCCTGGGGCATGAACATCCAGGGCATGAGTAATTGTGGTATAGTTGGAGTATGGAGGGTGTGGACTTCTTGAAGTGTGGACACAACTCACAAGCACAGGACTCAGAGGACTTGAGAATTTGGCAGTGGGACGTGCTGGCAGCGGGGAGTCAGGGCTGGTGCCTGAGGCGGGGACAGGTGTGTTTGATTTGGGTTATGGGGTCACTTGCCCATTCCTGTCTTGATTCTGCTGGTCAGCAGACCTTCTTTGACAGCCTGCTCTGTGCTA